>NC_084517.1:6379856-6688606 GCF_024500385.1 Phyllopteryx taeniolatus | reverse complement strand
TTGCAGCTCTGTCTTTCGACAGGTTTCCTTCCAGCTTTTAGTTTTTAGTCAAGTGTCATGTTTACAGAATATGGGAATTATTTATACTGTAATTGATATCATCGTCCATGTGGCTCAATCTTCACACATGTGGTAATAATTGTATTTGTATCGCACATTTCAAAGCAAAGTTACAATGTGCTTCGCAGTGCAATCGATAAGGTGCGACACAAGCTTTAGGATTCAAAGTTTGCATTCCACTCATCTGATTTGTATGCTTAACAGATGACTTCTTGCATCTGTTGGTTGCCAAGGCAATGAAGAACATACAGTATGGCTACTGCAGTGACAGCTCAAAGGCAATGCTGGGTAAACAAGGACTCCCCTGAGAGGACGACAGAAGGTAATGACACCATGGAGAAAAGAACACACACACACAAACTCTCATGGGCCTGGGGTGCTTTAGCGGTTAACAACCCCCGCGCCGACGACCGTCCCGCTGCTTTTCTCACTTCTGTCTACAGTGTATGTGTCCTCTCTCAGCCCTGCATCTTCATCAGGCCCAGCATTCTGCCTTATTCAGTCAGAAGTGGGCCACGCGCCATAGCCCACCCATGCACACGGTCACGCACGTACAGGCACATGAGGGACACCATGCTAATTAGCTCAACTGACGGGTCCCGGCTTGTTCTGCTGTGTGTTTAGGTGAGCCAGGCCGAGCGTGCCGGTAACTAACGAGCGTGTCAGGGTTTCTTATTCTGTCCGTATCTACGGAAATGAAGTTTGCCCCACGAGCGACCCGAATCTCCTGACACCGGGAGTCAAGAGAGGAGAAGGAGGCAGCCGAAAAGGAGTCATTTTATGAAGCTTTTCTACATTCAGTAGCCAGAGTTAGACATTCAATCTCAGATAACTCAATACTTAAACATTGCGGCTGTATATTTCCTTGTAAGGAAAAGGCATGAGGCCACATGCACCCGATAAAGCACGGTCGCAGTCCACGGCTCAGCGCCTAATTCTCAATCATCTCCATCTTTTCGTGCCCTCCATATACAGCAATGGCTTGTACAGTAGAAGCAGGCTTCCTCTTTGTGTTACTAATGCAGCCATGTTAGCCTGTAAAAGCTACAGTGTGCCCAGTACTTTTACAGAATGCTAACATAGCGTTTCAAGTCATTTAGTTTTGCTACAACCGATGTACAATCACATTTCTTTAATTTCATTCACATTATCCATAATTCCCATCCCTAGTGACTTGTAGATAAATAAATACATCTGATCAAGGCACGGTGGGCGACCGGTTAGAGCGTCTGAGCGTCTCACAGTTCTGAGGACCGGGGTTCAAATCCCGGTGGAGTTGGCATGTTCTCCCCGTGCCTGCGTGGGTTTTCTCCGGGCACTCCGCTTTCCTCCCGCATCCCTCCCTCCCAAAAAAACATGCGTGCTAGGTTCATTGACAACTCTAATTTGCCCGTAGGTGTGACTGCGAGTGCGGATGCTTGCTTGTTTGCATGTGCCCTGCGATTGGCTGGCAACCGGTTCAGGGTGTACCCCGCCTCCTGCCCGATGATAGCTTGGATAGGCTCCGGCACGCCCGCCACCCGCGTGAGGAGAAGCGGCTCGGAAAATGGACGGATGGGTGCTACGCTAATCTAAATCCGAGCAGAAATGGTCATGCTCAGGACACTGACACCCATTTTGTGTTCACATGCACGGGCACAAACATTCCAGGGTGACTAATGTGCTTTTGGACGTGCACATGCATGAGCAGATGCGCTGGCATGTGCGTTTCTGAGCGTAAGAGTGTAATCTGAGTGTAAATTGGGAGTCAGAGGGCCATTAACCAGCGCATTAGACCCAACTGAAGGCAGACAGCGAGGAGACGGGTGATGTGTGTGCGGGAGAGGATTTCAGGGGCAAAGGGACAATGGGCGTGTGGATTTAGCAACATGAGGGCGAGGAGGGAGGAGGGATTGAGAGCATTAGTAGGCGGAAAGTGGCAAAGCGGGATTGTGTGAGCTGACCCATAAAAAGAGGGAGCTGAGCTAAACTCAAGATGTCCGTCAGCTCAACTCTGTCCAACAAACGATTTGACACGGTAAACAAGAATTGAAAACAATGACGCTTTTACCATCTACGGGGGAAATAAACGACGAGCTGTCACTCCGACTCGTCCAGGGGTGTTTTCTGGCATTTTTACATTGTTTTTAAGCATTTCACACATCACAATTCAATTAGAATACATTTAGTAAGAGAAGAGACGAATAGTTTGTTGAAAAAAATAGGGCGAGAGGGGCGCAAAGCTGCAACAACGGAACTGCAGGGCACGGCTCATCATAGAAATCCTCTGTATTGTTTTGAATTTTGCTCAACAAAGCAAAAATACTGTTGAACACTTGTAAAAAAATAGATAGATAAGTGCTAGGCCTACAAGTATGAAAAAAAACCCATACATTTCAACAAGGTTTTGTGTGCAGCGCTGCTGTAACCTCAACGTACGTCATGAAAAAGCTGTCACGTGTTCCTGTCTCTCAGTCGTCGGGCTACGGTGGACACAGCACATGTGCTTAGTTGAGTCCCGACTCCCTAAAAAAGAAGACGGTCTATGAAAGTTCATCTGAAACACACCATTGTTCTTTCTCTTATATCTTCTACCTGCCGTTTGTCTTCTTCTTCTTCTTCCTCTTACGCTGCTTCTGTCTCTCTGATGGTTTCTATCCCTAGTGAAACTTCCGGAACCAGTGCTCACTGAACTGGCTTCTGTCGGTCTCGTCACATCCTTAGCCGCAAGTGCGATGCATTTTGAGTTGCAACATCTGCGCTTTTGAATTGAGTTTCACTTTTGCTACCTGTGCTTACCATTACGCAAGACAAGTGGATCAGAGGGCGACATTGGTTTTAGTGGGTGGAAATATGTTTGCAAGTTGTGTCTAGCTAGGTGAAAAGTGCTTGAGGTTTTTCCAAATTCAATAAGACGATATGGTTTTGTGTTTTACCAAATGTAAATCACTAATACCGTGATAGAATCGACAGCACCTCGGCCGGTCGCAGCTCCACGGCGGACCCCATTTTGCTTCAACGGCCGCAAATCTGTTGCATAATCAACAGTCAGTGAAGGCAATCCATTCCAGATGTATCTTTCAGCATCTTATCGATCGACTTATTTGTACCGCGTCGTATACCATTCCTTTTTCCTTCCGTTACGTAGCTTCACTTTCATTTCATAAGGGATATTATTGAGTCATAATGGAGCTGGTAACAACTTTTCTTCTTTATTGATGCAGTATGAGCGAGACTGCTGGCTCCCCCTTCTTCTCAACGGAATCCCCAAGGAACCAGGCTGCTGTGTTTAGTTTTGAAAATGAAGCACACACAAAACAACAAACCTCTCTCAAAATCTTCGACTTTATTTAACAAGAGAAATGTTTTTGCCAAAAATCCAATAAAAAAATGATCATGAATTTATTGCTTGCCATCTTTATACTTGGGCTTAGTCTGATGCATAATAGGAACTCCAAAGCACTCTCACAAGGAATATGGCTAGCTAGTTAGACACAAGTTAATTCTGACATTATAATAGAAGTAACATACACACAGAGGCGTTCTGAATATATGAAAAGAAACTAAAAAGTTACAGTAGTCAAAGAGAAGAAACTTAAAACGAGGGGCAGGTTAAGTAAATCGCATTTGCTGCTTTTCCAGCGCTCGTGTACATGTTTGCTCAATTCAAATGTCGGATAAGAGACCAAACGTAGAATTTCAAGATCGGACTCGAAAGCTCCACACGGAGCTCCGAGGTTCTGCGCAGCGGAAGCCACTTTGAGTCCCTCTTCATGCAGTGAGGGGGGGAAACAGCGCTTGAACGTTCCATCCAATCGTAGAGCTAGGCTACACAAGTTTTCAACAGCTAAACTAATCAAAACATTCAATTAAAAATGAAACATTATTACCTCTCAGTGAACTGTTTGAGGTACCGGACCCCCCCCCCCCCCACCATTTGTCTTTCTTTTAGTCACACAGTTTAATAAATAGGTACAGGATTTTATTTCTCCATTTGCCTTTATTTTAGTCACACAATTGAATAAATAGGACCAGTATCTTTTTGATCGGGTGTTCCTCTTTTGCATGGAGGTGCACTTTTTACAGTACGGTAGGTGCTCCATTAGTTGGCAAATCCCAATTAATTAGCACATCATGGACTACTTTCAATTAAATATTTGCAATGAATTCGTTGTGCAAAAGTCACCCAATTACAGAACAGCCTTCGGGGAGCTGGGTCATCGAGAAAAAGCGATGATAATGAGAGTCATTACAGTACTGCGATGATGTGAGGTTCCCATGTCGTCCTTGTCCTCCTCTTTCATCATTCTCACTAATCGGTGTGTGCGTGCGTGCGTGTGCGTTTTGTTGATCTGTTCAGCCGAGCTGTATTCCTGCAACCGTGTCTCATGTCAACGCTCACATGAGCCGCAATTATACACACAAGCGCACGCACATCCATACCGGGGTCAGCGTTGAGGTCAAGGGTCATGTTCAAACCTTACGCCAAATGTTTGCGTTCTGACAAGAAAATTGTGTCAAAGGCAGCAGTTGATCTGACAAGGTATTGCGGCGTGCGATTCGGTGTTATGAGGGAAACGGAGACAAAGGAAATCAAACAGGAAAGTGAGAGCATTCATCATAGAAAAAAGTCCTCATCAATAAATAAATGGAGCGGAAAAAAAACAACGATTCATAAATGAAAGGGGTCTGGCTGTACATGTCTGTCGAGACAGCGTTTGTATACTGAGTTTGTGTTTGGGTTTGTGTTGTCCATCGGGACTATAGGTAAGGAGCAGATGGAGCATTGAACTCTGGAGAAAACCCGAGCAACAATAAACATACACTCTGACCTAATAACACTTAAGAACGACAACATGCAGTTCTACTGTATAATGTGAAATAGGAAACCCATGCTTTAAAAGTTGTATGAAGCCAGAACTATTGTGGGATGCTAACTTTCAAAGCTGTAAACGTGTCTACGTTTGCTGTCACGGTAAACATTTGTTCCTTCCTGTGATGGGAAAAGGCTTTGGCTTTTGGTGGTCACTATTCCAGGCAGTGGGATCGTTTTGGTATCCTGGGGAAGCTCAACTATTCTATTGTCTGCAAACAACACCGAAAGAAAGAGTGGACTGTTCATATGCTTTAAAATTGGCTCTTTTGTGTCAGAGCAGAATCTATTGATAACAAGTGGTAAAGTTGCAAAACAACTAATCTATATATATCTCTATATAGATATAGAGATATTGTACTTTTAAGTGCTGTGTTCTAATTCTGCCACAAGAGCTTGTGGCTTACATATTGCAGTTCATTGAAATTGCCAATCCCTCTTAGTGTTCATTTGGAACAGTCCAATAGTGTGCCAGCGGAAATTGTGATTCACATCGTAGTAAATATTAATAAGCAACACACTTAGAACTGGGCCTTACTTAACATCACTGGAAGTCACGCTGTCACATTCATGTTTGTAGAAAAGGCTTGTACTTTCTTTCCTACAAGTACCCTAAAGTGGATTCCAAATGTCCCAAAAGGTGTAGAAGGAAGTAGACAGTCCACACGACAATCTTCATGAAGCCTTCACATGGCGTATTAATTCAAGCAAATGAGGGGGGTTTCAATTATTATTCATGCTTTCTGTGAACCAAGAGAATGATTCAGCATTGATGCAAATAATGAGCATTTGCAACCGTAAGGCATCATGTCAGCCACCAAACTAAAGAATCGGTTTACTTTCGAGTATAAAAAGTGAGTTTCAGCGAGCGGCACGTAGTTCAAACTGTGTTTCTCATTGCAGGCACCGAAGTTCGGTGCCTGACAGTGCCAAAGCTTAGTAGCGCACATTAGCTCATCAAGCACGAGCAAATGAAAGCATGTTCATTGCAAAGACGGGATGAAGCATTGTGCCTTGCGGCTGCATAAGTAGCTTGTCGTATATGGGGACATCTAGTAGCCGTATTGATCATTGTCGAGTATTGAACTTGCCGTGAAAAGTGTGGCGGTCAAAAAGTGTGTGTTCGTGTGGCCTCGACGGGGTGCGTGCGCTTGGGACTGTTATACATTCACGGTGAGAGGTTGTGTGGCAGAGTCCTGGGGTCAAGGGGCATCTGGAGGTCCGGAGGCCTGCGCCGCGGGCCAAGTTGCAAGGGAACCGGCTGCTGGGTTCTCCTACAGAAGGATGCACTTCCCTTTCTCCACCCACGGGTTGTTCTTCATTAACTCAGGATTCAGAAAGGGATCCTCCGGGACGCCGTCCTCTATCCACTTCACCAAACTTTGGAGACAGACACAAACATGTTTTCAATTCCATAGCAACTTCATTACCACATAAATCCTCTATGGACTTTCCATCCTTTCCATTTATGGTAACAAAGCAAGGATGCCACACTGGCTTAGAAGCAACTGCAGCAGATGGCAATTTTCTTTTTTGTAACTTTTTTGCTTTTTTTTTATTGGACACATTGTTCTACTGTTTCCTGTTTCACCATATTTAATCTTCAATTGCAGATGCACCGCATTGCTTTATTTTAATAATGTAAAACCGCACACACCTAACAACCTAAAAACTTTTTTTTTTTTTATCTAAATGCTCATTATACCTTCACCAACAAGAAGAACAACACAATATTCTTTAATGCATTCAATTATAAGCATTCTCTTCCAGGACAGAAAAGACAAAGCACACCATGAATGTACATGGATATAAAGTGTTCATATTTTTGTATAATACTCAGAAATAAAAATGTGTATAACATTTTCAAAAGAGTGGTGTTTTTAAGAGAGCTGTCCGATATGAGTTGGTGCCGAACTCGATGATATCATATCATCAGGAGAGAATGTGTCGTTAAAAAAAAAAACCTCTTTTCAATATGATCTCAATGGAGATAAGAATGACAAATGATTATTTCAAACATTCCTCTGAATATTCTTCATCGTCCATGTCATTGAATTCTCAGTTGCCCTGAGAATGTCATTTCAAACGATACTTGGACTTGGGTAGACCGCTCTTCTTGATGCTTCGATTTTCGTACGCATATTTGACACTATGCAGTATAAGACACAGCAACGCAACTTCACATTGACATTTAGGTGGGTTTCCCCCCCCCCCCCCCCCCAATAGTAAACGTATTTGATCAAACTGCTGCTGCACGAACTTGTGATGATCCGAGCGTGTCGGTTGATTGTCGACCTCGAATGCAGCATCTGACAAGAGCAGCTTCCGGTCCACTTCATCTTTCTTTGTGCCCCTGAGAAATCCGCCAATCTATGAACCTTTTAAGAATTATAACGAAATGTTCGAGAGTGGAGATTTACAGTTATTGTTTATTATGTGTTGTGCCAAAGGTCAAGAGTTAACAATCTAACTCCAATTACAAGGAAGAGGCTTTTTCAGTGAATGCCATGTGACTTATTGGGAGGGGGCAGATTCTTTTGACCTGCGATATGCTGCTTTTACACATATTGGAATCTTATAGTCACAATGACAAAGGTTACTTCGGTGTTTAACTGGCACGGTGTGTTCATTTTTCCTGTACAGAACAGGCGAATACAGTTACATGTTTTCCTGCAAGGTGTGTTTTCGGGGAGAGACGTTGATTTGAGCATCTGGTGATTAATGGAGGGATGGCGTCTATTCAAATGGGGTCGCCTATTCTTTTTCCATTGACTCACTCTGTCACCGTTTTGGAGGACTTCTCTCTTTTGAAAGCCAACTGGTACTTGAGGCTCTCCACCTCCTTCTTCATCTGGGGAAGGTCCATCTCATCCATGACTGCAGTCCGGTTTAGAACTTGTCTTTCTGTACACAGTGCACACAAGAGCATAAATATAGGCAGACAACCACTTCAGATGCAAAGAGCGCACCGCGGACTACATGTGATTTGTTGTTGTGTCTACCCGAAGGAGGGAGGAAATGGAGGCTGTCAAATGTATTGAGCACAATCGAGCTAAGCCAGAAGAGGATAACCCACTTAACACTCCTGTACAAACTCAGCAGCTCACACAACCGAAAGACATAAAGCTGACAAGACTTTGGTTCGTTATGTTTCGTTGCAGCTCAGTGCATCATCATTTGTTATGGTCGATTCATGTGATTATTCTATGATTAAAAAAAAAAAAAAGAAGAGTGAGAAAATGTGTGGTGAGAGAAGGACAGAAAGAATAGGATATGCCACACATCCATTTTTTTCCCTTCGCCCTGGACCGCTTTCCAAAAGAGATGTTAAGAGACGGGGAGTAACTCGGAATACAGAGTGACCAGTGAGAACGGGAAGATGTTTCAAGACATCTAATGAACGCAGTGTCAAAATAAATGGACTTAAGCCGAGAGAAATGTCAATAGCCGCCACCTACCCTGGTACTACGGTTCCCAGGTCCCCGACCGGCAACCGGGATCGTGTGTCTTGGGGTCACGGGGCAATGGTGACCCGCAACCGTCACGCCCACCCGGGCCAACCAGGGTAGGCTCCAGCAGCACGCCCGCGACCCGCGTGAGGAGAAGCGGCTCAGAAAATGGATGGATGGATGGATGGATGGACTTGAACCCCCCATCCCAAGTACATGCTTCACCTCTTGTCGTGAATTGTTTCCGGACCATCGTGCGCAGTGATACTTACCCTCATGTGTGCTCTTCCGCTTCTAGGATTCCTCCCGTGTCTCCAGCTTCGCCGCCACCGTCTCCTGACCGTTCCTTGTTCCCGCGAGCCACCATTACACAGCTTGAGCTTCCTTCAAGTAAACTATTTCCATCTACTCCTGCTTTTGGCTCCCGTCCTCCATCAGACGATAACCAATCGCGACAGAACACACGTTTCTGCAGGATCACTAACGGTGACGGATAACTGCAAGAAATGATTTGTCCTCCTCAAAGAAGGCCAATAGCATTGGGGTACTGCTCGATGCGTCTCGTTATCCGGCCAAAGCTCTCGTATTAAAATAGCAGTTTGTACCCTGATAAGTGCTTCCATTTTGACATCTTGGCTCCATATGCAGAAGACCACTTATATGAAGGGGCTCAACAGGAAATACAAGAATAGACAGTGTGCGCTTGTGTCTTTTTTGAGGCACATTATTATACAACACGTCTCTTACCAGTTAAAAAAAGAAAAGAAAAAGGCAGCGAGTGGGAGGGCGATGGCTCGTCCCTGCCTGAGAGCCTGAGATCCAGTTTGAGCCTCCAGAGTCCTTCGAAGATGACAGGAGGATGTTTTCTTCTTTGGAACTCTGTAGCGCACCATCTTTTCCATCTCCACTTTGCCTTCCTTCATCGCTTCACTTTCACCTCTGCACGTCTGCTCGACCATCTGCTTTAACACTCAATCTAACATCGCATCCTTTTCCTCAGACGTGCTCACTTTAGAACTTTTCCGGCATATGTAGTGCACAGCATCTCATTATCAACAGCATCTGCTAGTGTGACCAATGACCAGTGAATGTATTCTGTGCCAGTGTCTAATTATCTGCCACGTTGTTATTTTCCCCCCCTCCTCTAATTAACTGTCTCAAGCTTGTTCAAGTGTTCTCTCATTCTCAGTTTCTGTGGCGGCCTTTTTCGAGGAAGAATGCCAATTTTGGATTCAAGAGAAATGTGGTGAGGAATGGTCGGGAGGGCGTCGGGCACTGCTGACTTGCCAATCAGCCGATAGTGTTGAAATCTCTCGGTCGTTAGATTACAATAACATTTGACCCCAGCCATCTTAAAGGTCCCGTATTTTGGCTAATTAGACCTCCATAGCGTGGCTCTCTAACATAGTGTAAAAGTGTCAATTTCATTTCAAAAGAGTCTCCGGGTCTGTTTGAGCCAGTTTTGTATCCTTTTGTCGCTATTTGGCTAAGACTGCCTGCCCCCTTTCCTCCGTGGAGAAGAGCCACTTGTGAGCGCGCACGTGATTATGGTGACGGCGCCGGCTCGTGGGCGGAGATCTCCACTGGTGACGTAGATAAGCTCGAGGAATCCGAATGAGCTGATTTCAGGCCTCGGCAGAAAAACGTCTGGAACTCCGGAATGCGTGGACGACTTGAATTCCTATTTTCAGGTCAATATTTCAGAGACAATCTTTCATTCCAAATGCTGGAAAAAGTCGCTTTGGCACCTTTAAGCATCTTGTATTGGTTATCGTCACTGCAGCTCTGTCTCGTTCGAAGGTTCAACTGCCTTGAACTGGTTTAGATGTCAGCTGCTGTCTCTTAGCAGCACAGAAACAGTGGTGACAAAAGCAAAGATCGATTATCGCCACCAAGCACAAGATGTAGCATTAATGCTTTTGACAGTGAGCACGATGACATTCCACCAATTTCCCCTTAACTTGGCTGCAAATTGGCCGATTAACTTTGGTGGCTGATCAAGGAATTTATTGTCACATTTTATTGTGAGAATGGAACGATCCAGTCCCAATCAAGATGTCACTTGGTAGCGGCCGACGCCATCCGCCGGGAAGTTGCCTGAACTGAAGAACTGACAAAACAATGGCGAAACAAACCAAAACAGGACAATCCACAAATCCATCTTCTGCTCCAGTTCAGTTTGGCTCGGTAAACGCCGATCAGACTTTGCTGACGTTAATCATGGACAAGAGACAAAAATACTCTCGCTTAAATTCCACTTTCCATACCAATACCCAATAATTACGTTCAATCGTAAGTGGACAATTCTTCATCAACAGCAAGGTGTCTCGTTCCGCGATACATAAGTGAGCCGAATGGTACGACCGCAACCCTGCTAAAAAGGCTTTCCGATAAAAGGCTGATAAATGTGGAGCATCCCAAACCAAAGTCAGCCTCGCAACTCGGCGGAAAGCGGATTCATACTGACTGCCACGATTCCGTCAATGGGGGCCATGCAATCCATTTCAACAACGTACACCAACAGTGTTGTATTTCGAGATCTTATAGTTCATTTTGAAATAACTTGTTAGCCAAACAGTGGAACTGTAAAAGCTCATCTGTGTGGGCACTACACCCACCGATCAGGAATACCTGCGAGCTTTTTGCTGTTCTGTGCGCCGATACTCACAATTGAGCATGTTTGGGTTCACGCCCAAGTACAAGGCAAATGGACAATCCGCCGTGTGTGCATATTCGGCCTCGGTCTGTTATCGGAAAGCAAATGTTCTCGGCTTGAGGGTTCGGAAAATCTATTCTCTGACCTGTAACCTGGATTGCGAATGTGCGGGATATGTCGTCGTCTTGTTGGGTTGTGTATTATCAGTCGGAGTTGCCCATTCTCTTTCATGAGAGCTGTTTTCTCCCTCCTGCTGTGACTTACTCACTGAAGGCTCCTTGTCTATTTTTAGTCCTTTCAAACTCCACAGAAGCATTTTTTTTGTATTCCTCTTCTTTGTTGTTGCACAGATCGGACGTTGCTGCTCTTATAATCCATGGAAGTAACACATTCCTGCTTAAATCCATCGCCAGCGAAATGTGCTATTTTGAAGCTCTTTTTTCCAACTCAAGAGCTTCACACATTCACTTGATTCTCACAACATAGCCCAAAATGTTTGCATGTGCAGATGACATCCTTTACAATACGTACAGTTAGGTGAGAAAAGGTGGGTTGTTTGAAAATTCTCATCAGTATCATCAATTCTGAGCTCGGTGCACATTGTTGTGAAGTGCCACCAGCTACTGTGACATTTCAGGGAACTGCTTACGCTGAAGCCAAACGTGCTGGGAGATATTATGCTCTACGTATTGTTGAGCAGCACTTATGGTGGAGTGGTACATTCGCCTGACTTTGATGGAGGCAGTGTGGGTTCAACTCCCGCTCATTGATGTTATGAATATGCGAAAGAATGGTTGTCAGTCTCTCTATGTGCCCTGTCGCTGACGGTTGCCCAGTCCAGGAGGTCAGCTGGAATAGGCTCCAGCTCCCCTGGACGCGAAATAAGAAGGAATTGTGCTTCCAGCTCCTGGAAAGGCCATTATGAACCTTTTCGAGGGGGCGTCAATTACTCACAGATTTTGGCTATTTGCAGCAGGACCCCAGCAAATAATGTGGGTTGACGGCATTAGGGGCCCCGCCGTCTCCCCGCTTGTGGGGCTGGAATTGATTCCATTTGAATGGAAAAAAATGCCTTCGGATCTCCTGGATCGTGCCGGATCTCTTCGGGCGAGAGGCGGGGTACACCCGAACTGGACGCCAGCCAATCGCCGGGCACATAGAAACCGACAACCATCCGCGCACACATTCACACCTACGGGCAATTTGGAGTCTTCCATCAACCTAGCACGCATGTTTTTGGGGACGCGGGAGCAAAAAGCCACGCAGGCACGGGGGAGAACATGCAAACTCCGCACAGGATTTGAACCCCGGTCCTCAGAACTGCGAGGCGGACGGGGTCGCCGAAAAAAGTGTACGTTTGTGATCCAATTGGACTGTAATTCGGCAGCTTGGTGACGAAGCGCTAACTTCATTTGCTATTTTTAAACTACCCACCCCCTAGCTCCACCCCTTGTTGTCATGGTAATAAAATCCGTACGCAGCAAGTGCTTTAAATGTGCCTCGTTGAATGCAAATTAGGGAACGCCCAGAAGTTTAGTGTTTTATGCGTAGAGATATTGCAGATCGGCATGCTAAATCCTTTATGTCTAATGCATTGGAAAGATAATGCATTGGGAGTGGCTTATGGGGAATGTAGGGTGGTTATTGGATCGGGGGTATGTAGGTCACGTAGTGATTTGGGTTAAAAGCATCCAGAGATGAACCTCTACGACCCCCTTTCTATTCGCCGCAACACACTATGAGAGCCGTCTTTGAGTGCTTCATGTGTCAAATCACATCGACTTTAACGCTGGTAGAAAGGGAGGGGCTTTCAGTGCTAACGCAGTGAACCGATGGCGGATGTGATGCGAACAGGTGCGAGTGAATGAAAGAGTTCAAGGCAAAGCAGAGTGACTCAAAGGAGAGAAACCGAGTGAAAAGATTTGTCTTGCCTCTTGTAAGTGGAGACTAAAAATAGAACGGAACAGGCAGAGCTCCTCTGACCAGCTGAGAGTGGACATTGAGAATGAAGAGGCTCCTTGCTGTGCGAACCGGTGCACAATAACCACTGTGTGCAACTGCTGCTGCGTGACGCCACATCGGTAATGCCCACGTGGGAAAAAGGTCCAGATCGATACGCGTCATGGAAGTCGAGCGAATCCGTCAAGCAATGTCTGTCCTCCTCCCTCGTCGTCTTCTTCCAAAAAAGAAGGTGAAGATGGAAGAAAATATGGACTTGTTTCCTGTTTGCCTATGTACGCCAGATAACAGCTTCCACTCATTTGGAAAACCGCCGGGAGTGTGCCTGTGGTTCTCGCCCTCCCCCACCTGTTCAGAGAAGAAAAAGGGGGTCTTTTCCAAAGCCTTCCCACAAACCTGGAAGCACACCTTGTACAAAATGTCTATGTAGTCTTAATACCCGCAATTAAGGGGAACTGAGAAAGCCCAGAGTCCGATTCGTTAAAAAATGGCTACTCTGTGTTTAGCAGTTGTTTTATAAAAAGGTTTTTAAAAAATGGCATCATAAAGTCTTTGTAAATCATTCGATGACAGTCTGCCACTATTTGGCTAGTTCAAGCCACACCCACAGTGTATTTATAGTTCTGCGCTCCTGCAGTCACCAAGGCTATTTCAAATGGGCAAAAGGGAGCCGTTTGGACTTGAAACAAACAAAAGCTCACCATTGTTTTCGAAGAACACTTTATCAAGCCTGTACAAAGCTGAAAAACAACAACAACAGTATAGAAACCGTGCACACACTTATTATGATGGGAAAAAGGATTGAAGTGCATTATTATATTCACTCGGGGTCCCAGCTGACTTCCCCCCGGACGGGTCGTCAGCCCATCGCTGGGCACATTCGAGACAGACAACCACTCACCCTCACATTCACGCTGTCAAGTATACTTGTTGTCAGAATGGCCGAAATCACCGTGTCGGGCGACCTTACGTATCATGACCGTTTATCTTAATTTGATGGTTCTTTGCCCATAAAGCAGCGATTCCCAACCAGTGTGCCTTGCATGCACGTTAGTGTGCTTGGAGTTATCATCACTTTGTTCCACTTGTCTATGCCAGCAATGTACAGTGACAGGCAGAACAATGCAATGTTCTTCCACTAGATGGCAAACAATTTGTGCATCCGCTTTTTGCACCATTTTTGTTTGCTCGTAAGCTATGCAGTGAGATTTGTACAGTATATGTAGGCCTACTGTACCGTCGCTCAATCGAAATTGGGAAGCACTGCTCCAAAGGGTGTGTCCCAATAGTTTTGGCTGTGTAGTACAAATATCGCAGGAGTTATCTCACAACAAAGGACCGGGCGAGGACCAAAAAGGACTTGGCGGGGCAGAGAGTGCAGAAAGACAAACACATACACAGCACACGCATGCACGGTCAAAGTGTCCACACATCTTCAACCTCGTCCACTTGTCCTTGATTCACCTCTGCTGGAATAAGCGAGGATGGCTACGATTCTTCCCAAACAATGCAAGGGAAACGTGCACAAAGTTCATTTGTGCAACGACTAATGTCAGCATGTCTATTGTTCATTATCTGCAATTCATGACACACATTAATGGTATTTCCCCCCCGTGATTTTGTGGTAATTTATCAATCAAAAACCCGCATCTTTAGTCACAGGTGCATGGTTACCTCACTGATGCTCCGCCAGAGGCTGTTGCTCTTCTCAACTCGGACCGGTGCAGGTACTCGAAAGGGAGGCCACAAGAAAATAAAAGACTGTAGTTGCCGATGTGAAATGCAGTCCAAGCGGGTTTAGTGTCAGATAATTACGTCCGCTCACAAGATCCCCGCGAGGAGAAAGGATAAATCCGCAGCCACCGGCGTAAACAGACGGTCACGAGCCGTGTGAGGAAGTCTGGGCTGGGAGCGGAAGAGTCGCTGGGATGTCAGTAGTCTGGGTTTTTGAGGCTGGAGCTGCTGGAGAATGAAGGAGAAGGACAGGAAGAGGACAACTTAACCAGCTGGTGTGCTGCTGGATGCTTTGTGCGTCTGCGTGTGCGTGTGTCGTGTCACAGAACGATGGAGAGCGAGCGAGCGAGCGAGCGAGAGAGAGAGAGAGAGAGAGAGAGAGACAGACAGAGCAAGGTAAAGAGACAGAGTCAGTGTCTCGAGACAAGTTCAGCTGTCTTTCATCAGTGCCCGTGTGTGCGTGTTACACTACTGCCACACACGAGAGTTCGGCCCAAATATGGCCACTCGAAGCACTCGCACAATAAAAGATCCAACACAGAGCTGTATCAAAAGGCCTGCCTTTGCAAAGACAATATTGCTCACAGTTTCCATCCTAAAGTATCTTTTGACTGCAATGTGTGCGTGTGCAGGCAGTAACATCTGCGTGTCCTGAGGCAAGACCCTTCACGCTGTATGTCGACGCCTCTGCACCCTGGACTGGACCGAGTCCAGACACCCAGTGCCAGAGTTTACAAAATAGCCCCGGAACATAAAAGCGCTTTGTCCGTGTTTCACAGATGGGACAGTGTTCGTTTATTGCTATGCTTCATTTTTTGCATCTGTGAACATAGAGCCGATGTTCCTTGCCTAAAGGTTCCGGTTTTGTCTCGTCTGTCCGGAGGACGTTCTCCCAGAAGCTTTGTGGCTTCATTCTGTCCAGTCTCGCTTTTTTTTTTAATGCTTTATTTTCTACAGTGGAGGCCCGTGAAGTCCACTTTGACCGCTGTCACTGATGTACCTTGACCTTGAAGTTCACCTTTGATTTCTTTGTAGGTTGTTCTGGGCTCTTCGGTTTCCATTCCTATTAGCCGTCTCCTCAATTTGTCATCAATTTTCCTCCTGCGGACACATCCAGGGAGGTAATTTCTCATTATGTGCCACTGTAGTCAGTCAGTATGTTTATTTCCAAAACACAGAAGCAAATCAACAACAGACTGTCTTCAGATGAAGAAAATTGAATTGGGATTGGAATTGGGATGCTGCGGCATGTGAAAAACGTCGGGACACCCCTGCCTAAGACGATTCACTCGTAAATAGAACATAGCTCCGTGAAAGTCAGTCATGTGAATTACTCGACAACCCAGGTTTTGTCCGTTCATCCAGAAGCGCATTTGTCAGATCAGAGGTCAATCATGTTGTACAGACAGGTCACAGACTCATTCTTTATTGCCCTTTTTTGTGCACTTCGGCAGGCCAGTCATGTGATGGAAGATTAAGATTCGAGAGATTTTATTTTTAGCCAGTTCGTCGGCTATTTTTATTTCGAACATGTACTACAAAAAGTAAGAACATATAAAAGAACCGGTACAGTAATGGACAAACATAGAAATGGAAACACCTGCACACAATAAGTTCAATTTTACAAAACTTATCCGAAAAGCTTTAGTTTATTCTTGCATGATGGAGAGGTCGATACCAATACATGTACACTGTAGATCGTGTCCATGGCTTTGCAATGATCATTTGTCATCCGTCCTTCCATTTTCTGCACCGCCTATCCCCACGCGGGTCGCTGGCGTGCTGCAGCCAATCCCAGCAACTGCGGGCAGGAGGCGGGGCACACCCTGAACCGGTCGCCCGCCAATCGCAGGGCACATATAAACGAACAACCATTCCCACCTACGGGCAATTTAGAGTCTTCAATTAACCAAGCACGCATCTTTTGGAATGTGGGAGGAAAGCGGAGCGCCCGGAGAAAAGCCACAGGCAGGCACGGGGAGAACATGCAAACTCCACACAGGCGGGGCCGGGATTTGAACCCCGATCCTCAGAACTGTGAGGCCGATGTGCTAACCACCGTTGTTCATTGTAATTCAAATATTTCAGAAATAACGTAGCGCAAGCGACTTTGGATCGGGGCTGGTGTGCAGGAGAGGTTTCAACACTGACGGATGATGTAATGTCAATGTCTCAACTGAGTTAAATTCATCCTGTCTCATTTATGAAATTGTTGTTCCATTCTTATTCCGTATCAATGATTATCTGAGCTTTTCGCACAGCCATTTCTAATGACAGTGTTTGTCACCTTTTCCCTCTGTGTCAGATATTTAGTCTTAATTTAGCAATGCAATAGCTACAGTATTTGAAGGCTCAACCGTGTCCACTTGCATTGTAAAACTGGGAGTCTCCCACACAGAGCGCTTGTCTTACTCAGCACTGATCATTAATTCATGATGCACAGCTTCATGGATGTTGAGATCAGAAACCTCTGCTATGAATGACCAACTAACAAAAAGCCAAGTCCGAGTCCGTGTTGTTGTGCACTGTACAAATTGATCCTGTGTGCGGAAAATAGAACAATCAATGAAAGTACGTGGCAGATTTGCTCACTTGTCAGCTGTGAAAGCACCGACAGAAAACAACACTTTGATACAAATATCACATTGTTCAATTCCACAGTTTTTGCTTGTTTCCCGTATTTGATGCACTCCAGGCCCCACCGGCATGACCCCGCTCCTCTATTGTGTGTCTCTAATCTCGTGCCCCCCTTGTGCCTCGGCTGCGCTTCGGCCCCTAATGGACCCAGTTACGGTGGCGAGCTGCCGTCCGACTGTGAGCGAGTGTGTGCGCGTGTGTTTGTTTGGCTGCATCTGTGTGCATGTGTGCTTTTGGAATGAGGGTGTGGAATTGTGCAAACGTATCATTTCAAGTTCCTTCCATATACTACTTCAAGAATGTAGCATGAACGTACATACGCGAGTGTTGCGTAACCAGGAACCTTCGTGCTGACAGCAGATAACGGTGCTTAGGTTACGCCTTCCATTTGCCATACCGCTTGTTTTCATTCGGGTCTCGGGTGAGCTGGAGACGACAGTACGAGAGCTGACTTTGGACAAGAAGCTGACTGGTCGCCAATCAACTGCAGGGCGCGCACTGTACAGTACACAGTCTACCGTTCACACTCACATTCACACCTCGAAGCCATTTCAAGTCTTCGATTAACCTATCGTGCATGTTTTTAGAACGTGGGAGGGAAAGTAAAGGAAGGTTGCCGGGATGCAAGAACCTAAAACTAGTGCACCGCTGCAAAGCGGTTTTTTTAATTATTGCAATTATGTGGATGTGAATGTGTCGAACATTGAAAAATGTCATACAACCTGCGTGTCTCACATACTTTGAATTGTATTCACGATATCTAAAATCATTGCTGGAACAGCACCAAACGAAAGATGTCTTGAAATGGGCCCAAGCTTACAAGAAATTAAAAAAAAGCCAAGAGAATTTGGAATGGGGTATGGATCAATGTGTGCTTTGTGTGATTAAGCATTCGCTGATGATGTAATGTGTCCGACTACAATTCTAGAAGTCCAAACAGGCTGCCACATGCACTGTAAATATACTATGAAGGGAAACACTATAATAATTGCTGCACTGAAAAGAGTACAAAAAAAAAATATATATATATATATATATATATATATATATATATATATATATATATATAGGATCCTTTAATGAGGCAATTTCAATTTTGAGGGATATTAAAATTAGATCATTTTGCACATTTGACAGTGAGGCAAATCACAGTCAGGTGTACTGTTCATCTAGTAATTGCATAATAATTACAAACTTGAGAAATAAACACTCGTTTCTATAAAGTGGAAATATAAAATGTTTTGGCAAGTAGGATTAATATAAAAGGGAAATAGTCCGCCATGGGATTGTTTTTGTTTTTTATGCCTGTTCCGTTCTTCTGCTCACATCAGAAAGACAATTTCAAAGTAAGATTCTAATGAGGCGAGGTTTTGTTCTCAATAAGGGGGGGGGGGGGGGGGGGGGGGAAGGAGATAATGTTCTGCAAAGACTGCAGAGACGCGACACAGTTCAATCATTCCGTAAATGCACATTGCAGAAAGACTGACAAAGATCTATGGTCCACACAGTCATCTGTTTGGGGGGCGGGGTGTAATCCGCATGAAAGCAGTGACTGCTTTTTGAAAATGAAGCTGTATTAATATGGAAGGGCATCTCTCAGCTTATGATGTCCGTTTCAATTCCCATTGAGCGCAATGACACCAAAACACCTGACGTGGGTGTTGGACCCCATTGGGTGTCTTTGAGTACGTGCAGAGGGATCGAGTCTCGTCAGCGCTGTGCCACACAAAGAAGATAAAACGACTAATGGCCAGAGCTTCCTCTAATGGAACGCTGTTTGTGCGTGTGCGGTGTGCATCAACAAAGCTGCCGCATTCATGGATGCATCGCAGCAGTCAGTCCTCACCGGTCGGCTTTTCTATTTACGGTCGCCTCTCTCCGGAAATCTCCTCACGCACACCTACTCTTTCTCCGAGCCGCAGAGCTGCTCAAATGAACCGATAAAAGTCACGGCTGTCGTCTCTCCCGTCGTACAAAACTGCAGTGAAAGTGAATCAAGGCAAAGACTTTTATGAGCAAGATGGTCCTCTTCAACTTTGGACTCTTTGGCCTCCTTCCAAGATGAAGGTTGAGATTGAGTTCAACGTTATAATTTGACAGTATGTTCAATCTTAAAAGCACACTGCAGTTATACATTTTTTTACCGTACAAGGTGAGAAGTGGGGAACACCGTGGACCGGTAGCCAATAGAGCAAATCAAAACGTGTCGCCAGATAGTTGATACTCACGTAGATCATCCATCCAGTTTCTGTACCGCTTTCTCCTCAGGCGGGTCGCGGGCGCGCCGGAGCCTATCCCAGCTATCTTCGGGCGAGAGGCGGGGTACGCCCTGAACCGGTCGCCAGCCAATTGCAGGGCACATGCAAACAAACAAACAAACAAACAACCATTCCCACCTAAGGGCAATTTAGAGTCTTCAATTAACCTAGCGTGCATGCTTTTGGGACGTGGGAGAAAAGCCACGCAGGCACGGGGAGAACATGCAATTTGAACCTCTTTGCTCCTCAGAACTGTGAGGCAGATGTGCTAGCCAGTCGCCCACCGTGCCGCCTCACGTAGCTCAATTAACCTCAAATATTTGGGGAATACAGCAAGAAGCCAGAATACCTGTAGAAAGCCCATGCGTGCATGCCGGGGCGTGGCAGCTTCAGAGAGGCCCCACCACAAGATGGAATTGCCAACAGGGGGTGTGAATGGCCGGACAGCCAGAAGCAGAGAAGCCCCCCCCCCCGACCCTGCATGCACGGTCATAAGCAGCACAAGCTCCTAACAGGAAGGCCTGGGCAAAGATTCCAACAAAACTCAGAGCTGTGAGGCAGACATGCTAACCATTCATTGGGCCTTGCTGCACATGCATCGTAGACACACACACACACACACACAAACATTCGTCCTCATTCACATTTCGCAAATCAGTCCCATTAACCTAACAGCCATAGTTTAGTTTTTTGTTTTGAGAATGTGTGAGCAAGCTAGAGAACTTTGGCGAGAACGTGCAAACTCCGCACAAACTCCCGGTTGCGATGTGCAAAAATAGCTCCAGTTGGGCCTGAAAAAGGAGGAGAATTCCAGCTGTAAACAGTCCTCCTGTCAATTACCTTGCAGTATTTTCACATCTGAGTGTTATCACACTCTGACACATTAATAGATTGATAATATACTTTTTAGTTGACATTTTGTGTAATGACTCCAAAATCTAGTGAAGTATATTTTTCATGCACAGTAAACCGTACGTGTAAGTCCCCCTTTTATTTTTTTTTGAAAGAGACAAGAATCACTAGAAATGGGATATTTCTATCCCATTTGTGCTTGTGTGTATTGTAACGTGGCTAAGTAGCGCCCTCTAGTGATGAAAATACGTACTCTGCGCAGTTTGACCAAGTCCTGTGACGATGGAGTGAGTAGGCCTGCTACTAGCCTAGCTACATGTCCTTCTCTGGTGCAGTGAGGTGTGAAAACATAATGAAGCAGTTTGCATTTGTTCAACCACTTGGCTCGCACCCAGCCCAAAACACTTCAACTCATGTGTGGCGATCTCACTACTGTGATACAAACACGGCGTTGTCGAGCATCAAAAGGGAGGCTTCACCCCGAAAGTGGAGACCTGAGGAAGACTTTTGGATTGAAGGTGAAACATCTTCAACAAACAGGAACAGTCCAGTTGCCTCGCCTTTGTGGCCTTTGTGGATTAACATGACTGCGAATCGACACACTTCATAACAAACATAAGCCGTTTTGGAAGTATTCCTCTCCGTCAGCTGTTTTAAATATTTCAATAGGAAACATTCCTACTGGTTTAATATATTTGAATATACAGTACTTTCATACATCATGGGACAATAAAAAGAATTATAAACAGATGTGAAGCTTTTATACCAGGGGTGTCCAAACCTTTCCACAGCCAGAAAAACTGAAGGATGCACGGGCTTTTGGGAAATTCTTGGACTTTCATTTATTCAATACTCAAAAACCAATTCATCAAATAATTACATCTATATTGTTATTTGAAAAACTGCTCCTCCACAACTTTCTGTCAAAGGTGATAAGGCAAATAGTTTGGGATTTTGGGGTGGCCTGCTGCTGTATCCCACTAGAATAGATCCGCCTGTGCACTGAGCAGACGTCCACATGGAACCAGAACCAACGCAAGTGCAATCAATCTGTAGCTAGCTGAGCATTTTTAAAGCAGTGTTGACTTGAGGATGATTAATAGCGGTTCACAAATTGGACCTTGTCGTGCAAAAGAAATCGGAGCAAACCATTTCTGCTTCTGAAATGGAATTCTATTTATTTACAGTTATGAAGAGACTTTTTTTTACTTTTTCAGTTATAAATAGTTTCTTTGCATCTTTGCATATCTCGAACAGCGCTATATAAAAGCAATGTATTATTTAGTGGTAATCGTAGTAGTTGTCAGGGGTGTTGAACCTATGGGGGACGGGTGTCTCAATCCCCCCCACTTTTACGACGCCCTTTCTTTTCTTTTCTTTTTTTTGTATATGCTGGGGGCCGCTAAAAAAATGGACTGCGGGCCACAAAAGGCCCCCGGGCTGTAGTTCGGACACCCCCGGTCTATGCTGTCAAATGCACAACTGACATTTTGACTATGTGCAACCGACAAAAGGGATCATCGCTAAGTGAAATGAATGCGTGGCTTTAGTGCGACAGCTCCCATCACAAGTCCACAGAGAAGCCGTTCAAATGCCAGAAATATACAAATGATGTATTCACGTTCATTGACATTTTTAACAGAACGTACGTGGCAGGAATTATGATCCCAATGCAAAATCGTTTTAAAATCTATTTGTATAAATTATAAAGGTGCTATTTGTGTATTTCTTTTCCTTTTTTATGCAGTCTATAGTCGCGGTTTCCCGTAAACCGTGTCACTACTTGCCGCATCATGGTTCGATGCCTGCAAGGACCAATGACGACGCCACATCGGAGTGACAGCGGCGCTCGCAAAGGCCGTCATGGGTAATGTAGTCCCGACCACCGAGGAGAGACTAGTTAACAAACAGCAGAGCGCTTTCCACTACATATCCCAGCATGCCTTGCTGCATTGGCACGTGAGTTAGGGATTGGATACGTGAATGTGTGCGTGTGATTGCGTGAGCACAGCGAGGGAGAGAGAGAGAGAGAGAGAGAGAGGTGGAAAAAGAATTTAGGAATTCGTCTGCAAACTTGGAGCAACGCTGTTGCCGAAACAATGGTATGTTCATATATGACATTTCCAAATAGGATCTTTCTAATGGCGGAAAAGCTTCGAGCAGCGAGCAGAGCGTGTTAAGAGGTTGCTTTTGGTTGGGGAAAACATGAGCTCACTTAAGCTAGCCAGCTAGCGTTAGCGACTTCATTTTCGCAGTTCCAAATCGTTGCCGGCGACATGACAGCTGGTAAGATCGTGGAGTTGAAGTCGCAAGACTCCGTGCCCTTTTACATTGGCAAACTCGCCATTTGGTTAGCTGTCTGGGTCCAACTTTGCTCCGTTATGCGTATCCGCCCCCTTTTTCTTCCTTTTTTTTGGGGGGGGGGGGGGGGGTGAGAGGTTCCCACTTTGACGGGAATTTCCTGGTTGCGCAAAAACTCCGCGACGCGTGTGCGAGGGGATTGTTACAATGTCCTGGTTCGTTTTTGCTGTCAGCTTTTGTCATTTGAGCTGACAGTCTGCATACCTCTGGTTGTTGTTGATTTTTGCCTGTCACTTCCTTCTCCCCCTTTGTCTATGCATCGCAGCCTCTCAGTCTGCCTCAATGTTGCTTTGGAATCTGGTGAATTGTCTTTCTTTTTCCCTCCTCCTCCTCCTCCTCATTCTCCTGCTCGCAGTTGTACAACGTGTCTTTTATTTCAAATGGTTTTCCCCATATTTGCTTTTTTTAAGTCTGATTTTTGCTGAACATGCTTCTAGAACAATTCTAAATATTAGGGAGTGAGTACTGATAGCAGGTATAATAATGCTCCATTTCAATAGCTAAAATGTTGCAACACCTCTCAGCGTGATATTCTGCATTTCTACAAATCGCAGACTAAACGGAAATAATCCAAATGCATGCAAAACTGCATTATTTGTTTTTCTTTAATTTTTTTTTTGTATAATCAGAATTTGTCATCCAGCTCGTGGGTTCCACAATGAAGTCTCCCGTGATTTGCTCCTGTGTGTCTTCCCAGGCCTAGGCAGCCACCGGGCTGCTCGTGTGTCCCTCCTATCCTCGTGTGCGTCGTTATGAGCGGCGGCCGGACGTCTCGCTACAACAAATAATCCGGTAAAGCAGCAAGAGTCTCAGCCGCCGTTGCCAGCAGCCGCTTCCGCTTCCACACCCACGGCTGACGCAGCTAGCGGGGTGAGACGAACTACAGTACATGCACAGGTGTCGGCGCGCAAGTGTTACCGTATATACAAATAATAGTAATAATGATCAGTTTTGATTAGACGTCGTTTCAAATCAAATGAAGAGAGTTACACAGACTTGTCCGCATGTTGTGTGGTATACATGTCCGTGTTTGTTTTTAAATAATGCAGCTATTCCCAAAATTGTCCTCACTTTGTTGCAGAGCAGGATGGAGGCTTCATTCGGTCCAACCTTCGCAGCCGTGGCTGCTGGAGCTAAAGGTCCAAAGCAGATCATACCCACAACTATTTGTCCTTTTCATTTGCTATCGCTGACCTAATTCATTACAATGATAATAACTGTGTTTTCAGCAGAAGCATCCAGCACTTATAAGCAACATAGAAGAACTCCCTCCTCCTCCAGCACCTTGACCTACTCCCCTCGGGATGATGACGATGGAATGGTACTTATTCACACACATTTTTATTGTAATAATGCACATTTTCAACAGTGCAAATAGTGAGACAAACTGCACCGAATCCTCATCCTCATCCTCATCCTCTTGACCATCTTCATTTGCTCCTTTGTTTAAGCCACCCATTGGTACTCCTCGAAGGTCGGATTCAGCCATCTCAGTGCGATCTCTGCATTCAGAGTCCAACATGTCCCTGCGTTCCACTTTCTCTTTGCACGAAGAGGAGGAAGACATGGTGGGTCTAACGCACAACACTTGCACACTTGACATATGGAGCATCATACTGTATATTAAGCATACTGCGAGAGGTTACAATACTTGGCGCGACTGAAATACAACTGAAAGAAAATGGTCTGTGTGTGTAGGAGCCCCAGGTATTTGCTGAACAGCCGTCAGTAAAACTGTGCTGCCAGTTGTGCTGCAATGTTTTCAAGGACCCCGTTATCACCACTTGTGGGGTAAGCTCACATCTGTCAACCTGCGTTTTTGAAACGTAGATGATGCGTTCCTTTTCAGATAGTGAAGCCTAGCAAAAGTGCCTGGCAGCGCTGGAATAGCATTATTACCATATATTGCATGGTGAGCTCAAAGTATAATCAACATAGTAAAGACAAGTTTAAGGCTGTTTTGGCATCTAACTTTGCACATACGCTTGTAGTGTATCACTTGTTTATTCAATAAGCACCTAGTTGAGTATTAATTGAATTGAAAAAATGAGTCCCAATCAGCTGGTGAAGCAAGCTTGGTTAAGTTGTCATTATTTTCCTCAGCACACCTTCTGCAGACGATGTGCCTTGACCTCAGGTGAGTCTGAATCGAGTGTTAGCTAATCAGCTAGCAAGATATTCTTTTGAAACGTACGGTTAGAAGAGCCTTTGAAATCACCTGGAGTTCTGCACAAATTGCTCATAAAATGTGATCTGGTCTTCATCCAAGTCAGAACAAAGGACAAACGGACTGCTTCAATTAACGCCACACCAACTATTATGTTTGCATGCTTTTATTGGACAGACAATGTCAACAGTGAAGCAATGCAAGATGGAAAATGTATGTGAACCCCTTGGCTAATGTCAGCCAACCTCAAGTTCAGTCAATGTGACGGTTAAAGTTTGCTTTTTTTCAAGAACCCCACTTCCAGTTAAGAATGGTTTGCCTGCGTGAAACTGCAAAGTGCTACAAAGGTATCTCTCGTTGCCTTCGTGTTTATCAGTATACGGAATGTTCAGCACGCTTGCTATTCTCCTTTTATCAAGATTTAAGACCGTCTGTCTGACGTTTGAAGCTAACTAAAGAAAGGGTGGGCGAGGCAACAGGGCAACGACCCAAAGGGCAAAAGTAAACCCACAACTGAATGGCTTCGACAGAAGAAAATAAGCCTTCACCCTGATTGATAGGCCGCGGGTCGACCTCAAGAGAGCAATTCACACCAGACATCCCATCAACCCTTTTGAAAAAGACAAATGGCCCTGAATTCTTCCTGACTGTTGTGCAGATCTGATCTGCAACTACAGGAAACATTTGGATGAGGTTAATTCTGCCAAAGGAGTTATTAAATCCAAACTTTGAAATCCCTTTTCTCCCTGCACTGTGACGTTTCCAAATTTTGTGGAAACCGAATAATGTGTGTGACGGTAGTGTTTGTCGAATGTTGCAACTTCGATGACATTTTCTAAGCAATGTATGCAGAATTTCAATGTGTACTCTTTCCTACAATCTATACCTGATGCTCACGCTTGGACCCCTTACAGACAAGTGTCCTGTGGATGCAGCGAAGCTTACGGTTGTGGTCAACAACATTGCGGTTGCGGAGCAGATCGGCGAGCTGTTCATTCACTGTAAATACGGCTGCAGGGCCACCGCCAGCGGTGCGTGCGCGGGCGCCGCCTCCAACACCACTGTAGCGGGGAAACCCGGAGCGTATGAGGTGGACCCAGTGGGCTGCCCGTTCACTATCAAACTATCTGCACGCAAGTACGAAATGCATGCCAATGAAGTAGAGCTACACCCAGTTGTGACGATGCCTCATTTCTGCTCTCCCTCACGCCAAATGTGTCACTGTGCAGAGAACACGAAGCCAGTTGTGACTACAGGCCTGTCCGGTGCCCCAACAACCCCTCCTGCCCCCCGCTGGTCACCATGAACCTGGAGGCGCACCTGAAAGAATGTGAGCACATCAAGTGTCCCCATTCAAAATATGGGTGAGTCTTTCAAAAAAAAACAACAATAAATAGGAATAACAACATTGTTCCAAGTATCTTGGGCTGACTGTATTAGGGGTTGCTTCTTGCGTGTTGCCGACAGGTGTACTTTCATTGGTAACCAGGACACGTATGAAACGCACCTGGAGATGTGTAACTTTGAAGGGCTGAAGGAGTTTCTGCAGCAGACTGATGACAGGTGAACACGCTCACTCCACAGCTGGACGCATCAATCAAGCCGTCTTTTATTCTGTGCATATACTGTCGCAAATCAAGTGGCTGACTTGACTAGTCGGGTAGATCTCATCTCGCTGGATGTCCTCTCTGACTGTTGACCTCATCAGATTCCATGAGATGCAGCTGACCTTAGCTCAGAAGGACCAAGACATTGCTTTCCTGCGCTCTATGTTGGGCAAACTGTCTGAGAAATTAGATCAGCTTGAAAAAAACCTGGAGCTGAAATTCGGTAAGAATCGAGCAGAACGAGAGAGAGTGTCTTCGCACCGTTTGTCTTGAGCGATGGCCACACAGACTGTGTGTTAGCTTTTGCGTTGTAATGGACGAACCCTGTGTGTTTCAGACATGCTGGATGAGAATCAGAGTAAACTGGGCGAGGACCTCATGGAATTTCGCAGAGACGCCTCCATGCTCAATGTGAGTACAAATGTAAAAAACTTGAAACGATTCACAGTTCTACGCGTTGGTGTTGTATTTTGGGGTGAAAATGTGGCCCCGTTTGGCTAAGTTTGTCGTTCGATCAGGACGACACAAAAAGGTTCTCGTGAGGGCTTGCATGTGGCCGCATAATTACAGCACTTTGACAAGAATATAGTATCGATCCGTCCAATTCCTGTACCAGTGGTTCCCACCTAAAAAGAAATACTTGGCTCTCCAATAATCAACATAAAAATTCAGAAGCGTAAGTAGGCCTGAGTATATGAAATGCAAATGTTTTGAACTTAAAAGTGAAATACAACTGAACTGTATTTGTATCATGAATATCCGTCACTACATTTTCAATTGGGTTAGTCCAATATAGTAAAACAAAGTAAAGCGGTCTTTTCCATCGAATACATATATATATATATATATATATATATATTCTCCACTATCCCTAGAGAGCATTGGTCTACTCTAATGGACAGCACCATACTAGTGTTGGAAGTCTTTGACCTTGCATCCGCAATACGCATTATTTCCAAGAACATTCCTTATGTGGTGGGGTGAACTTCTCCGGATATGAATTCCCCGCCATTGGCAACTTCTTGTTTTCCACTTGTCAAAATGCCCTCTCATTGACTCCCAATTGTTTGGAAATGCCCTGAAACTCTTGGCGTCTTGATGGGTAGCAACAGTAACGGCTGGCGTCATTCCTCATTGCTCCCACACACCCGAATGCTCCAGACCGCCAAAACTGCTCAAACTTTGAGAGGTGATCATATTGGAACAGCAGTAGTGCCTTGTTGCTACTTGCAGCCTCATTTCTATGAAACACTTTGTGTTTGCTTTATTCAATCATTACGCTGTTAAGACATCGTGCCTTGATTTTCCCCGGAGGTTAGATTCGGTACGAAGCACATGATTTCTTGTACGTCCTGAAAAAATCCAACCGTGACTGTAAGCTGTGTAAAGAATAGTAGGTCACATCTGATTTGAATTGATTTGATTTGTGTGTGTTACAACAGGATGAGCTGTCCCACATCAATGCTCGACTCAACATGGGAATCCTGGGCTGTAAGAATCATTTGTTTCTTTAGTCTCTACTAGCAACTTCCAAAAACGGATCAGTATTGTGTCGTCGACCTCTTGTTTTTCGTTCCTTCGAATTTCTCGATCATCCTAATAGATTAGTTTTCTTCACACTGTACCTTTTCATCAATGTTCTTTCCCCTTGTTTTTGTAGCGTATGACCCTCAGCAGATTTTCAAGTGCAAAGGCACATTTGTTGGCCATCAGGGACCTGTTTGGTGTCTGTGTGTCTACTCCACCGGAGACCTGCTCTTTTCTGGCTCCTCAGACAAGACCATCAAGGTGACGCATCAACGCACAAACGATTGCTGCGTGTCCAATTGGCCCACTGGAGAAATGGTCAAATTGTTCTTTCATAGTCCACGATCGCTTTCTCCTACTGAGCTCATGGTACAGGCAAACACACAACTCTTACCAAGTATAACAAAGCATAAGGGGTAAGGGGCACCTGTTGCCTTTGTGTCATAGAAAATGCTTTGAAACTTTCATGCATGTAACGTAGAAATCCAATCTTTGTATTTTGTCAAGGGCTTATATTCCGGGTATTTAGAAACTATTGTAGTGTGGTTAGTAGGGCTGTCACTAGCGAATCGTTTTAGGAGCGAGTATCCAATGGATATTTTGCCGCGATTAGCGCTAGCGCGCCAGCGATAACCATTTTAGGTAGAAAAAAAACAAAACAAAAAACTGCAAACTACCATTCAGCTCTCTTCTACATCATGTTACAACCCCAATTGAACAGAAATAAAAACAGAATACAAAGCTTTGCAAATCATGTTCGACTTGAATACACTACAAAGACAAGATATGTCATGTTCAAACTGATCAACTTGATTGTTTTGAGCCAATAATCATGAACTTGGAATGTTCTAAAAGACGGAGAAAGTTGCGGAATGTTCATCAAACATCGTCATAAATCATTCCGCCTACGAAGCTTCAACAATTGGTGTCCTCAGTTCCCAAACGTTTATTGAATGTTGTTCAAAGAAAAGGCAAACGTGCCCCTGTCCCAGCTTTTCGGGAACGTGTTGTTTTGTTCAAAACAATCAAGTTGATCAGTTTGAACATGACCTATCTCGTCGTTGTAGTCGAACGTGATTTGCAAATCATTGTATTCTGTTTTTCTTTCTGTTTAACACAACGTCCCGACTTCATTGGAATTGGGCTTGTATTTGTACACGACGCATCTAATACATGTCTTGAAAAATCACAATTTATTTTTGGCAATGATTTTTCAACAGTGCGTCTGTCCGCAACAAATGTCTGTGCGGTCGACATGGACAGTGGCGCAAACATCTTTTTTTATTACTACCATTTATTGCTTCAAGGCATTTTTGTGTCGACCGGTTTTCGTAGCCACGTTACCCGATATAATATTAGATTATTATTTTCTCCACAGTCCTAGGAGCTGGGTGAAGCAGAATAGTTAAGTGTGAACTTGTCTGCGCCATGATGGCCGGACTTCTCTCCTGCGCGTGCATTTGTGAAGGAATGCCTTTGATTCCAGACAGAAGTTTTTTTCCGCTCCTAGATTAAATGTCATGAAAGATAGTTCATGGTTTTATTTCAGCTGACCTTATTATTGGAACATTGGTGCTTGTTGAGAGTTTACTAACACCATATACTGTACTGTAGGACCCCTTTATTGGTCGCATTCATTCCTGGGGCAATTTCACAACCCACTGCAGTATATGTGTTTTTTGCGATCGTCACACAGCAATTGTGGGTTCGGCCGAGCATGCCCTTCACCCACTCGCTTGGGCTGAAACTCTTCCACCCACAGCACTATTTTCTATGAAAACTTGCATTTATGCAATTGGATCTTAAAGTCAAGTTTGAAATCATTTATGAGCCTTGAGTTTCTCTGCTGGGTTAAAGTAGCACACGCAAAGGTTTCGATTTCTGTCTGCATCCCCTCAGGTATGGGACACGTGCACCACCTACAAATGTCAGAAGACCCTCGAAGGCCACGACGGCATCGTGCTGGCACTCTGCATCCAGGGGTAATACAGCGTACACGTCCACACAAGCCGCAATCGATAGATTGGAATGACCCGTCCTTTGGTCAATTTGACCGTAAATATCTGTCTCCGTAGAAACCGCCTCTACAGTGGCTCTGCAGACTGCACCATCATCGTAAGGGACAATTGTCTCCATTGTTTCCTTCTAATGTCAGAAAGGTGTGTGCGCACTTGTAATGTGCACTTTGCGCAGGTGTGGGACATCCAGACCCTGCAGAAAGTCAACACCATTCGCGCCCATGACAACCCCGTTTGTACGCTGGTCTCCTCCCACAACATGTTGTTCAGCGGCTCCCTCAAGGCCATTAAGGTATACGTGTGGCTCTTTGCTTTCTTTGGAAAACGATCCACTTGACTGACATCTAGGGCATGACTAAAGGCAAGTCATTGAAGAGAAGGAACCAGAAAGTGTCAGATGAGTCTGAAGGCTGTAATGTCTGTAAGAACACGGATGTAGCAATAGCTGGGTTTCCATGGTTACCGAGACAAAAGCAAACCGTGTGGGCGTGCATGCGCGTGTTAATGTGGGTGCGTGTTTCCTGAATGGCTACATTTTTGTCCCCACTTCCCTTTAACTCAACTTAGAATTGATACTGTTTATTTGTTGCCTTTTTCACCACGCTCACTTTCCTCACTTTTCATGGACAGAGGTCCGCAGCTTAGAAATGATTTGAACCGCCTCGGTTGGCTTTGCGGCCTATGGTCAACTCCTCTGCTCCAGTATCATTCATATTGCGGAGGCAATACGCTCATGCTGCTTGGCCAAGTCGACTCCACGCACGCCTCGCTCATGTTTTCTGTGATTTCAAGCCTTAACTCCATTGACATAGCCGCTTCTGCTTCTCAGCACTCACTCACTCACTTAGGACAGACACATGGTTAGAAACGAAACAACGCACAAAACAAGCTTGAAAACACAACGAATGCTTTCAAATTCACTCCGAGGTAACCAACAAAGTCAAAAAGAAGACAAATGTGAATTTGCCCCTTCTGACCCGTTGGGTTGGAAATCTTTTGTGACGCCGATCCTGGAACTTCTCCGACACACCGCCTCTATTGTGAAAGTCTACCCAATGTTGTGTTTTTGTGTAGGTGTGGGACATCGTGGGGACAGAGTTGAAGCTGAAGAAGGAGTTGACTGGGCTGAATCACTGGGTCAGAGCACTGGTGGCCTCCCAGAACCACCTGTACAGTGGATCATATCAGACCATCAAGGTCAAGAGATAACATTAGATTCAGACTATTCAAATGTATTTATTTATAGAGCATGGGGGTTGAAATTTGAATAGGTGCCACCTCACACAGCATTGTGCAATGACTGTGTTTCCTCAAATAGCGGCTCGTTATTGCTGGTCCACGAAAGTGAACAGAAAAAAAGCTCTGCTCTTCAGTGATCGAGACAGCCTATAATGGAACATGTATATTGACTAGAATAATACACATTGTACTGTTTCGAGATGATTTCTTAGTGATGAGCATGTTGTATCTTGCTTAGAAAGGTGGACGTGAGCTTCGATATCCTTGCCGTCCCGTCCGATATGCGGCTATGGCGCTGTCTCCGTATCACATATGAAAACACGCTTTTTTTTCTCCACGATATCGCTCGGTACCCGTCCTGACCCCTTGCTCCTTATTCGCCTGGCAGATTTGGGACATCCGCTCTCTGGAGTGTGTCCACGTCTTGCAGACTAGCGGCGGCAGTGTCTACTCCATCGCTGTCACCAATCACCACATAGTGTGCGGCACCTATGAAAACCTGATTCACGTAAGCCATATACACGTGTACGCATGCGCTAAATCCGCGTTTTCATCCGCTGCCAAAATCTCGCAGACGTTTGGGTCGTATTATTAGTGGTTGAGAGCCAGATGTTATGTGTCCCGTGCAGGTGTGGGACATTGAGTCCAAGGAGCAGGTGCGGACCCTGACGGGTCACGTGGGGACAGTTTATGCGCTTGCCGTCATCTCGACGCCTGACCAGACCAAAGTGTTCAGTGCCTCCTATGACCGTTCACTAAGGGTGAGCGAGAATGATTGTGTGTTGTGTTGATATGCTACCTAAATTCAGAAATGAAATGTGTATGCGTTTGTGTCGAGGTGTGGAGCATGGACAACATGATCTGCACCCAGACCCTGCTCAGACATCAGGGCAGTGTCACAGCTCTGGCTGTGTCCCGAGGTCGCCTCTTCTCTGGAGCGGTGGACAGCACCGTGAAGGTAGGGTGGGCTTTTGTGAACCCGCACGATGATGTCATTCTTCTTTCTGTCAAAATAGCAGCACCGACGACAAGAGCGTTTCGTTCCAAGAGCGCAGTCAACATTCGGTCACCTGCCAAACCATACCAAAAGACATTTACAGACACCTCTGCCAACTATGCATCATTTATTTTTTTTGTTTTTTTTATACCGCCGGTGCATCATTAGCGTCACAGGTGGCCGGGGCCTATCCTTGCTAACTTTGGCGAGATTTGGCGTACAGCCATTCGCGGTGCACATATAGACAAGCAACCATTCACATTCACAAGTCGGAGTCTTCATTTAAACGCTAGGAAGGATATTTTTAGAAAGTGACAGGAAGCTGGAGTACCGGGGGACGGGAAGCAAGCACGGGGAGAACATGCATCTTCCGCACAGGAGAGCCAGATTAGAGATTCGAAACCCAGACGTGCTCGGCACTATTCCATCTTGCTGCCCACTGCAAATTATGAGGGGCAGTCAAAAAGTAATGAGCCCAATTTTATAATTGTTTTTTTTTTTTTTCCCCCTGAAATTTTCATGGTTTATAGTTTTGAGTACTTGTTTGAAGGTTGAAGTCTTGTTCAAGCCTCTCCCCTTCCTGTCAGCCATTTTGGAAAGTAGGTCCTTGTCGGACGTACGTCGGAAGCAGAGAGGTATGATTTGGGAATTTCTTGCCTTGGAAGGGGAACCGCCAGTTTCAAATGTCAGCACACAGTCAACGAGTGGGTGTCCGGGGTCAAAGGTGAAGAACAAGCGCCCGCTTTGAGCGACCTCCGTGACAAGCAAAGGAGCTCGTGACGTTTCCAGCTCCTTTGGCCGGACAAGCATAACTCATGCCCCATACTCACCTGATGTGGCACCATCACGTCATCCCCTTTTGGGACCTTTAAAAGAAGGAGTCAGGGGTCAGCACTTCTCTGATGATGAACAAGTTCAGCAAGCTGTTGAGAAAAAGGGAGATTGCATTGAAAAGTAGCGGTGCAATCCACACTTTATTTTATGTTTTATTTCTATCGTGATCAATACAATTTGAGAAAAATTGGACTCGTTACTTTCCGATTGCCCGTTGTACAAAGACAAAAATACACATTTTGTGAGATAAACACCGCTCTGGCAATGTCAATCCAAGCATGAAAGTATCACATCCTCGGAACAAATTCACACACATCCACACTTGTTAATTTGACCTTTGCTGTTTGTCTCCCCAGGTGTGGACATGCTAAACAGAGAAGCAACTCTTCGGAGATCTCGACGTGTTTGACTGTGTCGGACAGACATCCCAAATGCCAACATTTGCTTCTGTTGTTTTTTTTTTGTTGGTTTTTTTCCACTTCACAGCCACAGTCCGATAAGTATTTGCTGAAAAGAGCTCCTCCAATCTTTGGACCCTTCAAGGTCATCAGGACCAAGTGTTGAACTCAAGGTCCTCAGCGATCTCATCACGTTGTGCATTACGGCAAGCTGTCATACGGTTGACTGATTGGATGTTTTGTGCCTGTAAATGCATCAGGAAGCACGGCGGGATTTGTGTGACCGCACCGTTCCTGCTACATCGTAGGAGAACTCCTAAGGGCTGGTTTCACAAACATGCTTTTTACATTCATGTCATATACAGCCTCCTGAATTTCCGGTTTACAGTATTTTGTAAAATGATATCACACTTCAGGGAGACTGAAAAATAAAAAACAGAATCATCATTTCCCCTCCGCAACTCAGCTTTGTGAAACCAGCCTTTGTAAGAGTAAAGTTGAATAGGATAGATGCTAAGTGGCTGAGTGATAAGCCACTTAAGTGCAGAGTAACACAAGACGCATGCATATATATGTGTGTGTATACATATATACACATATATAGGTGTATATATATATATATATATATATACATATATATATGTGTGTGTGTGTGTTTTAATGAGTGCCATATGTAAGGGGTTCAAGGATGAGCTACTCTGATTGTTTAACTTCATGTGGCAACAATGAGTGTAAGACATTAACAGGAATCATGAGCTTTGTGTGTGAGCGCGTGCGCGTGCGTGTTAACAGTCAGCAGGAAGTGATGGCAGACTAATAAACTCCCAGCAGCCAATGCGGATAAAGTGCCACCGGGCGAATGCGATGTGCAAGCACCCATATTGGGTTAAATATAAGCCTGTAGTCATAGCAACATGTCGACCCACATCACATTTGTAAGTAGGGTGCACCCACAGAACGTATACTTAAAATGTGAGAGTTTCACAGATGTTCCAAAGTATTTTGCTTTTATGTTATAGTGCACATCTGGCCACTACTAGAAATTTCTTGTATACGTGTAATTATGTAAGCTCCAGTTGATCATCAATCAATAAAACTTGTACACTTTGACAAGCGAGTGATTGAATTGCACAATCAAACTTCATGTGATTTATGTTGCTTCAAGCGATGTCTGACAAAACTGCTGTTTTTTTGTTTTAATGAGTACTCACAAAATATTTAGAATTTGAACAGGAAATACATAAATTCAGCTACTTTCACCGTGAAATCTTTGAGCTAAAAAACAAAAAAAAAGTCAATATAAAGCACAGATGAGAGAGCTGAAGTTAAAAAGAAATGTTTTTGGACTCTTCATGATGCAGGTGAGGCTCTGCCTCACGTGACCGCGCGTCACAGGAAAGCTGTAATTGCCTATAGATGCCACAAGATGGCAGCAAATCAAGAAACAGCTTCTTTTTTTGTTGTTGCTGCTGCTGCTGTTCCGTTTGATTGTTTTCTAAGGCCTAGAAGGGTTTTTCAGACAGTTTCAGTCATGTGATACCCCCAAGCAGACACACTTGAAATGATCATTAAAAAAACAAAACAGCACAACAGATGGTGCACTTTGGAAAGAACGTTTATTTATTTAGAGCTGATGGCCGTACGATGCAGTCACTGCAAGCACACCAACCACTGGCCACTCACTGCAACATCCACGCGCACACACACGCACACACTAGTCTCACACGCGTTTCACACAAAAGCAGAGCAACAAAAAACGCGCACACACATTCGGCCTCCTGTCCGTCACACCAGTCTGGCATCTGTTCACATCAGCACAGGCAGGAAATCGATTTTAAATGGCTCGGCTTTTTTTTGTTTTTTTCAAGAACAGAAATCAAATGTTACCATCTGTCTTTTTAACCCCAAAAAAAAAAAAAAAACACTCCAACCCCAACATGCCTTCAAAAAACAACAACAACAACAACAAAAAAAACAGATGAGCACAATGAGCAGAACATATTCAATATTTGAAAACAAACACCGCCTAATTGAGAGCTGCGGCTGCACAGGGTGAAAGGTCACTGGCATGGACATGGCAAGTCGGAGTTTCCCTTTCTACACGCTTGATGGGTACAGTACATTTGTTTAACCTGCGTTTGGGAAAAAAAACAACAACAAAATAAATATCATACATTTAGGAACATTTGAATGTTTGGGATGTCAAAGAAGTTAATATTAGCAATCAACATACTTACTGACGATTCCGCCATTTATGTTTACTCTGGGCCTGCTTAGACTTTTCTGTTTAAAAGGTGAAGTGAGCCTCAAGTAGAGTGAATTAAATTAGTTCCTGAAGATGAAAAAGGCCATGCTTGTCATCATGGTCCTTTTAGGTCAGATAAAAAAAAAAACACACACATGTCAAATATTGTATAGGAGAAGGTGAGAGGCTGACATATTCATTTAATGGAGGAATATGGTTCATATACGCATATAGTGTACTAAAAGTCAGAGCAAAAACACAAAGCAAGGCACATGTTTCAAAGGAACACAACTGCCATTCATGAAATCCAAAGGAAAAAGAGTTAAAGAAGAAGTGTTGCTTGTATTATACACACACGTCGCTACAGTGGGACAATAGAATACACGTGGGCAAAAACGACATCCCAACAAGCAACCGTACGAAAAGTCATCAGCTCGCACCACTGAAGCATGGAGAAGCAACTTAATTCAACACTCAGATTAGATCTGTTAACTTTGAAAAATAGTCTTCAGGTTGACACATACACCATAAATACAATTCTATTTTTGTTGCAGATATCCATATATATATATATTAGAATCTCTATGTGATTTAAATAGCACAATTATTCTCTGAAGAAGGAGAGTGGCTGCTTTGGGACCATGAAAATTTGGCTTGGATGCAGTTTCGGGTTGGATTAAGCAATTTAAAGCGGTACTCCGGCAAGTCAATTATTTTTGCACCACGTGCTCCTAAAAATGATTGATTATAAATATAGTCATTGTAAGAGTATCGGTCAATAGGCAGTCGCGTCAGAGAGTACGTCTTTAATGTTGCTCAAACAAACCATCCATCTTCACCGATCTCTGCTGCCTCTCACTCGATCTTAACACATTTCGAAACCCACATTGCACAGTAACCATAGCAACTCCACTGGAGGTGGTGGGAATGATGATGATAATGCAGATTGTCATGGCGACACAGGGCGGGCGCTTGCAAGCGTTTGCGGGATGAGAAAGAAAAGACTTAAAAGGAAGCCGAGTTTGTGTCTTTGAGAGAAAAACACCAAGGGCCCTATTTCGTGACCGACCGGCGTACATGTGGCGCGACTGTGTGCCAGGGGCCGGTTAGCCCGGTGCGGGTCATTTGGTAGGCGAGAGCATGCCGGCGTGGGCGGCTGCGCCACTGCGGGAGTGTTCCCGGCCAACTTCAGTCGCTGCCGATCAAAGCGGCTCCTCTCATCCCCTTTAAATGTGGCTCAACTGACAGGCTCGACGGAGACATCTCAAGTGGACGACGCGTAATTGCGGCCATCCGCGCCTTTTGGCCAGTGTGATGTGAGCGGGTGCCCTCATTAAATACAGACTGAGTAGGTGACGAGTGCCGGCTGTTTAAATATCGGTCTGCCTGCGCTCTGATGAAATTGACCGAACTCCCATTAGACCAGCGGTCTAGCTTGCGCCAGGACAGGCCTAAGTTTAGATCGACTTTCTGCCACCAATTTGTCACTCCAGCAGGTGCGTCTCTCAGGACACACCCTCGTTGCGCCAGAACGCCCAGCTTGGAAAATCAGAATCCGCCGCAGATGCGCTGTCTACGACAATGGAGGCCTGAGAGTCCTTTGTTGGACTTTTTTAGGTTATAAATAAAACTGAGGTTAAATGATGAAATCGACAGATTGGCATGAAATACGTTTACGTCACCAATGTTACCAAATGAGTCAATGTTGGCTGGCTTAAGCAAAGATCAATCGTTCGTTAAAGGTCTTGGAACGCTTGCGTTTAAGCTCATTCATATTACAAGACTTGATCTTTATTCTTGGCCTTTAGAGGATACGAGGTTTCCCAGAGCAGTGATGCCGATAGCCCATCTGGTCACAAAGATGAATTTGCACTTGTAGTGACTCCTTCCCAGCCTGACAAAACGCTAAGAGATATCAAGGTGTGTACGTCACAAAAGTTTTATTACTTTTTTTATTACTGTCAATTCAATTTAGTGTTGCGGGAAAAACAGCGAGCGAAATGCATATTTCTCTGCGTTACCGTCTTAAAAGCCACATTCGATGTAGCGCACGAAAACGAAAATAGGAAGTACTGTTTTGTATGATGGCGTACGAGCGAGCCACAAGCTTGTCCTTCTGCATATAAGTAACAGCAGGGATGGGTGCTTATGCTGCTTTTGAGCACGTTCAACCTTGCGGGCGTTGAACTCAACACTTTGTCTTTTTGAAATGCTTCTTGGAATCCTTCATTTGTAAAAAGCTAACATTTATTTCTCACGGACCACCTGCTGTAGCCCCCGATTCCGTTCGCTCACATCCATCTGTATATTGTGCAGGCTCCTTTGTGTGTGTGTGTGTGTACGCGTGTGTGTGAGCTAACCACATGGGCCATTGTGCTTCTCCACGTTTGCATGTGTGTGTATTTTAAAGGTGATGCAAAGGCAAGCGGAACTTCAAAGTCCCACGCACACCTGTCGCTCTGTCCCCTTTTCACACACACGCACACACACACTTCAGGAGCTGAATGATCCGCTTTTGGTCACAGATTAGTTTACATTTTGCATGGCCAAAACACCAGAGGTCAGAATTCCACACGGAGCCGAGACATCAATCCAAAGAGCCAGAGATTCATCATTTTCTGTCGATGATTATAGACTAGCGTGCTAATGCGGGAGGGGGGTTTTCCGTCGATAGAAACTCTCCGTGCTTCGAACGTACACATACCATACAATGGTTCGTCCCACTGTTGCTATTAGCGTGGTTGTTTTTGTTCACGTGTCTACTTGGATTGCAGGCTCCCTCTCTTTGTTGCTCTTCTTCTTCCTCTTCCTTTTTTGTCAACGCTCCGCCCGTAGAAGAGGATCGGAGGTTTCCTCGAGCAGCGCCGGACAGACAGGAAAAGTGCGAAGTCCGTGAGCGAAGGATGACTAGAAAAGAGACGGAGAGCTGAATTGCCCATTGTGCCATCCGAGTCACTTCGGGTGCAGCGTCGCCACGGTGACGTGCCGAGCGGTTTACTCCAACATGGCGTCCAGCTGGTCGGCCAGGTCGTCGAACATGCTGCCGATGTCGTCGAGGATGCTCACGGTGGTCTTCTGCTCTGTCACGGAACTGCGCGCGCACACGCAGAAGCAAAAATTGACGCAGTCATTAATCATTGTCAATTATTAATACAAAATCTTAATAGTGACTATAATTTTCATGTTATGAGTAGTGATTGAAGGGCACAAAGGCTAATGTGAAAGTTTGTGATTGTAAAGATATGTCAGACAGATTTAGACATCAAGTAGAGGAATAAAAACAATATTTTTTCTTTTTTAAAAAAAAGCAAGGAACGATTGGGGTTGCGTTACGGGACTACAGTGTGATTTAACCTTGAGCTCCCCCCCCCCCCAAAAAAAACAAAACAATAAAGATGAATTTGTTATCCAAGTTTGGAAACTCAGAAAGACAAGCTAATCAATTGAATACAATGCTGTAGAACCTTAGAAGTGGAAGAAAACGTGTTTCTTATTCAAATGTGTTTTTGTCAAGGCATTAGATGAATATTGATTGTGAACTGCTCCACATAATGTACAAGAGTTGCAGTTGCATGCTGTTATATTGCGTTTTGGTACCGATGGTGTGGACGATTATTGAAAGGTGGATGAGGTCCCTCCCCGCTCAATGTCTCAGCAACTGTACTACTAAGTGCAGATGAGCGGTAATGCTCCCGCTCGATCAACCCGCGTCTTTGACACAGAGCCCAGAGAAGGCCGCCCTTTGTATGTCAACCCGAATGAAGCCGTAACATTGATATGACCTCTGATGACCTTTGTAGTGGCATATTGTGTTGAAAAGAAGCGATCATAGACGTGTGCGCTACTCACTCCTCCTGCCGCAGTATTTTGTCCTCCACAGCCTGCAGGGCGGCAGCCAGCGACGCGCTCGTCTCATCCAACTTCTGACGCACCAAAGAATCCGCACCAAAGTCTGCCGTCGAGGAGATCGGCGTGTTCGTCCCGACCGCCGTCATCCCGCTGTCCACAGATACGCCCCCGATGGAGGAGCGAGGAGGCTTGACCGGTGGGCTGGGAGTGGCGGGGGTCTGAGGAGTCTGCGGCGTGGTGGGCGTCTGCGGGGTGTGCGGACTTTGCGCGGACGGGCTCGGTAACTTCACGTTCGGCGGACTGGGGGTCTTGGAGCCGGGCGGCGAGGGCGGCGAGCCGGTCCGCCGGGCCGCCGCAGGGTGCGGCTTTGCCGGAGTCGGGGAAGGGGGGCCGGTCGCCGAGGGGATCGGCTTGGCTGGCTTCGGTGCCGTGGGCGGGGGGGCGGGTTTTGGCGAGACAGGAGGAGGAATCTTTTTTCCTTCCACTACAGAGGATGAGAGCAGGATGGAAGGTTAGGATGGAAGTCTGTTCAGTTCCCAGTGGCTTTCATTAAGGGCCAAAGTTCACAGTGTGTTCTAGTTTCAATGAAATGAGGACACGGCCAAAGCAACGCAAGCACGTGTACTTGCGACGTGGCACGGAAAGCGCCACGTGCGGGAAATTCGCAATCACGGCAATAGCGACAACCGTTGAACCCATTTATTCTAACCGCTAACTAATGTCACGTCACATCCAATAGTGACGCGCGCGCGTGACATTTCGCAAGGCCTCCATGACCACTTGCGTGCTCGAGCTCAGGAGTAAGAACAGAATGAACGATGGAAGAGATGAAGTCACAGCTTCCCCAAAGCCGGCACACAAGTCATGCGCGCCACATGGATCGCGCCCCTCCGTCACGGGTCGGCAACTCATCCTTCTGCTGGGACTTTGAAAACAAAAAATCACTCCAATTTGTTTTGGTTTGCTTTTCAGTTGCAGTTCTAAATTTGAAGATTACACTTGCCCTTGTAACATGTATTTTTTGTCGCTTCAAATACGAATGTGCGACACCTTTCTATTGAGCTATTCGCCCCCCGGTAGAGGAGAAAAGTTTCTGGAGAATGTTGAATAAAGTAAGCTTCAACCAAGCGGCACGCTGTGGGAAGGAGACCGTTCATCCAAATGAAAAGCTCGCCAATGGAAAAGAGGAAGAAAGCCTTGCCCTCCTTTCCGACGAAATGTCCGGGTGCTGCTTCTAAACGGCCCTGGCATCCTCACCCAGTGCCACACACGCACACACGCACATACCTGGACTGCCAGGTGTCCCCGGGCCCGGCAAAGGGACTCTCTTGTTCGAGGCTGTCTGCGGGCCTCCGTGTCTCTTGATCTGTGCCACCGCTGGCTTCGGGGAGACTGGCGGCTTTGGTTTTTTCACTGGAGCTTCTTCACTCCCCACTGGAGCTCCTTCGTCCAAACTGTCCCTTCGAGGAGCAGCAGTCACTTGGGATTGCGGTTGCGGCTGCTCCGTCGCTCCGGCGTCAGACACCGGGCGGCGTTTCACGGTGGCTGTGCCGTTCTGGTAAGGTGCCGGCTGCGCGGTGTTTGGCGGTCCGTTACCCGCGGGTTCTCCGTTCGGACCCGCGAGGTCTGCGAAGCCCTCCGGCTCCTTGTCGCGACTCTTGGGCCTCCGTTTGACGGTGGACGACTCCTGGAGGGTGAAGCCCGACCCGTTCGGGTGAGTCTTGGCGCTGCGGGGCCGTCGCTTTAAGGTCGCAGTGGCTTCCACCCGGGAGATGTCTTCCTCCGTGTATCCGCCATCTCCCTGGGGTCCGTCGCCGTCACTCTGCAGACAGACACAAAACACACACTAACGGAAAATTCATACATTCGTGGCAAGAGGTCATTTTTGCACAGTCAAAACAGATACATGTATACAAATTGTGTTGATAACAACAAACATGAAGTCCGCTGAGTTTAAACATTACAACAGAGATAAAGTCCGATTTGAAATCATCGATACAGTGAGCCCCCGCCTATTCGCAGATGGGCATTTGGGAATTAGGCTTATCGCAGATTTTTGCGGGAACCTATTCTCATCATTTGCCGAAAATCTTGACTATTCGCCGTTTTTGGGCTTAGGCTAAAGCAATAAGATTACGTTGGCGCCATCTGTTGGAATCTTGGTGCGGTTTGAGGTGAATTTAACGACTGTGCTAGTGCACATTTCGTTTGCCCAGGTGTGATGTCACATCACTTTGTGCTAGCGAATACAATTGATGAGCCTCACGTGAATGTTGTTGTACTTTAACTATCGAATACAGTTATTAGGTAACATGGGTTCAAGATTGTGTACATGCTACTGTATACGTTGATGTTTTATGATCCTCTCCCTTTTAAGTGCTTTGCTGCCATCGTTTGGCAATTACATGCAATTACAAGCTCCTTTGTGGGGGAGGGCCGTCAATTATTGACACATTTTTGGTATTTGCCACAGGGCTCGTTCCCTAGCCCACATGAATAGCGGGGGATCATTGTAAACTGTACATCGACCGATAGATCGACCGATAGATCGATAGATAAGAGATAGATAGATAGATAGATAGATAGATAGATGGCACAAACATATATATATATAGATAGCTACCTGTCCTTCTCCTCGAACTTGTCGGCGGATGGTCAGGCTTCCCTCCTCTGCAAAGGGCAGGTTTTCAGAAGAACTGCCGCTTCCTCCGGGGCTTGGATTGGGGGAGGACGAAGTTACAGGGAGCGGGGAGCATTCAGGCTGGGAAACGACAGAAAGCGTCGGCTGCTGGCGCCTCGCAGCTGCCACCAGCTCAGTGACTGGCCCACTAATGGTCCGTCGTCGGTTCACGACTTCGCCGTCCAGTCCGATGGTTTCGCGTGTTTTCCCTGCCTGAAAGATCAACAGGACCGTAACGTCGGTCACGGACTCTACATACACGTATGAAGCCTCAATTTCCTACCTGCAGGAAGTTCTTCTGCAGCGCCATCCCTTTGGCTCCACCCCCTATGGACGACATTTCCAGCATGGCGGCAATGCTCCTCACACTTCCCATGCTGTTTGTTTCGACAGCTCCTGTTTCAACAGATACTCCCAAGTCGCTGGCCCGTCGTTGCTGGCGGTAAGGCACATCCAGCATCCCATCGGTGGTCGTCAGCACTTGGGCTGGCGTGTTGCCTTCGCTCAGGTTAGAGTTCGAGGTGGATATTGCCGAGCTCGAGCGTTTGGGAGGCGGTGGGGGCGGCCCCTTTTTCTTTTGGCGCAGAGCGATGGACTGCGGCTGGTTGCGAGTCACGGTTTTGTCCTGGTAGCGCACAGAGTGGCTGCGGCTGACACGGTGGGTTACCGTGGCGTATTTACCACCTTCTGCTCGAACGTTTGAGCCTCGCTCTGAGGTGATCTGTTCTTCCCCACCCCGTCCTCTTCCTCCCCCCGTCCTCTCATCACACTCGCCATCTGAAGCAGCATGCCGGTTGAGACTGTCGGCTCGCTTCTTTTGCAGTTTTGAGGGGTCTGCTGCATCGCCGTCTGCAAGCTCCGCCTCTGGCGGGAGGCGGAGGAGGAGGACCTGTGCTTGTGCACAATCCCCGATCTCATGCGGGTGGCTCTGGTGTATTTGATTCTGCTGCGGGGACTGGACTGGAGCGCCGCAATGTGAGTGTGGTGACACAGGTCGTTCACCTTGGATGAACTGGGGGGACACTCTGTGTTTGGACTGGGGAGAGGATGTACTCTGGACGGAGGAGGTGGAAGAAGATGATGAGGTCCTGGTCTTGGTTGGAGTGTGAGGTGGTGTGTAGGGAGGTGCGGGCTGGGAGTGGCAGTGACGGTGTTTGCCTTGAGAAGACACGCTGCTCCTGTGGGAGGAGGTGCCTCCCTGGCTGCTCTGCTGCCTCATTGTCCTTGCCTCCTTCTTAGGTGGTCCTCCTCCTCCAGAGTTCACATCATCGGGATCCTTGTCGAGACTACGCGTTGGCTGAGATTTGACCTCCTGAGCTGAATGGCTCATGGCATTTTGCAGCTCGCTACTCAACTCGCTGTCCTGGAAGGTGCTCATTTTTGGAGACATCACATCTAGACCGAGAAAAAGATGTTTATTGAACCATTCACACATCTCATTTCTCAGCTCTTGATACAAAATGCTCATGCTAAGTTGAAAAGTTCAACATATTACCCGCTAACTCACCATCCGGGGGAGGGCTTTCCATCGACATCACTTCCTGCTGCTGAGCGATGGGTGCAGGCTTCTTTCGGAGGGAGCCCCGCCCGTCCGAGTTGCGCTGCATTTCAGCCAGTCGCTTCACTGCCAACATCAGCTTCTTCTGGTGGCCTAAAACATTGACAGGTTGGAAGGAAATGTTTTGTGTACATGACCTTGAACGAGGCGGCACGCTGGGCGACCGGTTAGCACGTCCGCCTCCCAGTTCTGAGGACCGGGGTTCAAATCCCGACGCCGCCTGTGTGGAGTTTGCATGTTCTCCCCGTTTCCTCCCACATCGCAAAAACACGCATGCTAGGTTAATTCCAAACTCTACAATTGCCCGTAGGTGTGAATGTGAATGTGAGTGCGAATGGTTGTTTGTGAGTATGTGCCCTGTATGTGATCGGCTGGCAACCAGTTCAGGGTGTACCCCGCCTCTCGCCCGGAGATAGGCTCCAGCACGCCCGCGACCTTTGTGAGGAGAAGCGGTACAGAAAATGGATGGATGGATGGATGGACCTTGTCAGTGTTATTACAGTGAATATTACTTTGGAAATGTCATTGGTAAAAATGTTCAAGTTACCCTCTTGGAAATGTTTATACTAGTGCAAGTGTTTCAATTACATTTGGAATATTTTGTAACATTTTGAATGAAAGCATCAACAGCAGCCTTGGGTGTTTCCACAAAAAACATTTGGGCATTAGCCACATATTTGTTCTATACACAAATAATAAAAAAGATTTGTTTGTTGCATTGTACGTGTACAGCATGTGGAGAACCACCGTACCATACCATGTTGACCTAATGACAAACGTGCACAATTTTGACAATATCGCTTCATATAAAAAACTACTCAAATATATTTTATGAAGTTAGTTATCTCGCTAACTCTAATTTGATTAATGAGCTACCGACAGCCCTGCAAGTTCAAAATTGTACATACTGTACGTCTAAATTGTGACATTGACCACGTCGACAAACTGCGGTCATGTCCTACCATTCGCATGTGAATGTTGTGGGCACAGTTATGTTGCTAAATAACGATAAAGAACAGCCCTTGAATCTCCAACAGCGTGGTAATCACTACACGCAGTCCTTCACTTTGTAGAGCTTACCCAGTTTGGTAATACCAATTTCCTGTAGGTCCTCCCAAGTGACGTCCGTGATGAAGTCGATGTTTTCGTAACCGTTCTGCACTAACACTTGGTGGTACTGACTTAGACCAATAGCACACAACCACTCTCCAAGACTGGCCTACGGGAACATGAGAAATAAATCAGCTGACACTGTTGGGAAAGGAACGCCCCCCCCCCGATTTAGGACAAAGCCGTCACTATGCTATACATCGGCATGCAATTCTTTACATTTAGATATCGTGTGTGTTTGTGTACGCACAGGTTTGTGCCCAGGCAGCCACTCAGTGACACTCAGTTTATTAATCTCGGTTGTCATCTTCTTTCTGTGACCTGGTTTAGTTATTCCGATGGCTGTCAGATCCTACAAAGACACAAGACGTTCAAGTCTTATACTGCAGTGACATAGGCGGTCTTTCATTCACACACACACACACACACACACACACAGAGAAATTCTGTAGCTGCAAAAGCGAGAGAGAGCGAGAGACAATTAGAGAAAAGAAAGTGTGAGAAAGCACAGAGGGGGAAAAATAATCCAAAAATGCAAGAAAACTATGGATTGAATTCTTTTTCTCACATTTAAAAAGTTAGGCTAAAAATGATGGCAGTATAATCAATCAATAAAACAGTAACCACTTCCACTCATTTGGGATTTTCGCTGGCTGACTATGTTGGGCACAAGAAAGAATTACAACAAACCGCTACATTAAACTGCACGCGCACACACACACACACACACACGCACGCACGCATTTAGTTGCATCACTCGCATTTTTTGTTGAATTCTCCAGCAAGGTGAGAAAGATACCTGTAGATTACCTTTAAGTAAGACTATCCATATAACATGGAGCTGAGTGTTGAATGATGTTATTTACGTAATCGGCGTAGGAACCGATGAGTCAATTGAATGACCTGACATTTGTTTTTGTATCTACTACTTGGCTGCAAACAGCAGAGATGGGGGGGGGGGGGGGGGGGGGGGGGGGGACTCGAGTCACTCGCCTCGAGTTGCCAGTCTTATGACTTAAGACTCGGTAGCCAAGAGACTTGACTTGAACTACACGACTCGACAATGGATGACGTTGAACTTCATGCGTCACGAGGGAACTCACAAAGACGAATGTAGAGAATGAACCCAGCCCTTAAGCCTAAAGAGCCGCGGAGACGTTTGTGGGCATGCCCGAAGTTGCGTTGCGGGTCTGCTGTACGGGATCACTTCGCACTTGGCCGACAGTCCAGTCCTTCTCCTCCTTGGCCCAGTTGAGACGCTTCCTACGTCGGCTCAGGCTCAGACCCGAGGAACCCGGCGGTGGCGGCCCATCTCCCGGATGCGTCTGAATGTGGGGCTTTTTGAAGCTGTGACTCTTTCTGGATCTCTCGGTCATCTCTTTTGCCGGTCGGTGCATCTTCTCCTGCCACATTTTGTCCTTCCATTGACACAGCACTTTGTGAAGAGCCAGCCTCCTTAGCTATGAACATTTGTGGCTTACCCATCCTATGGAGGGTATCAAAGATGGTCTTCTGGCCACTTGTCAAGTCTGCAGTCTTCCCCATATTGAACCCAACTGAAGCCATTGAATGACACCTGGGGAAAACTGTGCAGGTGCTTGGAGTTCACTAGATGATTATTGTGTGACACTCAGTTGAAAACATTTATGGCCTGCAAAATGTGGGCGGATTTCTTCACAGTGTTCACATTTTTGGAATTCCCGAGTTCGTGGGTTTGGTGAGCTGCAAGCCCAAATTATGTAAAAATGAACAAATAAATACTGGGCCCTGAATCTATAATCTATGAAAGGTTCACTTTTTGAGGGGAATCATGGAAATAAATAAACGTCCAGTTTCTGTGCCACCAATCCTCACGAGGGTCGCGGGCGTGCCGAGCCTATCCCAGCTATCTTCGGGCGAGAGGCGGGGTACACCCCGAACCGGTCGCCAGCCGATCGCAGGGCACATAGGAACAAATAGCCAAAGGGTCTGTATGTGCACTATCGATATCGCTTTTTAAACCGTGGCCAAATGCCAAATGCCAAATGCCAAATGCCAAATGCTTGGATCTGTTTACCTGTGGTGCCCCACAATACCTGAGAGACATTCAACAAAGGGTTCTCCAGCATTCATGGCTATTTTTGTGAAGTGGAGGTTCAACTGTTGACTCGACTGGTCTTGGACTCGTGTCTTACTTTTTTCTTTTCCACTCTTTTCCTTCAAAGGCTTCCAACTACAGACACCGGATAGCAGACAACGCACATTTACCACTATAACGTCACATGGGCTTTCTCAGGTTCAGCATGCAGGAATTGGCGGGAGGCAATGTTTGCGCATCATGGGAAGAAACAAACTGTGCCTGGTGAAAAGGTGACACGAAAAGACAACCAAGTGTCAGAGAGAGATGCAGGTTAACACCAGGGTCACCACGACAAGGGCTACACCAGAGCAGGCTTGGCGAGAGGCACATTTGAGTCATTTCAATGCGTGTGTGTGTTTTTTTGCATGCATCATCGAAACCACGAGGACAGCAGCAATCAAATCTGTGCAGACTTGTCCACTTCGCAGTCCTCGGAGGAGCCCGGGACCAGTTGCCTTACCTCGGGGGTCATTCGGCTAATTGTGGGCAAGTCATACCCGGCGCCCAGGAAGTTGGGAGCGTAGACCTGCAGCTGAAAGTCACTCAGCCATTGGACAACTGCTTCTGAGCTCTACAGGAGAGAAAATAGGAGGGCACTGTCACTGGTTCCATGTCAGCCACTTTCTCTCTGCAGGGCCGCGTTGGGGCTGCTCTGGCCTCATGTTGTTGCTGACCGACTCAATATAGGGACGATTATTAGGAGCTTAATAACCCATCTCACTGAATGGTGACCGTGTGAACCAACAAGGCATTGAAACGAAAAAACCTCAAGAAGAATAGTTTTCAGATCCAATAAACATCATGAAACAGATTGCAGCCTGCGGGTAACAGTATTTAGTATTCATACAGCTTTCTGAAGACCTGCGTAATCCCAAATGTGATGTTGCGCCAGGAGTTAACTGACAGAAGGACAGACAGCCTTGTCGTAATGCAAACTATGCGTTGCCGTGTACCGCCTCGTTCTTCTCCAGAGTACACGCCGCTGATTGCAGAAATAGCTCCCACAAACGCGGCTTTCCGTGATTTTGCCGAGTGCTATAATTCACCATAATATGATGAAAATAACGATAACGTTTGTAAGTTACCACGATGCTCTGTGACAGGTCACTTATCCAAACTTTGCATCCGACGCCGCATCGGCACCAGATGCGGAGTACTTGAAAAGGTCAACCGTATTACTCCAAGTGATGAGGAGGAAGGATAACACAATCAGCTATTCTACAAATGGAGCGCTGGCGTTATCATGCGGGATACCGCATGATCAAATATAGCCACTTCTTGAAACCTTTTGTCGATTTACAAATGTTTTCTGACAACCGATAGTGTCGTGCAGTTCGTTTCAGTTCCATTTGATTGGATTTAAAATCATTTGGTTCATGAAAGTTTCTTTTGTTCCATTCGTTTGAATGAAATTTAGGAATTTTGGTTTGATAGTTTGCTTTATTTTCATTTTGCTGAGTTTAGCTCCATTCGGGCGGCACGGTGAGCGACAGGTTAGAGCGTCTGCCTCGCAGTTCTGAGGACCGCGGTTCAATCCCGGAGTTTGCATGTTCTCCCCGTGGTTTTCTCCAGGCTCTCCGCTTTCCTCCCACATCCCAAAAACACGCATGAATTGGACACTCTAAATTGCCCGTCGGTGTGAATGTGAGTGCCAATGGTTGTTTGTTTGTATGTGCCATGCGATGGGCTGGCATCCAGTGGAGGGCGTACCCCGCCTCCTGCCCGATGACGCGACCCGCGTGAGGAGAAGCGCGACAGAAAATGGATGCATGGATGGATGGATAGCTCCATTTCATTTGGATTTAATAGTTTAGGTCAGTTCTGTCCATTTCTTTTCTAATTTTTGGAAAATTTGGTTTAGTGTAGTGAAGTTGTTTCACTTGAATGGCGCAAAATGATTGACTAGAGACAAACAGGGAGAAAGCAAAAGTTTTCAGCGATTCTTACACATTTTTTGTTGCTATCCCAAATGATCTTTGTCAAATAATTCAACACCGAATGCTGAGGGTTGCCCGATTCCTCGGGAATGTAGCTAACAGATGGTCCTAAGAACATGACACATGCACACGCACACACTCTCCTACACACATTATCCAACCATTTACAACTGCCGCATATCACCGCTACAAGAGCTAATTGGCATACCACCTCTAAATAATTACAAAACAACAAGTGACCTTCAATGTGAGCCCACGTCCGCACTTCAGCAAATGACAGTTTCCTGCACACGTTCTAAACTCCCGTTTCACACCTCGTGTGGTGAGCTCATGTGCCCACGCTGCGCGCCAGGACACGCAGACACGCACAGCAACTCGACTCAGACTTTCAGCGAACGATAAAAAAGTCATCTCGGTCAAATAGGGAGGACGTCGCGAAGTCAAAACAGAAGCGTTGACGAAAAGGAGTGGAGGAAAAATAAAAAATAGATAAGAGAGGATAACAGATAAAGAGCAGGACAGGTTCGCTCACGTGCACACACGTCGCAGGTCGGCATGCGGCAGATCCACTCACCGTGTCACGGCCGCATCCCAACACTCGCAGCACGGATGAGGCCAGCCGTGAGAGAAAGCGCTGGGACATCTTGACGTGTGCGTGTGCGTTGTGGCCACTTTGACTGAGGAGCTAATTGCTGCGTGTGTTTGCATGCAAAGGGAGAGAGGAGGGAATCCGCTCGGATTTGGGGATTGTCCTACCTTCCCCTCGCCTGTCGCCTCCCCCTTCCTGTTCGCTGCGGCATCGTAAGGCGGCGCTTCATGGAGAGGGCAGCCCGATAGGCTCGATGTCCGAGAAGAACTGGCAGAACCTACTGGGAGAGGCACACCGTTGGGTGGGTTCAAAACATCATCCGACCATTGGAAACCAGCATCGAGCGGCAGATGATTTTTCTCGTTTCGCTGAAAGACATTTCGCTTCGGTGTTTGGCAAGCAAGCGGTCCTATCTCAGCCTTGTCAACCAATCCCATCACAATCCCACTCTTCCCTCCCTTGGCCATCTGTCTGGAAATACTCACAAGCCAAGATGCGAGCGTTTATGTTTGTGTTTCTGGCTGTACAGAAGACACAATGTGACTTCTTACAAGAGCAGAAGAATATTATTCCTTTTTTGTAACTCGACTCTCACTTGTTTGTTCTGTTGAACACACCTCCCTCCTTGTTGGTCTCACCACTTACATAACACTGGCCCCAAAAAAGGAGCATTTCGGAAAACCTTTTGGGAGCTACGGTCTATTTTGCATTTTTGACATCCCCAAAAAGAATCCCATTCATCTCTGTTCATCATAGCTCATTCTTCTCGACAATCGTGGGATCGTTAGAATTATTAGAAAAGGTAACACCACATCCATTTCAAGCGGACTGCGCATTCCTTGAACATTTGGAAGAATATGCGGGCTTACAATCCTTGCACATTTAATCATGCTAATATCATCAAAGTGACTTGAGTAGCTAAGGGCGGTTGTGATGTTTTCTTTTTTTTTTGTACTTTTGTTTTACTCTGTGCACTATTTCTTAATGGAAAAAAGCCTCCACACTCTCTTCGATCAGTCAGTATTGAGTTCCGACCTGCATTTGGTAAAACAACACAACCCAAGTGTGGTGGTGCTGCAGCACTCAATTGGTCAGCTCGAGCGCAGGTGCCAAACCCGTGGCCCGGGGGCCAGATCCGGCCCGCCACATCATTTTATGTGGCCTGCGAAAGCTAATCAAAATTGCTCATTGTGTTCTGGTGTGATGCCATTGAGATATTGGCAAGCATTTTTTTTGTTTGTTAGCAATCCCACTTTGAAAAGAAATGTAACAGTTGAAAAACATGTTTTTATAGGCTTCTGATTTCAAAACTGGTGATTCGTCAATGTGTTGTGTATACTGTACGCAATTACAGTATATGAGGTCATCTTTCATTTATATGGGTTCACGGTTGTAGTTGTTCCCTCCGAGGGAAGTCATAAATAACTACGATGAACAAAAATGAGTTTGACAAGCCTGATCTCGAGAGACACTGATCACTTGGCTTTTTCCATATTTTGTTATGGTACAGCCTTTTCCCCAAATTGTCAACGTGAATATGAAAAACATTTTTGGGAAATGTTTTAAGATGTATTGCAGCAAAAAAACTAGGAAATCACACGTACGTAAGTATCAGAGCCTTTGCTCAACACTTTGTTGATGCAACTTTGGCAGAAACTACAGCCTCAAGTCTTTTAGAATGTGATGCCACAAGCTTGGCACACTTATTTTTGGGCAGTTTCTCCCATCCCTCTTTGCAGCAACTCACAAGCTCCATCGGGATGGATGTTGAGCGTCGGCGCACAGCCATTTTCGGGTCTCTCTGGAATTTTTCTTGGCTCTGGCAGGGCCACCGATGGACTTTCAAAGAGTTGTCCTGAAGCCGCTCCTTTGCCGTGCCTCGGTGCATGTCTCCGCACAGTGCTGCGCTCATCTTTCCCTCAATCCTGTCTTGTCTCCCAGTTCTTGCGCCTCTGAAAAACATCCCCACAGCATGATGTTGCCACTACCATGCTTCACTGGAAGGATGGCATTGGCCAGGTGGTGAGTCGGCCTGGTTTCCTCCAAACATCCATCCATCCGTGTATTCTCAACAGCGCTTATCCTGTTCAGGGTCGCGGGGCGCCGGAGCCTATCCCAGCTGGCTTCGGGCGAAAGGCGGACTACACCCTGAACTGGTCGCCAGTCAGTCGCGGGGCACATATAGACACGGACAAGCATTCGCACTGACATTCACAGCGTCACTGAGTGGGAAGTGAACCCAAGTCAGGCGAGTGTACCGCTACGCCATCAGTGAACCTCCTCCAAACATGACACCCAGAATTGGTGCTCTGAAGTTCAGTCTTTGTCTCTTCAGACCAGAGAATTTCAGGCGCCCTTGGCCAAACTACAGGCAGGCTGCTTTGTCGCTTTTATAAAGGAGCAGGTTGTGTCTCGCCACTCTACTTTATAGGTATGATTGGTGGATTGCTGCAGAGATGGTTCTCCTTCCGGAAGGTTCTCCTCGTTCCTCAGAGGAACGTTCGAGCTCTGACACAAGTGACCATTGGGTTCTTGGTCAGCTCCCTGACTAAAGCCCTTCCAACAAAATGGCTCAGTTTCGACGGGCAGCCAGCTCAAGGAAGAGTCCTGGTGGTTTGAAGAACTTCTGAAGAATATCATTTCATCATATCTTGTAAGTTTCATGTACCGGTAAAAACAATGAAAGTGATTTTAGTAGCTAAGGGCTGTTTTTTTTGTACTTTTGCTTCACTACATGCACTGCCCTTCATCCAAATCAGAATCAGAATCAGAATCATCTTTATTTGCCAAGTATGTCCAAAAAACACACAAGGAATTTGTCTCCGGTAGTCGGAGCCGCTCGAGTACGACAACAGACGGTCAATTGACAGAGAACACTTTGGAGACGGAAAGACATTAACAAAAAAACTGTCACGGAGCAATAAAGGGTTGCTAGTAATCTGGTAACGCCGGTACAATTATTCGTATTCTTTTTTGACAATTGTGCAAAAAGATGCAGAGTCCTCTAGCACTGAATGAATGACTAATATTGCAATAGTCCGGTGCAATGGATTGGACGCGGTTTAAAGTGACGAGTAGCGCGATCATCTGGGACAATGTCGATGGTGCAAATGTTGCAGATACTCCTCAATCAGTGTGCAAATGGGGCAGAGGCTACTCTGGCATGAGTGGCCAGTATTGGTCAACAACAGATATGCAAATAGTGCAGCGTGGCGAGACGACGACGGTGAGTGCACGAGTCATGTAGAATTGGCCCCACAGAAATGCGACAACGAACTCAAGTCAAAAAATTGCCAGCGTGTTGTAATGGAATTGTAGGTGAGCTGTTTAAGAAGTTGATGGCAAGAGGGAAGAAGCTGTCGGAATGTCTGCTAGTTTTAGTTTGCATCGTTCGGTAGCGCCTACCTGAGGGAAGGAGCCGGAAGAGCCGATGACCGGGGTGCGGAGGGTCCGAGAGGATTTTGCACGCTCTTGTCTTAGTTCTGGCAGCGTGCAAGTCCTCAAGGGCGGGTAGGGGGGTACCGACAATCCCTTCTGCGGTTTTGATTGTCCGTCGCAGTCGGAGTTTGTGCTTTTTTTGGAGCAGCACCAAACCAGACTGTGATGGAAGAACACAGGACCGATTCGATGACCGCTGTGTAGAACTGCCTCAGCAGCTCCCGTGGCAGGCCGTGCAACTGTTAATGAAAAAAGCTCCTCATCCTTCACTCTCTTCGGTCTGGCCTTTCCCAACCCTTTCCATTGACAAATAATGGAGGCCACTGTGCTGAGTAGGACCTTCAAAGCAGCTCCAGTGTGAGCTGGAGAAACATCTCAGGGAAGATCAGTGAAAACAGGATGCTCCTGAATTGAATTTTGAACTTTGGCAAAGGTTATGAGTAGCAGGGCTGACGTCTTATTTATTTATTTATGATTTTCAATACATCAAAACCTTGAAAAAAAAAAAAAAAAAAACGTTTTTTTCCCCACGTCGTCATTATTGAATGTTGTGTTTAGAAATTTCCGAAAGAAAAAATTCTTGAATCCCTTTTCAAATGAGGCTGTAACATAACAAAATGCCAGTTGCAGTGTTTTCCTCTTTAAAACTGCATATAAAAAGGGAGGATTGTTTGCAGCGGGTTAATCAATTCGACTTCCAGAATTCCACTGAACCACATGAGCAAAACTCCAAGCATAATGAGAGATGGCAGCTGTCTTCATTGAAATACCTGCAGGCTGGTCCACAGACTTGGACTGCTCCAGCAGATGTTCCTTGGCTTTGGCAGATTGAGACAAGACTGTGGCTAGAAGCTGTAAACGCACACACACACACACACACACACACACACAGGTCAGGGTGGACGAGCTATTGACAGCAAATAAACTGTGAGCACGTACTGTATATACTGCTTTTGCTTTTCCTGACTCTTATGTACACTGTACATACTGCACGCACGTATGGAGATCACTGACTTAGCACACGTCTAATCAATGAATTCATCAAGACACGTTAGTTGGTTCTGATCCTTAATTCTTCAGCACAATGCATATTTACAGCGAATGTGTAATTGCCAGGTGTCCCATTACCTTTTTCCCTGCATTGTGTATAAACTGATGTGCTACTTTCACACGCAACGTTCCTCGTCTTTATTCGTCATCTGTTACATTCTCATTTGTGTCACGCTGACACAATTGACAAAGAAACACTTTGCATCGCCTGCTGTTCACGAATTCATCATGGTGACAGGCTGGGGCATCATTAGCATTAATTTACACTCACTCTTGTTGTATCATTGTTATTTTTTGTGGTTGTTTCAGCGAGCTCAAATAGCGACCTGAAAACAAGCAAAGAAAACAACAACATGAAACTACTAAAACTTAGTTAAGAGCGGTTCGTTCAGTGCACTGTTGAAGGATAGTAATACATCTTTGCCTTTCATCAGCTTCAAGCTAAATTATGTTTCATTCATGTCAGAAAATAATCACTGACTTCCACCCTGGAGGAGCAGAAAGAGAAACTACAGTTTGAAAGCCTCAAATAGGAACAGCTCAAACCTGGTATATATACTGCAGGTATATTTGTTGACCTTGGTTTCATCATCCAAAGAATCAGATTTCAGGACACAAGGGGCTTTTCTTAAAACGTGTTCTAGGTTGTCTAACGTGTGATTGCTAAAATAGTCAAGGTTTGTCAGAAAAGTTCCAGGGATGGTGTCACAAAATAGTTTTCCTTCGAAGTCACTTTCCCAGCGTTCTCTGCCAAGCCCTCATGCACTTCTCGCAGGATCCTCCGCAGCTCCATCGTCCGGGCCTTCTTGATGAGAGTGGGAAGAGGAAGAAAATCAGACGGAGCCAGGTCGGGTGAGCGGGGAGGTTGCTCCGGCACGGCCATGTTCATCCGTCAGACGCTCAGGGCAATGTGAGCCGGCGTGTCGTCACGGTGACGCAGCCACGGGTCGTCCCGCCGCAAATCTCGCCTCTTCTCGCGCGCTGAACTAAGCAAACACCGCGGGAACTCTAGACATGCCGGTTGATCATGCGTCCCACACTGACGATTGGGTTTAAAAAAATAGCTTCTGCGACAGCAGGCTCGGTACTGTTCCGTCTGAATCTGAATGTCTCGTACCTTCACCCCTTCGGCCTGCGCATGGAGGATGTGTGCAGCGCTTCCAGCACTCTGGCCACTGCCTGATGACCTCACACTGGTCGCACTGCCGGAACTCCCTAAACTGCTGCGGTCTCCACCTGCAAGACACCCGCACACACAACACGCACACACGGACAGATATTCATTCATAATATGCATGCGACCGACCAAGGCAATATTAGTACGCGTAAATGCGTGCATGCAACACGAAAATGAATGCATTCGCACATACGCACGCACGCACGCACGCTGAGTCGTTTAGCTGATATCCAAGACAAAGTGTTAATTGGTGACTCTCCTTTGAAATGCACTGGGCAGCATGAGATGGGATAGATTGGATGAACTAGAGTGAATGAGACACACTTCTTATTGAACACACAACACACGCACGCACAGACACACGTTACACTGCACTCTCATCTTTGTTCTCGTCGTCTCACTCTCGAGACCTGCACGCACGCACACGCCAATGCACACAGCTGCAGTCCGAAACATAAAAGGTCACCGAGTTTGGCTAAGATTAAGATGGAAGGAAAGCGGGACGTGACTTGTCGCAGGTCAAAGAGTATCTGATGACCTTTCAATAGCGCAATGAGTTTGGATCGTGACTGGACTGAGTCTTCCCTTGTGGAAATTTCCCTCACCAGCCATCGTTTTTGAACGGACGCCAGATACTGTTTGATGCCTGGTTTAGAGTTTAGGATTTGAGGGCTCAGCGCAGTGCGGCTCCGTTACCTGCCACAGGCTTGCGCAGTACCCAGATCTCTTCATTGGAGCCTCCGTGGGGCCCACAGGACGTAGTGGGGGAGCTGTGAGGACTTGCCTCTGAGCCACGACAACCTTCAACACAGGACACCACCGTTAGCTGCTAACTGGGCCCCAATTAGCCTGGAGAGCGTCGCTCTGTTTGCTGACTTTCAAGTCCGATGCGGTCAGGTGACAGTAGTACGATATCGTTTTGTTTTTGTGAACGTTTCATTTAGTTGTCGTCAATGTATTATCTACAGCTCCATATGGAACAACATAGGCCATAATGTGTGGACTTTCTGCCCATATAGCAAATATCCTTCCAGCTTGGTTAAGGGCTCCACTGAAACTTGAATATTAAGAAGACCTTTTGAAGGTTTATTCAAGCTTTTATTGGTCATTGCGAGCTGCTGCCAGGCAGGTTACTGGGAATTTCTGGAGCAGAACCTAAAAATGGGCCGGAAAAGGGCAACGGCCGTATACTTTTGGTTAGCTTTGTTTCATTCATTCATTCATTCATCTTCCGTCCCGCTTGTCCTCACGCGGGTCGCGGGCGTGCCGGAGCCAGGCGAGAGGCGGCGTACGCCCTGAACCGGTCGCCGGCCAATCGCAGGGCACATACAAACAAACTACCGTTTGCACTCACATTCATACCTACGGGCAATTTAGAGTCTTCAAAAAAAACAACAATCTGATTTAGAACCAATATTTTACATATATTTTTTTTGTAATCAAAACGGACACCACAAACGAAGATCAATCAGCCAAAAAAGCCAATGATAATATTTAAAGTCATGAAAGAACATCTATTACACTGCAATGTCTTTATTCGATATAAAAGGATTCTTTCGGAATGTTTTGTATTGTAATGCAAACTTTGTATTTTAAACGGTGCACTGAATGCTGTTTTTCTTAACTAGTGCAAATGTATTTCTTAGTTTATATTTACGAAGAATAAAACAGAATGAAAATTCTTTGCCTATAAAGCAAATCAAACACAAGCTTTAACTTTGAATTGAGTTTCTGTGCTCTTAATATTTTGAGAAGGAGACTCTGTTGCACACTTCCACTCTCAGATACACTCTCACACAGAAAAAATACAGAATATAGATATATGAAAACACGTATAAAAGCACTGTACATTCAAAATCAATCAAATGACTTTGTGTGTAAATCCATGTATGCCATAATGTACATACACATACATATATAATACAGGCATCCATTTGTGATTATATATGCAGGACTTTTCAGAATGAGGCTGCTGTAAGTGCATTTGGAGAGTGTCATAAACCATTATAACCATCTTAATAGTTTATAAATGGTTTAAATGGGTGACCGGACAGTGCCCCAGTTCTTTTGCCTTCATCAAATCACACAGCTCCTTCTTGTGGCCATTTTGGATCCGTCCAGGTGGTCCATCGAAGGACCTCAATGATGAATTGATTCGATGTGTGCACTCAAGTAAAGTTTCATTCGATGAGTGTGTGTCCTGAAGGAATCCAAAAACCTTTAGGCCAGCAAACACTTTCCTCACAAAACCTTTCGGGTGACATTTGTGAACCTTAATTCTTGAGTCTGTTGCGTAAATCCCTTGCAAATATTCCTGTGTGTATAGTCACGGCTGAATGTTTTGCCGCTCAAATTTTGTAGTTCCACCTACTTTGTGGCTTCAGTTTTTTGTATTCAACATCGCTTCTGTGTTGCAATGAGCAGTTCTAGTTCTTTTATTAATGTTGATGATGATCATAATAATAATGGATTTTTGTAGTTTACTACATTCGGACCAGGGAATTTGCTTCTATAATTAGTCTTGTCAAGTAATGATGGAAAATGACAACAGCATCAACAGACAAACAAAAGTAGGTCAGTATGAATAACATAACGTACATAAATAATGACCCATAACAGAAAACTTTAAAGGATGCCTTCGTTCTAAGAGATGATTCAATCGCCGATTACAATCTTGCATAGTCAATTCGCTTTTTATGTTAGTAATGTAGGAATGAGAAAAAAAAAGTAGAACGCATCCCTTGAAGTTTTAATAGAAGAAGAATAGTAATAATAGTTAAAAGGGGGGTGTACCTGGGGCAGTGGGGGTGTCTCCCTGTGGGGTTGTCACGGGCGACCTGTTATAGCCAAAGGAAGTGAAAAGTGGAAGCAGTGGCTGATGGGAATGTGGTGGAGGAGGAGGCGGTGGAGGCAGGATATGGATCTGATGGAACGTGGTGTCGTTGCCGTTGACTACCACGTTGGCAGGGGCAACCATCGCCGGGGCGACCAGCGGTATCTTTTGAAACTGTTGAGTGCAAATGACTGTGCTGGCCAAACCTAGATACACGCACCGTGACGACACACACACACACAACCAGCCAACAGTGAACCACCGCCACGAAACAAACGACAAAAAAAGAGACAAAAGAAACATAAGAAAAGGGGAAAAAGAACAAATTATAAACAAAGAAGGCTAAAGTTACAACTTAAACAAGGAGAGGGAGGCCATGAAGCCATGTGATGCTTGATTGGGAGGGGGGACAAACGAATGTTGCTGCTCTTGCCATGAAAGTGAAAATGATCAACTTTTGAATGTGTGCCCTTCGTAACCCTGTGAATCTTTTGGCCCAACTAAGCAAAACAGAGAATGGAATTCAACTATGTTCTTTTGCATGAAATTAGCTGAAAATATGCAGCGCTTCGGCCTTGTCTTTCTGCTCCATAAAAAACGAGCCTTACGTTAGCTCATAGCTCGTAGCTGTGTACTTTTCAACTGGACTGTGACGAGACAAACACATGACTTACGGTGGGTACGGGAAGTTTTCAGACCCCCTTAAATATTTCCCTGCTGGTTCTATTGCAGCCATTCGTTCAAATCGTTGAATCGTGACTGTACACGCAGCACCCCATATCTACGGGGTCATTGTCGAAGTCCGTTTGGTTGCTGTCAATATTAATGAGGAAAAAAATGAACTTCAATGATTTGAGCAAACGGCTGCAATATAACCAACAGGGAAATATTTAAGGGGGTCTGAATACTTTGCGTACCCACTGTCCATGACCCTTCATTACATAGTTCACTGTCATCCTCGGATTGTGTACATTATAGTGACTGCACAGAATTGGATTTCTTTGTACTCCTTCATTCCAATGAAGTCAGGACGTTAGGTAAAACATGAATCAAAACAGAATATCATTTGCCCATCCTTTCAACCATTAGCCAATTGAATACATTCGAGACGAGATACTTCATGTTCAAACGGAATTTTGTTGTTGTTGTTGAAAATATTCCCTCCTTTTGAATTTGATGCCTGCAACATGCTCCCTGCACATTCTTTCACAGATGTTGTCTTTTGAACTTTGCGCCGATAACAACGCAGATGGTCCTTTTCCTCTTTTTGGCACGAAGGACACAAGGTCCACGAGTTCCAAAAATAATGTGGGATGGGGACTCGTCAGACCACAGGACACTTTTGCACTTTGCGATGAGGTCGGGCCCGGACAAGTCGGCGACGTTTCTGGGTGCTGTTGATATAGGGCTTTCGCTTTGCATGCTAGTTTGAACTTGTGTTTCCCTGACAATGCTTTTCTGGAGTGTTCCTGAGCTCACATGGCAATATCCCGTGTACACGGATGCCGGTTTCCAATGCAGAGCCGCCTGAGGGATCGAAGGTCACGGGGCATTCAAATTCGGCTTTCGGCCTTGTTGCTTATGTCCGCAGATTTCTCCAGATTCTCTCAATCTTTTGATGAGATTATTGACCGTAGATCAGGGTGTCAAACTCATTTTTGCTGCGGGCCACATCGTAGTTACGGTTTCCCTCGGCGGACCGGCATGAGCGCGACCACATATACAGTAAATGTACAATTGCCTCATGTTATCACATATACACAAAAAAATAACTCTATTTGAAAACCAGAAGCCAGTAAAAAGTTGTGAATTCAGTTTATCTCGAAATGGCGATTGGTAACAAAAGTGTTTGCAATCAACGTTATATAAAAGGGAAGAAGATTTGCAATGTGGCTGTTTTAGCAAGACACGTGAAGTCGACGCACTTTCGCGGGCCACAGAAATTGATGTGGCGGGCAGGATGTGGCCCCCGGGCCTTGAGTTTGACATCTGCGCCGTAGCTGATGAAATCCCCAAATTCCTTATAATTGTACGTTGAGAAATGCTGAGAAACCATCCTTGTTTGGGAACAACCGAGCCTTCCGGGGACGCTCCGATCGCGACACTCACCTGTTTCCAATCAACCCGTTCGCCTGTAGAATGTGGCCAACAGGTGTTGTTTTTGGGGAGCAGTCCTCAACTTTCTCAGTCTTTTGTCGCCCGTGTCCCAGCATCAAATTGAAAAAGGAAAGAATACTCGCAAAAAACAAAAAACACAAAAGACTCCCACTCAAACATTGACAGTTTCAACATGAAATATCTTGTCCTCGGAGTGTATTCAACTGAATATACTGTAGGTTGAAAAGGACTTTTGTTTTGATTTTTTGGGCACAACGTTCCAACTTCAATGGAATTTGGGGTTTGTAGTATTAGTATATTAAATATACTGTAATACATATCATCGATGTAGTAATCTATCACAGATGACAAACTGACAATTGCGAGCGACGGTTTATTGCTCACCCATACAACGAAACGCCACATATTATTGCTTTCTCATTTGCATTTGTAAATGTACGCATCACGCATTTTCTTCTGGACGTTATTCGCTGCAAAACACACCTATTTGCTGTTTTTGCGCTCCGGCTAATGCGACAGCGGTATTGCTTTAGCTTCATCTGGTGGCATCTTAGTGCCAAGGAATTATGTTGAAGTGTGTTGAGGGGCTTCATTAAGACAAAAGTAGTCCAGCGGAAGGGTTCGGTCGGTCCCTTCACTGTACACGTTGCAGGTCATACCACCTAGTTCATTCATTAGTCAAACAATGATTGGACTTGACCCCGTATATCCTCCTGAATATTATTTCCGCGCTTTGATTGTGGGAACAGTGTCTACTTTCAAAGTCCATGAATGCGGAAAATGGAGAGGCCTGACCTCAACTCTATCAAAAATTGGGGGATGAACGAGAACAGATTGTAACCTCTGCCATCACGACACTCTTCTGGATGAATGGACAAAAGAATCATCTTGTAGGAAGTCTTTTCCATTCTTGCATCCGGTATGGGTGTATAGCGAGATGCACCGATAAACTTGTGTCTGTAGTGTGTGTTCAGAATTACACGAATGGACACGCTATAATATAAGAAAAAACCATTTTGCCAATGTCCAAGTGATGTTGGACTTGACCGCATGGGTTGAAAAATCAGACAGGGAGCATCCTTCTACATGATTAATGACACTGGTCCAAGAGTGAGTGAGGACGGATGGAAGGGAAAAGAATGACCAAATGGATGGAAAAGACACGAGCTAATAAGTACGACCAGCGGCACTCCCTTTTTTTTAGCAAATGTTCCGTCGTCATGAGCCAGTTTGCGGCACGTAGGTGAGGTTCAGTACACGAGTTAGGAAGCATCACAGGTGAAAATGAGGATGATGAGAGGAGACCATTAGGATGTCGCGGACGGAATAATGCGAGACATCCGAGATGAAGAAGACCGTCTCACACACACACACATATTGACTGGGACAAGTGGAAACAAAACTTAACAAACAGAACTTCCATATTGACAGATAAACACCAATACACATTTAAAAACTGACACCAGCTTTTGTCTGTGCAGTGAAATGATGGGATGGATCTGAGCTCAAATGCGCTACGGTATGTCGAACCTGGTCAACCTACCTGTTATTGTAATTCCGATTTTCGGGATACCAGAGACCTTGGCAGATCATTTCTACCCCACTATAGGGCCTTAAAACTGGATTGACACTGCAGGTCCAAGTCCTCAACTCCAAGATTCGTATCAAATGTCTATTCAGTCTCAATGGATTTACAAGTACATTTCAAGTGACACATATTCGATATGACATTAAACAAAACATCACCGATGGTAAATTCTTACAAAATAACTCCACCCGTGTCAAGACTGGGCAATAACAACACAGAAGCAAACAAAATACATAGTCAACATTCCATAGCGTTTAGTACATACACCATTATGCCATTGGCAACCATAATCTTAACAGGTTTTGTGTGTAATTCATCATTATATATTCCGGTAATTATTATTTTGACGATGTAAAGATTGGATTGACGCCGTCCATCCATCCTGTCCATTTATGTCGCACTTGCATGGGCCGATACTCGACACGCGGCTTTTTATCCACATTTGCAAGAGGCGTGATTCCGAGCTGATGTTATGAGCTTCTATGCTGCTTTCTCTGTCTTTACGTTGCCATGGTGTATATGAGAATTGTGCCACTTGACAGCAAAAGCAAAAATCGGAATTGTGTCACTTCAACCATGCAGTGTAAATGCAGCCGAAAGGAATTGTTTTGCAGTTTTGACTTTTTTACATCCCAATTGTCATACTATGAAATTGCAGGAATGAACCATACGACAGACGATATCATCATCCATCCATCCATCCATCCATTATCCGAGCCGCTTCTCCTCAGCTATCTTCGGGCGAGAGGCGGGGTACACCCTGAACTGGCCGCCAGCCGATCGCAGGGCGCGTAGAAACCAACAACCATTCGCGCACACATTCACACCTACGGGCAATTTAGAGTCGGCAATCGACCTACCATGCATGTTCTTGGGATGCGGGAGGAAACCGGAGCGCCCGGAGAAAAGATATAATCGTAATCAGAATCATCTTATCTATTTGAATATCACTGGATCGTTCCTTGTGCTGGCTATTTTTGCTTTGCTTCTTTCAAGCTGCTGTTAATGAAGTGTGTTAAACGTCAGCCAGTGCGGTGAACCAAAGGACTAAGCGGATAACTTGCAGTTAACTTTCCTCGTCAAGCAGTAAAAGAGCGACATATTCCATCTGGAAAGTAGAACCAGTTGGTTGGGCGTCAGTCAGGAAGATTTGAAATTCTCATTGGTTTGCATTTACTTAAACTAATCACCTTAACACACATTCGTGATTTTCTTTGACAGGTTTCAATTCAGTTGGTCATTTTTGGGAATGATCATTTCAACTCACGGGACACCCACACGCGCGCACACACAAAACCGAAACCATGCATACCCATTTACAAGCACGCACACACAGACACACCTGTTCGTTTGCTGATGACCTCCACCATGGTGGAGGGGAAGTAGCCCACCCTATCATTTCCTGTTCGGTTGTCATGGATACAGCCTTTCCACCGTCCATCAGGGTGCTGCTCCAACACCTGTCAGAAAACAAAACATTCTTTTTGTATTGATTTCATTTATTTTCATGAATACGTGTATATATGTATGTATTATATACTGGTAACTCCACATTTGAAAATACTTTATTTTGCCTATTGTCTCATGTTTGTTCTTTAATGTATGCACATTTAGGGACGACTACGGACGAGATTGCAGGGCCGCTCGTTCTTCACGACACCCGCGAGACGAAATGTTGACGATTTCAATTTTGGGGCTCATCCCCGTTTGGCCGTATTGTGGCCGAATGACCATTTCCCCTGGGAGACGGACATGTGGGTTGTAGCGGTCACCTCAACACCCATGTGAGAACACGAGAATTGAATGTTTTCCGTCCCACAAGATTTCACGCTGAAATCAGCGGACACAATTTCTGGGGAGCTCAAGAATTCTGGTAGCAAATTCCGGTGCCCATATCGAATTTTAAATAAAAGTTCATGCTAAACCATATCCAATCTCGCATATCCATTTGTTGTAAAAATTCATATGACAATTTTGACAAAAAAATACAATAAATAGTGTGCAGAATTTAGAAGTATTTCAGAATTGGGAGTTACTTTTAAATCACCCTGTATAAATCATGTATTAGTGCACAGTATACGGTAGTCGGATTTTTCTAGAAGGCTTCAAAATCCTAGAGAGCAGTCATTCACATGTAAACAGCTGAATGCGAGTGTTTAAAGATTTTGTTAAAGCAGAAAAGCCAACGTGTTCTTTCAGACCCTAAGGGAGGAAAACAGGCCCTGCTTGGTTTCCCAAAGTGTCATAAATATTCATGAATAGCGTGTAGACTACGATGGAGGCACTAAATGTGTTTCTCTCAGTATTCGTAGTCAATGAGAAATGCTGACTGAGCTCATTCTGCGTATTAATCAACACAAAACAGGGTGCTCGTTCTCAAAACAAACTGCTGTGACATAAGCGTCTCGACGCATTAAATGGGATTTGATATGTTGAATTCAAGCCGGCACGGCGGTTTGACGGTTAGCACATCTGCCTCACAGGTTCAAATCCCGGCCCCGCCTGTGTGGAGTTTGCATGTTGTCCCCGTGCCTGCGTGGCTTTTCTCCGGGCACTCGGCTTTCCTCCCACATCCCAAAAACATGCACGCTAGGTTGCCCGTCGGTGTGAATGTGAGTGCGAATGGTTGTTTGTTGTTGGCGACCGGTTCAGGGTGTACCCCGCCTCCCGCACGAAGATAGCTGGGATAGGCTCCAGCAACCCGCCATCAATGACGCCATTGATCGGATCGGCGAAATATGACATTAAAGCCGATCGGCATAAAATGCGAAATATCGGCCGATACCGATCAGCCCCATCGAATCGGTGTAAAGTCTAGTGAATTCTAATGAAAACTTGAGCTAAGATGAAATATGAAATGAAACTCAAAGGCTCCAATCTCTGCCACTTATGTTCATCCTTGGCATAGTCCAAGCATTACGTATGTCATATAAAACCTCAAAGTAGGTGCTTAATTACTGCCATAGCCCAGTCTAATTTTTCTGGTATTCAATGGGGTAGTGCAGGGTTTAATTTGGCCTGTGGTCACTGAGTAGGTGAAGAATGTAAGTGTGTCGTTGTACTGTAGGCGTGCATTGTACCGTAATGACGTCCCCTGCTTTGATGTTGAGGCTGGTTAAGTCATAATTGTTGCAGTAATCTTTCAAAGCCCGAACCTGAAGAGCAGCTGACGCATCTGTGCAACAGAAAAACAGTTGCTTTTTTTCACTATAGTTCACAACAACAACCAACTGCTCGAAATGTCACCTTGATCCTCACGGGGGCAGTAGTGAGTGAAGAAGGTCGATGACCACGCCAGTGATCGTTGTCCAATACACCTTTTCATAATGTTTGTAAAAAAATGATTGACTATCGCAGACTTGAACTGAAAATGATGACAAATATGTGGTGTGTTTGGGGTTGTGCTACCAGAAATATACCCCAAAACTTTTTTTGTATTGATAAAAACTAAACGCCCTAAATAGTTGTACGGAGCGTAGCCACTTCCGAAAGGACAGACTGAGAACCAATCCACAGGTATGTGTAACATGTTTGGTTGCGTTGTCTTTGTAAAACACCATGGCTAGCCCGCTAGCTAACATTAGCACTGCAGCACGCTATCCATTTCACCGTCGAAATAGCATGTTTATGCCATTAATCAGAGCAACGGAAAAGTGATTAGCCAGTCCGTAACTCATCATGTTAACTATATCAGAGTTTCCACTATGTCGATTTCGAATCAACTTACCTGTTGAAATGTAAACTACGGCAAGCGCTCTGTCTCCCTTGGAAGCAATTTACTTCATGAAACATCTTTTCGATAGAGAAGAAGGCTAACAATCATTTATCGCTCTGCCTTCGGTCAGATGACGTACGCATTTGTTCGTTACTGGTGTCATCAGCGATCGCTTGAGCTTTTGTCATCGTATGTGTGATGTCGTGATTACATGGAAAGCATGTACAGTAAGTACAGTGGAACGCCCGTGAGGCCGACCGACTCCAGTCAGGAGTTGCCACAGCAAGTCACTCTCGTGCGTTTGCTCGTCACAGTTTTTACATGGGATGCCCTTCGTGATGCAGGCCACGCATAAGCGTCTGCATAAAAGGCAGCAGTACCATGCATGACACTCCCAATGGGGAAAAGTACACCGCTTAAATTTGACATATTGTGCATTTTTTTGGCTGATCTTTTTTGGGGGTGGAGCTCTTTCTCACCTTTTGGCTTTGACATAGCGCATAAATGCTGTCGTACTACGTTTATGGCCATTGTTCATTGTGAAGTCCATCCGCTGCTGGAAAGTGGCTCTGGATCTTCGCCCAACCTAGCTTTCAAGTCATGGCTGGATAAACTCGGTGTGTTGGTGGGAGGGGGTTATTTTATAAATTAGTTCTGAAGTTCAGAAAGGTTTGCTTCCAGTTACATTTCATAAAAACGCAATTTGCAATGCCCACTTGATGTGTGGGCAAACAAAAAGTCAATTTTCCACAATATGTCCCTTTAAAATCACTCATCAAGCAAGCGTCACGCATGATGTCACACAAGGTGTCAGCATGACATCATAAAATGTCGGCATAACTCTTGTAACCTCAGTAGCTATGATTTATCTATTATTTTTATTATTAGCAGTAATATTCTTGAGACCTCAATTCAGCGATTAGCTTGCCATACAAAATTGAAACCGCTAGGCTTCCAGAGAAGCTAAGGGTTAAGTCATCCATCCATCCATCCATCCATCCATCCTACCCCGTAGTAGCTGCTTGATCTCTTTGCTTGCTTGAGTTGCAGTGAACTGATACACAATGTCCAGCGCAGTCTGGCTGTAGGTGTTTCTCACTGTGGCGTTGATACCACTCTGCACAGAGAAGAATGACAAAGAGAAAACAATGGTCACTAATTCAAATTTGAGACACATTATCCATTTTACCGCATCGCTCCAAGTTAATTACATTCCCATGCATCCATCCACTCGCTGCTTATCTTTCCACTGGAGATAAACACAAGCGGTTATTTCAAAACCATGAAGCGGCCTGCCATATTTACACTCACTGGGCTGTGATCTTTAACTATGATGACTTAACAAGACAGTCAAAACGACAAAGAGCAATACCACATTCACATTACACTTCAGGTCAGATGGATGATTACAGCCCAGGAGGACAAAGAAGCATAACATCTCACCTCAGGGAATGTAAATGGAAAAGGTAGTTTTCATGCCGGAACATACTCCTCTTTTCCATGAGATGGGTGGCATTTGAATGTCACCAGCATAAATGCGTCATTTGCCTAATCTCTCTCTCTCTATGCAGCTGAGCACTTTTACTGGGCCTCACTTTGATCACGACGGGATGGCGAGATTTCATGAACAGACTATAATATCCCAAAGTCCACTCGTTCCACACCGCAAAGAGCAATCTGTCTATGATGACACAATGTCTTCTCACTGGTCGTTTAGCTCCTCAAATGCACTACGAGCGTTCCCAAAAGCATTTTAAAACTGTCCCAGTGATACTGTATGTTGAAATATATCTACTCCGGCGCGTCAGCCGACCTGTTTGAGTCGATGGGATGCGAAATCTCTTTCATTGCAATGTTCCTAAATTCCCTCCGTTGTCAAATGACGAGGAGGGCAGGATATTCATGACTGGATTGTGTGGAATCCATCACGATGAATAGGATCAAATGAATCTAATCGATTGAAACCTTGCAAATGTACACAAAGGCGTGATGGATACTCCTTACGAAAGATAGTAGTATTTCAAATTGTGGTGTCATGGATGAAGAGACAACCTTTGTAGCTACGTTGAACCTGGGTTGTTGAACTTCGGAGAGTGCGCGTGTACGTGTGCATGTATACTCCCGGTGGATTTTTACAAATCAAAGCATCCGTCCATCCGTTTTCTGTAGCGCGGGCGTGCTGGAGCCTATCAAATCATCCGTAAGCAATTTATTTTAAGGGTAATGCTGTAAAAAGAGTTTGAAATCATATGTATCTGTTTGAGGATCATAGTCTGTGGTATATTCAAACTATTAATAGAGACAAATATTTTTCAAAAAATGTATGGGGCGTCGGTTAGTCACGGATCTCAGCTGTGGACTTTTCATGGTCTCTCCATGGCTGCATGAGTTTTCCCCGGCTACTCTGGCTTGCTCCCAAATTCCCCAAATATTCACGTCGGGTTCATTAAAAACGTTCAATTGTCCAAAACAAACTGATGGATTTCCGTCTATATGTGCCCTGCGATGGGATGGCGACCGCTCAAGGGCGTAACCCACGTCTCACCGGAAGTTGTCGGGGACAACCCAGCTCACCTGAAACCCTGACAAGGACAAGCGCTACAACTCAGACGTTACTACTTGGAAGAGTTGAAGAATAAAGTCCCACTTACTTCCAGCAGGAGTCTCACTGCCTCAGTCTTGCCGCACAGGGCGGCCTCGTGCAGGGCAGTCCCGGCTTTGGTCTGTCGGTTAATGTCTATTCCCGACTGGATCAACAGTCTGCACACGGAGCCGAGACGGAGCCAAAAGGAGTGGGAAGAGCAAGGGACGATATGCGGATATGAGGATTAGAGATGGTGACAAGAACCTGAGATTGAGCCTGATAAAACAACATACAGCGCAAGCTGAGCGTGAATAGCATGCATGAAAAGACTCAAACCAAGAATGAAATCAATCAGTTACAATCTTCTGCCCTTTCATATTTTCTTACGCTTGTTCCAACTGAAAATGTAAAGGATAAACCAAGGACTAGCCTGCTCAACATTTTGTATTTGATTTGGTCATTTTTGGCATGACAACCACATCATTTATCTGTGTCACGCCGAGACGCCTCTGTTCCATCAGCTACGGCGGAATTTTTACTCTCTTCACTCACATGTTTGCATGTTCTCCCTGGTCTTGGCTTGGCTTTTCTCTGGCTTCCTCTTACGTCCCCAAAACATGAATGTTAAGTTAATTGAAGACATTAAGGTGTGTCCGCATACAGACAAATTGAAGGATGTAAAGGTAACGTTGACGCTCATCCATCCATCCCCGCTTATCCTGTTCGGGGCCGCGAGGTGTGCCCATCCCAGCTGACTTCGGGCAAAAGGCGGACCACGCCCTGAACTGGTCGCCAGTCAGTCGCAGGGCACGTATAGACACGGACACCCATTCACACTGAGTGGAACCCACGCTGCCTGCAGCCAAGTCAGGCGAATGTACCACGACGCCGTCAGTGCCATTCTTCACCATTAATTAACACTTTAAAAGTAAATATATGAGAAGCAACTCTATATTGTTTTATTTACAGTACATTATGTGGCGCAAACAATCACGATTTATGCCATTTGCTCTGGAAACTGAATTATATCGTTATGAACAGAAATGTCATTACTATTTTAGTTGGAAATAGTTGAAGGTGTTTTTACAAATCCATAGAAGCTCTATAAACAAACAGTGTATTCTTATTATGATTAGTTGCCGTATTAGTAGTGGAAGTAGTAGTAGTCGGGGCGTTGCACCAGTGAAGGGAATTCGACACACACTTTAGAGGCTGCCCCCCATTCAAAAGGCGTCGCCTGTGTGGCTGCGAAGCTGCACAGTATGCTGTGACATGTCATACCGAGTAGCGCGTGGTTGGTCCAAACGAGGACGTGAGAGATGAAGATGAAGATGAAAGATTCTTCTCATTTTCTCCTGCCTTCCCGCCCAGTGGAGGAAGTGAGTAGTGTAAAGCAGGCGAATGACACAGGTGTGTCGAGACCGCTTGACTCTCTCTCTCTCTCTCTCTCTCTCTCTCTCGCTCGCTCGCTCGCTCTCTCTTTCTGCTCCTCATCGTATCTTTGAGTTGATCTAGCCTTCCCGTCACCTCTTTCACACTCATTGAAGCTCAGGCCTCCGCCAAGGCCGTCCGGTCGTAAATAGCTATGGTGTTGCAGCCGCTACTGTTCCACTGCTGTGCTGTCGGTAGTGGGAATGTGCATTAGAAAATCGAGTGGCAAGTGACAGGTACCGGGCATCAAACACAGTTCAAGTGGAAACGCTGGAATTGTTCAACTATGTCTGCTGTTAATGCTGATCCTCACTGTTTGTTTCATCTTCTGAAAAAGTTCAAGTAAATTCCGCAATCCCGTGTGTGTACCTGATGATGTCGATGTGTCCATTCTTGGCAGCCAAGTGTAGAGGAGATGTCCCATTGGGATCCGTGGTATCTCCTTTCTTAGGTTCCAGCAGAGCGGCACACATGTTACTTGACAGCAATAATTGGACAACCTGCGCACACACATTAACACACCAACGCATGCGTGCATGCCCACACACGGGGGACAAGCAACAGCGATCCCGATTATTTCCCATTTATTTTTACGTAGCTACTAAAAAACACAGTTCCATACCCCGACTCTGCCGAATTCACAGGCTAGGTCCAAAGGTGTTTTGCCCGCATTATCCACAATGCACGGGTTGGACTGGTGCTGCAGCAGCATTTCAGACTGGAAACAATCCATATTGACACTACATGAACAGTGCACAAACCCAGTTTGATAAAGGCATGCTTGGATGACTTTTGACACAAACCCATACATACAGTATTACTTGTTTAGCTGAGTGGGCATTGAAATCATTTTGTACTTTTGTGTGTTGGTTTTCCGAAGATAGTGTGTGCTGCTTTAAAGGAGCAAGGCGTTGGGCAGGGAACCAGCCAGAATATACCTTTTAGGAATAAAAAGCCTTGCCTGCCTTGTTGATGAACACCTGGGCCTACTAGGCTACTGTTGGTCGTGATGGTGGAACTTTGGAGAGTCAAGAATTTGTCTCGGTGGTACTTGATGTCAAAAGTTAAAGAGGTTCTCAAAAACCACTCATATAAATAATAGCAATAGTCATCATTGACGTAGTAGCAATGAAAACAACCCCAATGGTAATCATAAGAATAAAAATAGCCAAAAAATCTATACATAAATTCAATCAAATGAATGAAGGTTAAGGCCATAACATCGCTGGTATGTGAATCAGAGTTTGAGTTCCCTTCCCCTCTGCTTCTTTTTCCCTTACCTCTGGAGGAATGTGTGTCATATATTTTTCACTTTTGCATGTTAATGTTTTTATGAAGGCATAAAAGATGTATGAAAGGAAAATGTAAACGATGAACGCATGCAGCCTGCGGGAAGTCGCTGTTAGTCAAGAGCAGACAGGAAGTCCTGAGGATCTGAGGCACTTTTTTTATCCCGAGAAAAATACAAGGGTAGCCCAGTTGTTTTTAGAAATGGTACCATTTTTATCATATCAATATTTAAATGTGGGCTGAGAATGAATTACATCCGGGAAGCTAGTGTAGCTCAATAAATATCTTTTTCAAAATGAGGAAATTGTCTTTTGGCGTTAGAGCATTATGTGGCAAGCACCACAGATGCAATTACACACGCTATATCAAATTGGGCGGCACGGTGGGCGACCGGTTAGAACGTCTGCCTCACAGTTCTGAGGACCGGGGTTCAAATCCGGGCCCCGCCAGTGTGGAGTTTGCATGTTGTCCCCGTGCCCGCGTGGCTTTTCTCCGGGCGCTCCGCTTTCCTCCCACATCCCAAAAACATGCATGCTAGGTTCATTGACAACTCTCTAAATTGCCCGTAGGTGTGAATGCGAGTGCGAATGGTTGTGCCCTGCGATCGGCGGGCAACCGGTTCAGGGCGTACCCCGCCTCCTGCCCGATGATAGCCGGGACGGGCGCCCGCGACCCGCGTGAGGAGAAGCGGCTCCGAAAATGGATGGATGGATGGATGGATGGATGGATATATCAAATTGGTTCCAAGGGATGACGCCCTTCCAGTCTTGTGGTCTTATTGCATATCAATGTGTGACAAGGTCATGCCTACCAAAGCGGTTTTTAAAATTCAGTAAAACAGCACTTAATATTATTTATAAAATACTCTCTCTCTCTCTCTCTCTCTCTCTATATATATATATATATATATATCAGCAGGCAGAAAACAGCCACAGACACAAACATTATAACTATGGCAATTTAGAGTTTTCAGATCGGGGACGGAAGCTGGAGATCCCAGAGAAACGAACGCAACAAAGGAGCGACCACAACAGACTTGTCCTGCTTTTCATTTGTTTCTTTGAGTTGAGAAGCACATGAACGCAGCAAATTTGAAATCCTTTCAGACCGAACGAACGCAGCTTTGGCGACGTGATCCAACACATCAATGGACATACTGTACTGCAAAATACCTTGATCTGTTTCTGACAAAAAGACATACATATATAAGTATTATTACGGATGATAGCTTATCAACGCTTTGTTTATTTTTGAAAATGCCAAGTCGTTTTAAGCCTTATTGATCAGTTTGACACCACCAGAACAATATACTGCATGTGAAGTCAGAGGTGGTTGCGTTGTTTTCACAGTGGAGAATACCGGAACAGTGAATTTCCCTTGTGCGTTCACACATGATTCTATATCCACCTATCTACCCAACTACCCACTCTCCCCATCTACTTATCTGGCTAATTCATATCCCAAGACCTTCGGCCTTATACTGTATCAAGCAAGAATGATCCTCATTCCTAATTTGAGCATTCTTTAGGAAATGATGTCACTCACCACATCGTAATGGCCGTGCTGCGCTGACAGATGGAGAGGAATCTGCCCTTCGTCCGATTGGATGTTGACAGACGAACCCGATTTCAGGAGCGTCTTCATAGGCTCGGCCTTCCCCTGCCAGGCCGCGTAGTGCAGTGGCCGCATTCCTGTCACGGGCGTGCGGCACAAAAACAAAATACAGGAAGTATTGTCACAAACAATGTTTGTTTATTTGAGTCACTGTATCGATGCGTTCATTTCACCTTTCTGGTCTCTGATGTCAACAGCCGCCTGTGACTCCAGCAACAGAGCGATAAGCTCCGTATTCCCGTTGAGGGCTGCGTGATGCAGAGGGGAAAATCTGCCCAGCACACACGCACGCGTGCAAACAACACACGAACACATCAGTGTTAAATGTGACAATCACACCCGTTCCATGTCTCATCAATTTGTCCAACAGACACACAAGCGCCGACTTTACCGTTTTGAGCCCCAATATCAGTGTAACAAACAACACACCTACGTTTGCACATAGGACGTGAACGCTGTAATGGCAAAGCTTAGCGTGGCAAATACATTAGGATCAGAGGATTAAGCTGAAACACAAACATCAGCGGTAGAAAATGGAGCAAATGGGGGGCTGTTGTTGTGTTGCCAAATGTAGAACATCATGGAAATGATCATTATTAACAATACGACCTTGCTATGTCAACAAAAAACTAAGACAAAATGACTAATGACTATAATTGAAACCCAGTGTAAAGTCACGAGATATGTACATGGTTACTCTTTCATCCAGAAATGTTTGTCAACCATTTCATTCCGTCTTAAGCTTACTTGTAGTTTCACTTTCTACACTTGGTCGGAAATACAAGTACACAACAATTATAACTGACATCTTTATGGCATTTATCCTTTATGTCAATATTCTGAACAGCGATAATGCCATCAAAACACATCCTCAATTTTCAATTTGGATGATAATGAAGCTTGAAACCAGAGGAACTAACAGCATCGTGCTCTTGTGTTTGGGAGTGCTTTCTATAATGTCGTAGGAAGCATTGCTGTCAACATGTTTCTCAAAAGAAAGCACCAGTAGCACTGAGCGACCAACGCAACTCCACTGCACAGCGATTCGTTGATTTCTTTCGCATACGTGAGTTCAGCCACGAACTAATAAAAATCCTTTTCCGATGAAATATTCGGGTTCCCCAAATGAAAGTTTGAAGACGAAATGACAGTCTCAAGGATGAAACAGTGATCAAAACTAAACACCGAGCTTTAAAAATGTCATTAAACCTAACAAAATGATTTAGGTAACGAGAACTGCTGCTAATTTAAAGCTTACATTAGCCGGTGGTCTAAAAGGTTCGTTCAGCACCGTACATACAGTATACAGACTCGGATGCTCGCTAAAAGGAAATCTGGTGTAGGATGTCGCTGTTTGGAATTGAATTTGAAAGGCCTATTTCCCCAATTGTCAGACCTTTCCAGGTCTCCGATGAGCCCGTTATTAGATTAGGATTTCCACGTCTGTCGTTGACATGCGGGGGGATTGTTCAGTCGGGGCTAATTGCGTCGTGCGCGTGGGTGCTCTCCATTGGGCTGCGAGAATTCCAAGAAATATCAAAGCGGAGCATCGGCATCCTTTGACCTTCCGCTCGTCCTTTATCGGAGCGCCGCAGGTGCGTGAAAAGCACGTGTCTTAACCGAATCCTATGCTCGGTTCGCCCTGCGGGGTTAAGCAGGGCGACATGACCCAATGCTTTACTAGGCTGAACCACACGCTCGTATGTATGGGGGAGGGGGAGGGGGAGGGGGAGGGGGAGGGGGAAGGGGGAAGGCAGCTCTGCCCTTTGCCAAGCCGTCAAATGCAATATTTATACCCCCCTTTCTTTCTTTCTTTCTTTCTTTCTTTCTATCCACCTCCGTCCAGCGTTCTCTTGCCTCTTGTGAGTCTTCGCCCTTAAGCTATTTCCCTCCACCCTTTCTCATTCTCATTCTTTGATCACTCTTTCCAGTAAATCTGTGATTGGCGGTTATTCAATTGTGTCCTAATATTCCCACATTATTGGGTTACAGTCTTTTGATTCTATAATTCACCGACTGTTCTTCTGTTATTCAAGCGTCAATATTCGAGAGGTTCTGGAGAAATATCCCTGTTCTTACTCGTTACGTGTCACGAATGTGAAGGCTCCGATGACTCGATGTTCCCGTTTGCCTGAAAGGATTGTGGCCATTTTTTGCTACGTAATCAATTCTTGCTAATCAATTTTTTTCGTTGCTTGCGCCTCGTTTTACTACAGCTGACGAGGTTTCTCATCCCCACCTTGACTGTCGCGCGCGGCAAATGATTTTTACAGTTGAAACATGTTGCCGGGCGTCCACGGCAATCGCAGCCTTTCACCTTTGCCCGTCCCGCCCCGCCCCGCCCCGCCCCCCCAGCATTGTCTCGCGACCATCCTGTTTTGTCCACAGCGTCAACATTTTGTCAGCGGGTTTGATGTAACCACTCAACAGTCCAGTCCGAAGGATTTCTTTTGCCTTTGGCTTCTTCTGATTCTTCAAATGTTACACTTTAGTTCATTTGCAAAACAGTCACCATCTAATCCGCTTAACTGAACGGGAAAACACAGCAGTCACAAACAAATACACATTGGAATACAGTGCAATCGATTTCAAACCTTTAAGCAGCACTCTGAAGATGCAACTCACAAATAAGAAAATCCAAATCGAAAACGATGTTTGCCTGCCCGTAGGCGCACACGTCACGTGCCTTTGAGACGTCAGCGTCTGTTGAGATTTATACATTTAATGCAATCGAAGTGTACCCAAAGGTTCCATCCTAGTGTTGTTGATCATCACTTTTTGATGCTGTCTCCAGCAAATGAATAAAACATTCTGACTCTCACACAAAGTGGAAAGTAAATTGAGGCCGTGGGAGCCAATGGGAGCCAATGGGAGCCAAGCACCCGCTCGGCGCACCTGAGCTCCCATCGAAGCAATACATTCATTGATTAGTTTCATTCCTTCATGTGAGCGAGCAACCAAAATGGATGACACGAAGCATTTGGAAGCAACCTTAGCAGGCAGAGATGCAAGGAATTAGCCGCTCAGTTTTCGATGTCTTTGAAGACCTTTTTGCTTCTTTATTTGGCTGTCTCGCTTCCTCGTCTTTCCGTAAAAAGCTTTGCAAACTTTGCCGACAGCTATTTTCTGATGACGTGACAAAACGTTTATTTCGAGTATAACTTTGGAGCGAGGTGAAATTGCTACTTTCAAAACCCCCCAAAAACATAGATCTCCAAAATTTGATCTGCTGGTTGGCAATGGGCAAAAACACGGACGCCGGGTGGTTAGCAGGCCAAGAGGTTGTGGGTTGAAATCCGGGCTGCAGGCGTGGCTTTTCTACAGGTACATTGACTTCCTCTCACATTCCAAACACACGCATGTTCAGTGAATTCCGCGGAGACTCTAAATTGTCCATAAGCACGAACGCTTGTCTGTCTTGATGTGCCCCGCGATTGCTTGAACACCATTCCGGGCTGCGCCGTCAACTCCCACATATTCGCGGTTCGGCATTCACGAGTTTGCAGATTTTTGCGGGGGAACCTAGCGTTACCGAAGGTTTTTTTTTTGCTATTCCCACTTTTTCGACTTAGGCCATTGCTTGGCATCTTGGTGCCAAGGAACTACCCGTATGTGGAAGTGAATTGAGAGCTGTATTTAAAGGAGCGTTCTGCCGCCATTTTGAAGTTCAACTTCTTTTAATATCCCTTATTAAGGCTGATCTTTTGGAAGAAGTGTCGCAAAAAACGAAAACACAAGGAATATACGGAGTAGGAACCCTTGAATAGGATTTTTATTGGCATCTTTTTTCACAACACTGGAGGTCCTCAGGGGTGTTTGATTTTAGGAGTTGTGTTGTATCGTCGTATTAGTAGTAGTTTTCCACTGATCTGTAAAATCGACACTGTGGTGGCAAGTCAATGCAAAAACTTAGGTGATTTGTATTCATGAGCCTTTTTGCCATTTTGTGATTGGACAGTGTAACAGTACGTTGCATACTGTTACATATCACAAAGCAGCCGGATGTTGCGAACCTTCAGCACGCAGCACGTTACGAGTCTTCAGCAACTGCCAGAAAGACAAAATGAGTCCTGCATTAATGAGCTCGCGCTCACTCATTAGCCATGAAAATGACCCTAAATGCTTTACTAACATAAATGTCTTCATGATTTAATACCAAGACTAAGTTAGCAGTAAGGGCTGTTTAATACAAAATGAGAGCATTAGGATTCAACAAATGGGTACACTTCCATCCGTTTCCTAAAGGGCTTATCTTGAGGGTTGCAGGTGAGCCGGAGCCTGTCCGAGCTCAACGCCGGCCGTGACCGGTTGCCAGCCAATCGCGAGGGCACACGGACAAATAACCATTCACACTCACATTCACAACTTTGTTTTTGGAACGTGTGAGGAAGCCGGAGGACCCGGAGAAAAGCCACCCAAGACCGGGGAGAACATGCAAACGCACAGGATTGGAACCCAGAACCTTTGAACTGTGCGGCAGATGTGCTCGATGAAAGGTCAACGTTGCACTGTTCAGCTTTCTTGAAGAGTAGCTCATAACAATCTTTTGTGATTTAGTTTTTATCTTGCTACCCTATTTACAACAAAGGTCCACAGATGAACATATGCTGCCAAAATCAAAACAAAGAGAAGAAAGAATAAAAGGCAAAAAAAAAGGGACCCCCAGAGCTAAAAACTGTAAAACTGCCAGAAGGATCTACAAAATGCTCCCATGGTTCATTCATTCCAATCATAAATAATCATATTAGATTATTTCTAGCACTTGAGACGGATTGAAACTTCATTGTATCGTATTTGACCATTATCAGCTATACTGTATTTTTTTTTAAACGGACTTGACTCACATGAAATAAAATTGCTCATTATTGTTTTTATTTTGCTTTCTAATTTACTGTTTCTCAGCGAGTAATGCATTTATCTTCACAACAAAATCAAAGCATGACTGCTAACCCTTCCATCATCATAAAGCGACAAGCTGCTCACATGCAACCTCTCGAATGCAAAGATATGGACAGATGTACTATATGTAACCACTAAAATCATAATAGCAGAGCATGAGTCCTTACCGTCCCACACAAATAGTTCATAAAAATGCTAGTTTGAACTCGAGCTGAGTGGGATTTGGGCTCATCCTGCAGCCTTTCCTACGAGAGAGGCAAAACTAATAGGACAAGAAAGCTTTTACATGAATGTAACCAGAGGAAATATTGTGGGGGGGGGGGGGGAGGGAGGGAAGTGATGTCAGGATGACTCCCAACAAGCAAAAGTGGCAGAGTAGAGTAAGGATGGGGGAAGAAAATGATGGAGCTCACCCATCTGTATCCTGGAAGTTGACATTCACTTTCTTTGCAGATCCCAGCAACTCTGGAAAACATCAGGAAAATCCAAAATGACTCTTTGCGGCATTGCATGCATATTCACTGTTGGTGGGTTTATTTTACTAAAAGTATACGCAAAGCCAAGTTAAAGAGTCAAAAACAGCTTATTATTTGTCACTTTTATTGTTGTTTGTTATTAGGGTTCGTCATTAGGAAGCGAAAAGTCACTTGCACATCCCCAGAGATCAGACCAGGGGCGAGTCTATAATAATAATAATAATAATTATTATTTATTAAGCTATTTATTCAACACATTTTAAAAGTCTGGTTTCTTGTCAGAAAAGCGCAGACCTTTTGTAATAAAAAAGTATGAATAAAATACGAGTACTTCATCTCAGTGGAAAGGAATTTTCAAAACCTTTTGGCTGGTCTCGAGCTCTATTAAAGAAGAAATCAGTTGTTTGCAAGGTCACCTTTAGATTTGAATAATAGGCAACACTGTTGGAAATGTAGCATATACTGTACAGTATAAATAACTACGTACAAAAAAAGAAACAAAGACAAACTCATCATGCAATAATATAATATAATATCTTTTTTTACAGTCTCTCCCCTTGCTCCTGGCTGACTTAAAAAAAATAGCATATGTCCACCTATTGAAAAACAGACATTTGCAACCAGTGTTTCATAATGTGTTCTGTTGTAAACTAGCATTTAACTCGATTTAGCACATGTACTTCTGGCAATCAAAGCGACCTGATACGGCAAAACTAAAAATCAACACCCACGCTGCAAAAATGCAAAATCTTTCAAAAAGAAGACTCATCACCTTGTTCTTAGACAATTTTCATTTCTTTCAAGCTCATTTGTACTTGAAATGAGGAGACAAAAAGTTTGCCAGGGGAGAATAATGGAAGACGGATAAGGCAAAATGTGAAGTCAAAACAAGCAGACTAATGAACAACACTTTCAGGAACAGAAGCAACATGAAGCAGAAGTACACGCTGCATACAAAGCTGCACAAAAAGAAAAAACAACATTGTCCTTATCACACACACACACACACACACACACACACACACACACACACCTAACTGGCAAGGGTGATGATATACAAATTGCCCAATTTTTGTTTAAAACCTTTTTTTAGGTCAAATACATTTCACCCAACTCATTTAAAATAATAATGCTCTTAGTAGGCAGATGGTGTTGCAATCTTACTATTAACAAATCTGCATATCCCTTTTATCTTGTAGACTCTATTGATTATGCTCATGCGTGCACACACACACAACCATCGCACGCGCACACATACACGCAAACACTGCAGGGTGCAGGAAGTCGTACAGGCCCTCTATTGTAGAGGAGACCGCTCCCAGCACCACTGGAAGAGGAACATTAGATTTCCTAACTGGCTATTTTTGGATGCTTAATGCAGATATTCACACACACACACTCACACACACACACACACACACACAAAAGCACTTAAAAGTAAGTCAATCTTCGTTTGCTTAGTATATCTGATAATGAGCTGTTCGGCATTTTTCCGGATTGTGACATAACACCGAAGCTCTTATGTAAAAGCATCCCCACACAGAGCGGCTGGGAAAAGATCCACCATTTTCAAGCGCAGTCAGACGACAGGAAAGCTCGATCTAGCGTGTCAAAGCCATTAGCGAAAGGCGTTGGTTACCGATAACCGGCGCATACTCAAATGTTCTGTGAAGTTATTGACACGGGAGCGGCGAGTGTTTGCTTTGACTGCACACTAATTGACAAGTTTGATGATGAAGTGCTGCCTCCGCGAGTGAAAATATGTCTTTTCTCCTCAGACTGATTGAGAAAGTAGCGGCTCGCTTCGTCACAACGCCGCCGATCATCATGCTAACAGAAGCCCATTGCTTCCATGGAATAGGGGACTCTGGCTCAGGGGCATCAATCAGAACCGCCCTCCCAAAACTGAGGAATTTCAACCAGCCTGTCACAAGTGTATGTTAGCTATATTGTACTTCTTCATCCTTTGTGTCTTTTGACAGAAGAATGCCAGAGAACTTTCACTAAGAAATGGCAAAGGTCAGTAGGGATGTTGCAATTACAGCAGTTCCATCAGAACTGGATGAAGATCAGTTCATTAGGAAATGAAACTGGCCGCTTGGCGAGCGAGCGAGCGAGCGAGCGCCATGTGTTGCGTTCTTCCACGCGGTCATCTGATTGGCGACAACAACGTGACAAGCGCAACGTTTGTCCAGGCACCTTCCTCGTGTTTGGGAACGTGTCTGACTTTACAAATACGTTTTCAAAAGTGCATACAGTAGAAATACAAATGTTCAATGTTACTTTGCATGTTAAAAGTAAAAACAGAACAAACTAAAAATAGATCGGAATGCTGAAAAACGTATGAATCATTCTGCTGTTTCTTAGGTCTGTAAAGTTTGTTTGTTTTTATACATGACACAGAAGGCAGAAGGCAACGCAATTTACGATAGCGCTACTTTTCTTCTTTCCAATCTTCTCACTCGGTAAACACACCCATTGCAATAATTTCAGACCTCCGCCCTGTTGTTACTTCATCCTTTCTCTCCAGGTTTCGGCTCTCGTCCTCTCGCTCGCTGGCAGCGGCAATGGAAAATAGTGCGCTGCACTCTGGAACGCCGAGTCGACCGGTTGCGTTGGCCCCGATGAGTCTGCCCCCCGAGTCCTCTCCTCTGACTATTCGTTCATCTCCGGCACCTTCATTTTCCACTTTTTGTACTCGCAACACGTCCTTTATTTTTCCTCTCTTTCCTTTTGTCTGACTCAGTTGTTGCAGCCCTGACAATACCTGGATGGAAGCATTGTTGAAGAGTCAATGATGTTGTCTCTGCTGAGCGCGAAAACGCAAGGATGCGAGGTACACTTTCGCTGTAATAGCTACTGTTTCTCACTTCTTAAACTAACAACTCCCACGAACAGTTGTTTTTCAAAATCTGGATAACAATTTGGATGTATTGTCTCTCGTGCTGTTTGAGTCACAATGGAACTTCCTCCACCGCCCCAGAATGCAAATGGTCCTGTTTGACAAATGTCATTCTCCAGGAACCACAAAGTAGCCTGCTATTAACATACATATACATACTAACTATTGCAGGTTGAGTTAAATTGGAAGTGCCCCAGAATCAAAATGTTCGAGTCCTGTCATCCTACGTAATTGTCAATGTACTTACTACGTGTTATGAGGTGTATTGCTAAGTTGTGCTTGTTGTTTATGTTTATGAACAGCAACAACAAGTGGCCTTCACACCGCCTCCCTGTGAGCAGAGCCCATGCGAGCCATTTCCCAAACTCTAACTCATCACAATGTGGTTGAGCAAACAGTTCAACATGAGTGATAAAAAATGCTCTTTGTGTGAATGAAAGAAAAGTGAAAGTGCAACTGAAATGAAATCTTGGTATTCGTGATACCTGATGCTTTTAATTGTAGTTATCTATCTGTGGTGTTTAAGATGTCGGTTTTCACGCACTGTGACGTACGGTAATGAATCCACCCAAAGCAGAGAGAGAGAATAAAAAGACATCACGAGCAGAGCAAACGCAAGCTTTCAGCGTTTTTGCAGTGACGCGCCTACAATGACATTTAGACGTACATCGTCGATATTCATTCATTCATTCATTCATTCATTCATTCATGCGTCTTCCGTTGCGCTTCTCCTCACGCGGGCGGCGGGCGTGCCGGAGCCTATCTTCGGGCGAGAGGCGGCGTACACCCTGAGCTGGTCGCCAGCCAATCGATAATGTTGCAATAATCTTCCATAACATACACATTTAAGCGCGCGTGCGTCTCGGACAATATGCTAACGCAGGGTTTCACTCGATTATGATGCGCAAATAAGCCCACTAACTTCTCCCCGTTATGCAACAGAAGTGATGAAAATCGAATCCAAATGGTGTGATCGGTGAAATGTGCAACAACAGGACAGAGACCAGCCAGATATGGAATCGAGGAGGGATTTAGGGATCCGTTTCAAGTGAAACCAGGTCAAGCTACCAAGCGGGAGAAAAACGATATTTACGGCACTTGACTTGACGACGCGGTTCATGTTCACGAGAAGACATGCTTACAATCCAGCATTGTTTCTATGCCATTGTTAGCACAAATGTATGCTAACAACCTGTGTTTGCTACACGCAACTTTGTCATACTTTCATTGTCATACTGCTCAACTAAACGCAACGACACGCTGGGCCAAGCGCCAGCTCACGCGCCACCCTAATGAGGACGGGGGATATAGGAAATCTTCCCAATTATCTCTGTGGTAGACGCAGGAAGTCTAACAAGGATTTCCATATGGAGCGTCATTGTTCTCTCGTTTAAGGCTAACTTTGTGGGGGCTATATTGTCATATTGTTTACAGCCACGGTTAGTATAGTTTTGCCGCAAGCTAACAAAATAACCAGACACTGCTGCTCCTGCCTAAAGGCAACAGGGACAGAACACCACGCATTGTTTTAAGACACCTTTATCAACTGATTGGTTAAGGTGGTGGAAAATCAATGTAGCGTTGATATATGCCGAAAGTGAATAAAACAAGTCTGTCTCGAGAAGTGTTAGTACCGATTACTCAACCACACCACATCCTTAGATTGGACTTTGAATTTGAAATGTACTCCGAAACAATTTAGGATGGATGTATTGTTTGCAGCTTATCCTTGTAACGTCTTCATAGCTGCCAGAAAGAGCTGTCCTGTATATGACCAAGCAGCTTCCTCTGAGCTTTACGTAAATTTACTGTACGTACTGGGACACGTGATCGTCCCACCTAAAGATTATGTCGCTTCATGCGCTGAGGCACAGCCACCATTAAAGAAAAGGGCCTTCCCCAAACGCTTCCCACAAAGTTGGAACATCGCATTTTTTGAAAACAGTCGAGGGTGCCATCAGAGATCATCAGGGATGCTGGGGGAAGTTAGGCCATTTTACTACAAATCCTTCTTTTTGGTTCATCTATCAAACCAGCGACGTGCAGCGACAGGCAGAACAATTCAATGCTCTTCCGCTCGATGGTGGAAGGAACAATAAACCTGTTGCCTTTCACACAGACATATTAAGGCATAGCTTTGGGCAAGTACGTCAGCTTTGTACGGTGCAAAACACAACAGCAAACAAACGAAACACAACAACGGGTTATTGAAAAAACACAACACCAAATAATTCATCCCAACAACAAGTAACTAAACGCAACGACACTAAGCTACCGGAAGACTAAGTATTGGTCGGGGATAAGACTCATCGCTGATTGGACGAGAGGGATGACTTGATCGGACACTTTGACCAGGAAGTTATTCCGCGTCTGAAATGAGCGTTACAGGTGATTCAAACAATCTTTGAACTCGGGACATAAAGCCATCTGCTTTGGTGGCTCTGCGTTACATCGCTTCCGCAGCGCTTCCCGCGTGGTCGACCGTGTCGGGGTTCAAACCCACGCTTGCGCCGTTTCACGCATCACTCGGCAGCCAGCGGCGAGCGCTTTGAAGGATCGGGGACTCGGGTTTCCTCACGTACATCCGCGCCGCCAGGCTTGCTCCCATTACACACACATATGAGGTGATGGTGGATAGATTTCCGCAGGACTCAATCGCGACATTCAAATAAGTACGCGCTCACTGACAACACATTTAAAAGCCTTTCGATGAATGTTGTTGTCTTTTTTCATTTGTTGTTGAGTTTCGTTATTTGCTGTTGTCTTTTGCACTTCAGGGCCACCATAAGTTTGCGTTCAACTCAACAAGCCCAAATCACACTCGGTCGTTGTTAAACATGTCTAAAATCTACATTGAAAAGCGAAGAGTCAGTGCTAATTGTCCCAGGCTATCACCGATTCATCGATGACAAATTGTGCCACAAGACCAGATGGTGTGTTAACCTACTCCCGCTGGGCGGCTGATGTAATGTCTGTTCTATCGCTTTTCCTCTTGCAGCGGTTCACTCATTTGACTTCCACGCAGGCAGCGTGGGTTCACTTCATACTCAATGACGTGTGAATGCGAGCGTGAAAGGTCGTTCGTCTTTACGTGCCCTGCAATTGACTGCCGACCAGTCCAGGGTGTAGCCTGCCTTTTGCCAGAAGTCCCCTGACATTCGCCGGACGGACGGACGGACGGACGGACGGATGCTTCCACCATCACTGAGCTACGTCCAGGCAGACCTTCATGCCGTGACGCTGCTCCTCTTGGAAGCATCATTCTGATCTGTACGAAACTACCACGAAAACAGGAGAACGTAACGTAACGTTCAGTGGGTGATTCTCCCTTACCATGAAAAATCATAGATATAAAAATGAAACAATGAATAGTTCCTTTTCCCGCAAGATAATATGATTTTTTTTTTGCTGGATACGTACCAATTAATTGTTGTTGAATTGTATATACTCAATATATATATTTAAAACCAAGTTAGTTGTGTACAGTATATTTATCTATACGAGTACACACGTAAATGCAAAAGAGCAGTATGCATGTATGCACCATCCATCCATCCATCCATCCATTCTCTAAACCGCGGGTCACAGGTGACCTGCATTCAGCCAATCCCGGCTGACTTCGGGTGAGAGGCAGGGTACACCCTTGACTGGTCACCTGTTAATTGTAGTACTAAACACTAAACATGCATCATTTGCTACCTGCCGCAGCAGAACTCAGGGAAAATACAGATTTCATGATGTTGCAGCTGGACTCTCCTCTCATCTCGACACACACACACGCACACAACTGCAGAGCCCAGGGTTGCATAGACGGGGGTTGCTAGGCAACAAGCATCCTCCGTACCCCCCTACACATGCAAGTAGGCTTGCACTCAAACTGCAAAGATCCCCAATCATTCACCCACACGCACATACACTAACGCTGCCGTGAAGGGGAGTGATGATAGTGTGAGCGTGTTGGCATTTTTATTTCCAGAAGATGAGCCCAACACACAATCCGCAGCTATTGAATTGACTCATGAATGAAAACACTACTGGTTATCTTTTGATCGGTTGTAAATGTACGACTAATTGTGTACAATGAAAAGACTTGCTAGTGTCTCTTTGTAAATCAAAGCATAGCACAGCAAACACCGCTGCTTATAATAGCAGGGCCATTCAAGCAAAACACAAAACCACTTGATCAGCCTTTATGACTGGAATGTAAGTTTTTTTAATTCCAGAAGAATACAATCAGCACGAGCTAAGGGGGGGAAAGCTTATTGACAGACTCGCATAGTGATGTGAGTGAATTCTATTTGATAGCACGTATGTTACGTTCGTGGTTGCGTTCCCGTGTGTTTGGTTCGTTTTGCAGTTGCTGGGGGTGAGCGTTGGTGGGCAGAGCACCGCAAGGGAGGAGATGCTGCATGCACACAAGTATTTGCACTTTTTGGGGCAAATTAATAAATGATTCTTTTTTTTTTTTTTTGGATCTACGATAAACTATCATCTAAGATTATTTCCAATGGCTCAGAAATTGCATATACTGTATGCACACGATGAGAAATGCTGTTGACAAATGTTAACGCAAAAAAAAGAAATTGACAACAACAACTCATGAATAAAACAATCACAATAATAATGCTAGGAAATGGTAAGTTCGAAACATACACATTTTGCAAAGGTCATTTTGACAACCGACCAACTCGTTCCCAATTATTACACCCCTTTTACAAATACAAGTCTGGCAACACAGCTCAATTGAGACACGGTGGCTATCCATCAACCATCCTGAATTTAGTTTTGGAGTTGCAGGCATCCAAATAAATTGTATTTTTCAGATGCAGGCCTGACTCCTTATGCCAGTCTACTTTTGTAGACATTTACCGTAATTTCTCGCGTATAATGCCGCATTTTAACTGAAGCTCCGAAGTAGCACGGCATTCATTGGACAAGAACAGTTTAATACAATGCGTTTGCCCGACAGAAGCTTTCCTTAATACACCTTCATCTGAGTCAAACGCAGGTTCGCTTAGATTTTCTTGACATTTCTAGAGTTTGCATTCATCTCTTCATCTGTAGAAAGATCTTTTTTTTCCCCCCATACTGCATGAAAACCACTGAAGTAATTTCCCTGAATTTAGTCTCAGCCGAGAAACGAATGATCAAACCCTATATCAGTCATCTAAACTTATCTGAGAAACAATGTGCAAAAACCTCCACAGAAAGGCGACACAATGTTCATCATCATTGTGAGCAACATGTAAATAAATGGCTACGCAGCGGCGAACAGAAGATCACCAACCTGTGTACACACACTGTTAAAGCACACGTCTTTATAGCTCCGTGTGTGCCAGTGGAAGTCAGCGTTGCAGTCAGCTGAATTCATGTACTATAAATACGCACACCGTCACCTCTTTAATGCTCTCCGCGCGGAACTACGTACACTGCTGCTCACTCTCTCACACGAGCGGAAGCCTGACACATCTGCTTCTAAGAGTGGAGGAGGGAACGCGTGTGACATCAGATGATTCCATCACCTGAAAAATCTCTCCTATTTGACTCCTCCTCCGTGCATCCTCTTCTTGCTTCCTTTTCCTTCGTATTCGGTACATGCTCACAAAGGCATATATTTTCAGACATCCTTCTTTACCTCTTCCATGTGCAAAGCAGATGTGAGCTGGCCATTGGCTTGCATACGAGCCTTACTACGTAACCGCTTTCTATGAAACATTTTGGAGAAGTGTCCACAAAAAAAGTCAGTAATGGGGCACCACCAACAGCGTTGCACCCCCGAGTTGAGCTTAGAGGTTGGATAGCTCGCTCAAGGGCGCTACGAGATGAGTGCTCACAATTCAGAATCAGAATCAGAATCAGAATCATCTTTATTTGCCAAGTATGTCCAAAACACACAAGGAATTTGTCTCCGGTAGTTGGAGCCGCGGTTTAGAGAATGGATGGATGGATGGATGGATGGATGGATGGATGGATGGATGGATGGATGGTGCATACATGCATACTGCTCTTTTGGATTTACGTGTGTACTCATATAGATAAATATACTGTACACAACTAACTTGGTTTTAAATATATATTGAGTATATACAATTCAATTAAGCTCTTGTGAATATCTTGCATTTGTTGGATTGTAATTATACAAAATGTCAATGTCAATAACACCTGATGTGTTCACGGAGTAGAAATGAAAAAAAAACAAACATCATTTCTTGAGATGTGAGCACGAGGGGGGTTGGCGAAGCAGACAAGACAGGATGGCCACTCTGATTAGTTTGGATCACGGATAATCACATTTGCTCAGCTGCAGACACACGCACGCACGCACGCACTCCCATAAATGTGACTTCAGAAGCAGGTAAACAGGAAGTTGTCTGATTCAATTAGAGAGCAGAGACGGGAGCATCTCATGGGCAAAGAGGGAGTGCAGAGGCGGAAGGTGGGCCAGGAAAGCGATCAATGTGCTGTAATACACAACAAAATGACGTATTTGGCACCAATGTGCGGAGGTTGTCGTCGGCATCCGTTCGTGTCGTTTGCAGTTTCAGATCGTCGGGAATCTATCGCTCCGTAATTTAACCGCACGTTGCAATACACGACCTTAAAGGAGAGAAAAAAAAGAGTGTCATTGCTTTTCATTGATTGATGTTCATTTGTCTTTCTGTTGCAGTCGTCTTCTTGTATTGACGGTACGTGTTGCTTTCTTCCCAATGTTAAAGTATTTCTCGACCTTTTCTGTTCCGAGGCATGATGCATGACAGTTTGCAGGCAAAGCATGCTTAGGCTCGCACTGTAAGAGCAGACTTGAAGCAGTTTTATATATATTAGGTGATCAAAGGTGAGTTGATGATATGTTTGATGATTTATTTCATTTTAGCAGAGGTTAACAACTATTGTGTTCACATCATTAACGCTTTTTTTGGGGGGGAAGAAAACGACTCTGTCGCCCCAATACTGCCAAGAACTACATTTTTTTTTTTTTATGTATTGATTATCATTGCCTATAAGAGCCTGCACTGAGAGCATTACAATTAGAATTAGAATCACAATTATGCGAGAACTGTATTTCAGTGGGCCAACACCATTTGCTTTGTCAATAAGAATTGCCTTAACTGGGAATCCCTACAATTTGAAATCATCAATAACTTGATGAAAATGGAACTTTAAGCGTGGCCGTTTCAGCACGGGAGACGTATAAACCCACGGCGCGTAGCTTTCCACTTCACATCGACTGAGACGCCACGACGAGACTCGCGGAGACCGGCGGCCGCGTGTCGTCAAAGAGGGACTTCCGGGAGACCGTGACACATGACTCATGAGGAAGTTCACACGGCTCAGGGATCTATAGAGGTCATGTGTCCGCTGCCGCTCGGAGTTCCTCTTTCCACTTTTCCACCCCTCGCTTTTGTGCACAATGAATACCTTCCGTTTTCAAGAGTTACCATTTTCTTGAATCGACAGTATCTGTCAGCAAAATGTTGCGCTCGAGGGCCACATTCGATTTTTTTTTTTTTTTTTTTTTTTTAAAAGGAGAGATGCGAGAGGCCATTCTTGACAAGGAGGGGGAAAATGTTCATGTAAAATGTGCAAAATCGTTGATTTGAACTACAACACAATAATCCGTTCTCATTTTTAGATATTATTAATGATGAATTTACTTTGAACGAATGAACCAATTACTTGATGAATAAAAATGTTGACTACATGTCATATTCTATGTCATATTTTAATTTGAATAACAATAAATCAAATATTGATTTAGAAAAGGACATAAATACAGAATATGAAATGAACAAATATATTTGAACTAACACATGTGAGAACAAAAATGAATGCAAGAAATATTACAGGCTTCTTGTAAATGTTCGTTGGGCCAGATTAAAGAACGGGGCGGGCCACATTTGGCCCACGGGCCATAGTTTGTCTTCCCCTGATCGACACCATCGGTACGGTTTTTTTTCCACCCCGTGGATTCATAAAAAAAGTACAATAACTATTTCAAAAGTGCACCGAGATAGTAATAACAATGATAAAGCAAAATGTTGGATGTGATAGCGGTCAATAACTGACTGTAAATCTCTCCTGTGTTTTAAAATGAATTGATTTAATCAGAATCACAATCCTCTTTATTTGCCAAGTATGTCCCAAAAACACACAAGGAATTTGTCTCCGGTAGTCGGAGCCGCTCGCGTACGACAACAGACGGACTGAAAACACGAAAAAAAAAAAAAAAAAACAGTCACTGAGCAGTAAAAGGTTGCTCGTTATCTGGTCATGCCGGTACAATTATTCTGATTTTTTGGGACAATTGTGCAAAAAAGATGCAGAGTCCTCCAGCACTTGGAGCAGTTGGAATGACTAATATTGCAATTTTATTGCGCTGCAACGAGCATCGCGCAAAGACTCGGCCGAGGCTTCGAGCGAGTAGTGCGATAATGAAGTCGTAACTGTCGCTCAGTGCTTTTGATAGCGTTTCGGCCGGCAGAGAAGGCTCCGGAGGCCCTCGGGGCACAAAAGGTGGCCTCGACACCGCATTGATAACCGATCACAGTGACGGAACTTGGTCAAATAAGCTCTTGTGAATATTGTAATTATACAAAATGTCAATGTCAATAACACCTGATGTGTTCTCCTCAAAATGCAGAATGTTAATTTCAGCGTGCAGTTCTTATTGTGACACTGCGCCCTGTTACGCTGGGGAGCACCGTTGCTTCTCCCCTTTCGCTGTTTGTCCCCACGGGAGAGGCGCATGCTTGCACGGCCGCGGAATTTCTTTATGCCGACTTGCTGGAAAAGGAATGAATGAGAGTGCAACCGTGCTGTGCATCTTTCGATCATGCACAAGCAACACAGAGTCAAACAAGAAATGCGAACGGACATTCTGCATTCTGCATGCGCTCCGTATCTTTTCAGGACTACTTGGAAGTTGTTCCTCCTGCTGTATTGGAATGAAACTGAGCTTTTCCGACACGTTAAGTGAGAATTCCCATGCCGTTCTCTCGACAATCCACATCAGACATAATTAGAGAGTTACAGCATGCGACGGGTTCAACTCGATCGATTGCGTATTTGCGGTGGAGTCCCCGACGTTTGATCATCATGCCATTTCAAACGCAATTCCATTAACTCGGCTGTGTCTGGATACGGGACTTTGCGGGATGAGATACTATGTGACACCCGCCCTCATGTTTCCTATCATCCATAACGCCACGAGTGACATGCCCTTCAAAAGAAGAACATGGGGTCAAATGGGCTCTTTTGGTTAGCCCTGAGAGAAGGCACAAACTCTCCAGCAAAGCGGGCATATAAAGCCAGACGCGACTGGCACCGCGTAAAAAAAGTTAGCAACTAGATGTGTAACCCACAACCAGCGCTTGTCTCCTTGTGACAAATATGACACACACCGGTAGGATTTGGAGATTGCTGATGGAAATGTCAAATCTTTTGGATTATTGCTTTGAGAAATGTGATGCTACAGCCACGCAGAGGCTGAAATGACACTTTGGGCTTGGGATTTGGGTAGCAAGATGACCTACCAGCATATTTACTGTTGAGTAATTCTATCCAAACATAAGCAATGAAATCCAGCTAAGCTGAGAGGATCACATGACAGTCAGATGAAGCTCTGCGGTGCAGCGCGGACTGTGCCGACGTCGGCGCTAAACACGGTGAGCTCCCGAAAACCTCCATCAAATAAACACACCGAAACATTTCAAATCAACAGCAGATCGGATTCGTCAGTGTTATACCTGAACGAGTTCAACGAATGAAAGTTCATGCACTCGTTCCTATTTGACGCGAACGTGAGCGCGTTTGCGCCTGATGAACTGATGAACGTGCTCATTCTGGCATTTTTTTTTGGTTCCCTTCGAGAGTGCCAGGTTTGTTAGGGACTTCCAGGAGAAAACACAGCTTAGCCAGCGCGCACCCTCGTATCAAGTTGGATCAAAGCCTTGATTGGGCCACCGCAATTCATGTTTCCATTTAGGCGCTACCGTGGCGGCGGCGTCGCGGGTCACGGACGCTCCTTGCTCTTTTGTCACACATACGAGGGGATTACTAGGAAAATGATTATTTGTATCACCACACTGTCATAATACGGAACTGCATTTGTTTCGTATTATACGAATAGATGAGATTCTTATTATTTTGCTGATATAGTCAGTCAGAGCTGCGAGGAATGTCCGAGACCGAATGCGATTTTCGCCGTGGTTCCTGTCACGCTGTCAACAATAAAAGGCCTGCAATCCACCCGAGTGCCTGTGGCGCGTTCAAGCAAAAGCGCCGTGATTTCATTTCACCGCAGTCGGTAGCGGCACGCTCACGCCGCCACAAACTCCATGCTAGCCTCCCATTATACATTTCAACAATTGTCCTGCTTTTGTTTGAATTCCTCATTAGAAACAAGTTTGTTTTTTGGGGTTATGTTGAGTGTGACAATAGACTTAAGAGTGCAGAGCTCAGGAGAACGCTACTAGGATTGCTACTGAACAATGACCTCATCACACACGGGCCATCATTTTTCCGAGCACATGCTGTGTGTGACACGCGCAACTATCCATGCAGGCGTACGGCCGCCGAGGAATTTGCATTTGTCAAACGAAATACAGATAAAAAATAATGCAAGTATAACATGGCATACACCTGGAGGACATTTTAGTCACAGGGCGTTCTTATGGCGTCCTATCGTTGGCTTTGCTTCGACATGCCGCAAATCGAGCAAAATACGAAGAGGTGGGTGGCTGAGATCAAGAGGAGGGAAAGATTGTTTCGTTGTCGTCGAATTATAGGGTCAATTTCATTTATTCAACAAGAAAATTCAGCACTAAACGCTTCAACCAAAACATCAGCTCAATGAGCAAAGGTTCAAAAGGTCATTCATGCCTCCACAGAAGAAGTGTGATTATAGGAAATAGAAGTTATTGCGAAGTGAGAAAGGAGTTCACACCTTTCCATCCTGGCTGCTCAGTACGCAACATTTTAATAGAAGAATAATCGAATGCGCCCATCGGAATACGGCCACAACATTTGGGATTTTGTTTCTCAAGATGTACATAGCAAGGGACTGCTCCTGGATTTTTTTCAGTCACGAAACATGTTTCTATTTGACTTATGAGTTCCGCAGCATTGATTTGTCGATTTCAACCTTTGTCACATCCTCCTCAGCCGTCGGTTCCGTTCCAGTTTAGGACAATTGTTGCTTTTAGGCAGTCCTAATCATCACTGGCTGGATACAACTACTTTTAGTACCTGAAGCACTCATCCATTGTTGGATCAAATATATATATATATATATATATATATATATATACACATATATATATGTATATACTATATATAGATATGTGTGTGTGTGTGTGTGTATACATATATACAACTGATCTTTGCGAGGAACTACTTTCTCGTGTATGTGATGTCCATAATTGCATTTCACTTAGAAAATCTTAACCCAATTTGAGCCATAGCAATTAGAAACTGATCAATGGAAAATTGCTTGGAACAGTGAACAGAGTTTGCGAGGTTTTTCTAAGGATGGCAGATAAGAAGGAGGGAACACTTGAAAATGCCAAAACAAGAGAGGAGGGTAAGAGGCACACACACACAAAAAAAAAACACAGGCTGCGATCAGTAGAGTGGAAGGAAGAAAGGACTGCAAGACAGAAGTGACAAATTCATCATAACACTGTCAGCGATCGTGGCCAGAAATAAGTCCGCTCTGGATAAGAATCGCACGCGGCGCTCCAGGACAGAACACCAGAACAAACAACAAGCGCTCAGCCTTTCCTCAGCCTTCCCTGCGGCTTCCCTACGGTGCGACATTGCAACATTTAGACTCTGACGTCGGGAAATGAGGGAGAGGCACGAGGTGAGAGCTGACAAAAGCTGACAATGTTTCTCGGAAAAAAAACAGCACTTGCTGGAGGTGTTAATCCAGCACAATAAGGCGTGTAAAGCCTTGGACATTTGCCCTAAATCACCTATGGAAAACAAGAGGAGCACAGACCATTAAGGAGCTCTTTACTTGAAATATGTTCAAACCCTGTGGGGGGGACCGACCCTGTACCGATAGAGTCAAGCGCGGCTTTTGGGCTCAGCGCGCCCGTCAAAACAGACTTTGTGTTGGAGCAGAGCTGCCGTCTAAGTCTCAAGATGGCCTTTTGAGTCAACACAATGTTCCTCGCACCAGTTGATTTCGAAGACTCCAAAAGTAGCTCATACCTTTCTTTCTCTCCCTTCATCGGGCTTCGCCGGCGGAAACAATTGCTTCGTTTTGTTTTGCAGAAGGAAAAAGTTCAATGTATATCGCATTTGAACGTGAAACTCACCGCGTTAAACGTCCCACTTTTTGGGTTGGCGCTCCGGAGACGCGACTCTAATTGTATAGAAGTCATTTCAAAAGTCGATTTTCACTTCAAAATAACTACGTTTTTCCTGATGCAGCAATATTAGGTTAGCGGTGGTATTCTATACGTAGCTTCCCTCTGTTTCACTGACACTCGGATGTTTGTCTCTATCGATAGAAATGTTTCTACGATCTGGTACAGCTGAGCTTCTGTAAGTACACTAAGTCGTGGCTAATTTTGAACTGCGGAGCGCGGAGGCGGGATTGGGATAGTCGTGTCAGCCGCATACCGGAAGTCGGGCGACATCATAGCATACCCGCAATCGGCAATTAATGAAACAAAGAAAATGTACCATCCCAACACACCACCATCGCAAGCGCGCAGAGCTCCGCAGCCGTTGGACATTGACCTCGAACTGTCTGCAGGGCCTTTGTCTCGCCTTTTGATGCCTGGGACTGTCAGTAACGCTTTTCTCCAGTGTTCCACAGCGTGCCAGGGCACGACTCATCCTCACAGAACCACCAAGGCCCCCTCTATTGCAGGCTCCATCCCTTTCAAGCTCCATCTGCCTGCTTTTGCTTTTCTTCTCCTTCGCCCTTCTTTTCCCGTCCATACGCCCATTTTCACCGCTTTTTCCATCATCCTCTCATTGCATCCCTGCCGGCCAGTAAACTCCCTTTATTTTCTTCAGCCTCTTTGTCCTTCACACACACAAACAAATAAAGCCAGGGATCACGCAGCATTTATCAGCTGTGGCCGACCATCTGTGATAACGCTCCTTTCTCATGGCGTTCTGATCCGGAGGCTAGTTAGCAGGGCTATTGTTATGATGATACGCTTATCGGCAGGCAGAATATTGTGACTGTTCGATGACAACCTCGTCACATTTTTGCTTTTTAAGGCACAAGGAAAACGTGTCGTACAGCAACAGATTTCTTTCAAACACATCACAAACGTCTGCTCTTACATCCATTTGACACGGGAAAAACATCGCATCGCCCTCATTTCGCAGTCATCGTTGTGTGCTGTATTACATATTGACGTTGAATCGCACTCATTTGGAGTGTTTGCGTCTGGACAAAGACGTGAGGACATGCTACCAAAGCCAAAGTTGCTGAAATTAGCATAATTCATGTCTTTTGTTGCAAATCATCATGCTTGCTTGTATAATTTCTCATGTTCATAACTGGAAAAAAGGATGACATTTAAAAGTGTCCAATAGGAAGATTCCTTGTAGAAGGAATGAAAATGAAGACTTAACGCGGGATCATCAGACTGTTAAAAAATGGGTGTCAGCAAACGGGTTTGAAAGTTTCATCATATTAAGAAAGGAGGTGTTAAAAGTCACCGACGAGCAGGAAGCGCTCGTGTCTGTCGAGGCCCAAGACTGCAATATCCGAGCCAAGCAACGCTCTCAAGCAAAAACATTGGAGGTGGCCCGAAGCATATCGCTGACATCGGGCGGAAAGCTCGCAGCTTCTCAACAACCCAACAAAACAGCGTGATTGTTGAGTCGTCAAAGGATGGATTTGTGAAAAAAAGGGAAGTTGGGCAAATATTTAGCCCGACAATCTGGAGCGCGACGTATAGTGACATAATGACTTTGGTCACACGACAACTTGCTTTTGTCCTCACCGTCCGTCTCAATAGTCTCTGCACTTCTTCGCTTGTCTTCCAAACAAAAACAATGGGACGCGTGTGGTCTGACGCAGACCTATGTTTTGAAGGTGCTTTTTATAAACAAGAAAGCTTGATTAACTTAAACTGAACAGCGCATTGCATTCAGTAGAACACAGATGATCTTTGTTGAAAAGTGCCGAAAATCCTACTTGAAGAGGTCATCCACTGGCACTATCACGGAGGTTTTTAGCAGCAAGGCAAATAGCGTCGCACGCTAAGCGTTGAATCCAGCTCCCATGTGGGACGCTCACATCTGAGTCCAGATATAGCTCATGAACCAGGCCGCCTGCGCACGGCGGACGTGAACGTGTCATACTGCTGCAAAAATACACAATCAATAAAGCCTTTATTTGGGGGTTCAATTATCTCGAAAGTAGATTGGGAAAATATTATTGACATTTTTTCATGACACATTCTCAAACATATGTGGGGGGGGTGTTAAAGTTACGCTAATACTGTTTTTGAAGTTTCACTATTTTGCAGTGCCTGGGAATGAAGCAAAATTGGAGCGACAGGCCACAGGATTTAGTGCAGATTCTCCGGAACGCTGATACCAAAATAGTTTTTCTTCCTTGGTCGCAAAATAGCAAGCGCAGGATGTTCAAATCCCTCCGCGAGAGAGTCATTCAGCATAGGAGTATTTGGGAACGCTTTGATGCACAGGATGGTGCGCCTCTCCCAGGGTAGAAATGTCAGGTGACTAACTGCGCGTGTGCGTGTGTGTGCGCGCGCGCGCTCCTGTTCTTTTGGTCTTTTAACTATTTCTTCTGTTCAATTGCCCAGAAAGAAGAACAATTGGATGCAGCCCTGCACACTAAACAGTAAGACCTGTATGGACCTTTTCCTGACATTTAAGGGACATTCAATATGAAGTAGATATGGTTTCATTGAGTTGGCTATTTTTTTTAAGCGTGTGGTACCATTAATGAGTCACGACATACAGCATTTAACAAATGGACACTGTCATTATAGTCCTACGTAAGTCAACTGTGCGTGGTCGAGTTACATTGAGAACAGCAGCCTGATTGCACGTGCAAGCACGTCTGCTGCTACTGTCGACGCTGTCTTGATCGCGATCCAGCTCTGCACTGAGCCGTTGTGCCGGTTTCTCTGAGTAACGGATCATACCGATTATTAATAGTGAGGTTTTTTTTTGGTGTAGAAACGACGATGCATTTGAATGTTGTATTGTCGGACGGCAAACCGGACGAGCATATATGCTCATTATGTAATGCACAACGCTCACAACTTCAAGTCCCGGATTGCCCCGCAACGGGAGCGTCATTTATTAGCCATTCGTGTGGATCGTTTGAAACAAGTTTTAGTGGTGCCGAATGCAGATCAAATACGCTTAACGCTCTATGTTTGCCTTCTAAATTTACACAAACCTGAGCCTCTTGATAATTTGCGAGAGGTTCCTTTATTGCCTGACCATAATTATTCATGACATCATATTATATATAATTATGAGTCACACCAGAGGGGGCGAACGCGATGTGAGCAGAGTCGGTACGAGCGACATACAAAGGGGGTCAGGGAGGGAGGATAAAAAAGCATGGCTGATGAAAAGGACAGCAGGAAGTCGGGAAGGTTGGGGACCGGGAATGATGGAAAGAGATGTGGGCAAATAGAAGAAAGAGAGAGAGAGAGAGAGAGAGAGAGTGAACATGGGAAGAAGCAGCAAACTGGGATGAAGACAAGAAAAAGTATATTAAGTATAAGAATATTCTATGAGACTAAAACAAGTGGCCCGGGAGATCTGATGTACTAATCCGCAGACAGTCAGATTCTCACGTAGAAACACGCACATTTGAAGGCCAAAGAATGAGCGCAAGACTCGACAGACAAGCGCAAATGTTCACGGCGCGCAGTGGACACCGAAGCCATGCTGCCTGCATGGAAATGCACAAGATACTATCATCGTTGCACTCGCTTCTTTCTTATGAAGTGTTAGTCGATATAAAGATGAAATATTCGAACATTGAGTGGGATCTCACTTGCGGGAGACGGCCAGCCCCTAAAACGGCTTCATTTTTTGCAAAAAGGAAATGGGGTGCAAACAATGGTAGGTCAATTTCACCAAAGTGTGCTACGTACTGTACATGTTAAGAAAACGGGGAACTCTTTTCAAATTGGGACAAAACGCGATTAGCCTTGCAGCTTTGTGTTGTGTGCGCCCCTATTTGTTCCGATCAGCTATGCGCGGCTTGGCCGGCGACCAGAGAAGTATCCTTGAGCAAGTAACTCGGGCGTTATAGTTACTCCTGACGCTGCGTCATAACGAGGTGAATGAGCAGATCGTGTTCATACAAATGAAAGCGAATGCCTCCACCCACTCTGCCTTTGTCTAGCCTTTCTAGGTTCTTGCTTTTTTCTGCATTTTCACTCCAAACCCCTCCCCCAATTAACAACTGTAGGCTTCTTCATACGTACGTCACTGCGTCTGTCCCGCGCGTAGTCTGCATTTTTACTCGAGCGCAAGCCACGCGCGCAGTCTCGAAAGTGCGCTGCAGTTCACCTCCGAGTCGGGGGTGTCGCTACGGCTGCTGTTGGCGAGGACGCCGCAGGGTGGAGTTTTTTGGACCATTTGCGGTTGCCGTTTTGACTTTCCTTTCAGAAACAAGGAACAAAGCAACAACCATGGCGACCGTGGAACAGTGTCTGCTAGGGCAAATGGACCCAGATGACCGGATGACGCGTTTAATTATGCTGCTAAATCCATCGAGAAGGCGCCGGCGTAGATGGCGTGTAGAACCGAGGGGCACGCCGAGTAGGTCATCGGAGCGTGCGACTAAAACGGACCGCGTTCGACGCGCGGCAACAATCTACGCGGAGGGGCCGTGCGGGGCAATTCGTCGCTCACGTGATGAGTATAAAAAGAGGCCTTTTGCCCTAAAAGACACCTGCTGAGGAAATCAACACTCTTAAATGCTCTAAGAGGAACTAAGATGAAAGAAGTGAGTACAAACGAGAGCAGGTAAGTGAGGAAAAAACAGGGAGGTTTGGCAGCAAGCCCTAACATACGCGCGCAGTATGCGACAACAGTCACAGGCCAAAGCGCATGTTCCGCATGTGTTGCGCAGCTGTACGCAACGAGCGTTGGCTCAGGGAAGCCTGGCTGACGGACTTCAAACAACAATGGGACTTAGTGAAACACACCTACTGCAGTGATCAAAGGAGATGTTTCACATACGCAATATGCTGCACACACTTGCAACCGGCCGGCTAGCTTGCTAAATGTCAGCTTTAAGTGGCAAACATGAAGAGAAGTGGCCCCAAAGAAGAGAACATTTGCACGTGCAGTAAGACTGGTGCACGCAGCAGAGCAGTCAGAAACAATATTCTCTTTTCCGGGAGACAATGTTACGCAATTGGTCTTGTTCATCCGGACGACGGGAGCATCCGAGGAGGCGAGCCACTGCCGGACCGGATGTTTATTTTGGAAGGTAGAGAGCAACTTCAGGAAAAACACATCGAAAGAATACAAACGGTAGGCGGCGCAAATGAAGCGGCCGTGAGGACAAAAAAACACTTTCACGTTTCAATACATTCCATCTTCAAACTGATGCTTCCCTTGTAGCCTTGCTTTTTGGATTCATGGATGCCAAAATGTCAACGGTGAATTCAAAAATGAATAATCAAATCTGTCTTTGGGTTTCACCATGAAATCAAACGAGCAAAACAATCTTGGCATACTTTCTGCAAATGTCCATCCATCCGCGGGCGTGCCGGAGCCCATCCCGGCTATCATCGGGCAGGAGGCGGGGTACGCCCTGAACCGGTCGCCACACATAAACAAACAACCTACGGCCAATTTAGAGTCTTCAATCAAACTGATAAAAGAATGCTACTAATGTATGTAATAAATGATGTAATATTGTGCAAGGGTCACCGATGGTGTAGCGGTGCACACGCCTGACTTTAGTGCGGGCGGCGTGGGTTCAGTTCCAACTCGGTCAAACTTATTATCAAAATAATAATGTAAAACAATCAAAGGTAGCAGACCGGACCGGCCCACATTGGGTCAACGGCCCACCGGGACGATGTTGATCATTCATGAGTTGTTGAAAGAAAAGAAATATGATCAAAGACGCGCTGACATAATGCCACCCGGCTGGGTGTGCTCTGACGGCGACATAAACAATGCAACGGGCTGAAAGCGGAGCCCACAGAGGGCGGACTTTGCCCACCCCTTTCGTACACATCCAGAGAGACGGGATGTCTCTGACCTTTGACTGCGTTGTTTGTGTGACAATTAGCGCCACACAAAATGTACTTTTGCTACATTTCAACTTCTTGTGATCAGTCACGTGACCAGTGCCGTCCGAGCAGACGGAGGGAGAGCTTTCAGTTCAGACGGACAGAACGCTGATGCTCACAATCATAATGTGGATTCTTCATCGTCTTCTATCCATTTCTCTTTTTAAGGAGGATTACAATCAGATGGTGCGATATGGTCACAAGTACGCTGAGCATCTTAAAGCAGTCGGTCTACGTGCATATTTAAGAAGGGCACAAGCTTCCTGGAAAATGAGTGCGATCCACACGTCTTTATCCAAATCAGCACGCAAGGCGTCCATCCTCACGGCCGCAGACGACTTCGGCTCAATTATTTATGACCGAGGTGAAGGCGGCGACATTCATCACCGGCTTTAACTAAATACCGCAATTTAGGAATCATTTCTCGTCAGCTCACCGAAGAGGACAGAGATGAATTGTCGGAGTGCATCTAGAGGACAGACAATAATCACAGGCACAACGATTGTACTTAGATTGGATGTGGTATGTTTGTGACGGCGATTGATTGTGTTTTTTGAAAAGTTCACATGACAGTGCCCAGTAATAATGATCATAATCTGTGAATGACTCGTGCTCGTGAAAATGTTGCTCCGTGCCTTTTGTGCGTCCACCTTTTAAGTATGACAATGAAGCAGCACACTGCTATTGAATGTACACATTTTTTGCTCTCCTGAAAGTAAAATGCAGAGAAAAGTTTCTGTTATTGTTGGGCAAACAAAGGGACTCTTGACCCTGTAAAAACGGTCAAGTGCATAAGATGGAAATCCTCAAGAGAAGCAGCTCTTTTACTGACTTTCACAAGAATCGAATCTTCCTCAAGAGAGACAGCAATCACAGGAAATGGCAACTAATCCAGTCAAGGGAAACATAACACTTCACGGTGACCGCATTTGTCGCATGTCAGGGCACATTACCTGGATCTCGGAAAGCAGCAGACGCGCGAGGACACGCTCACACCGGCCGGGCCAGACGTGTCAGTCCGAGGGTCGGTCTTCCTGATCGTGTATGAGGATGCGCACATAGACACGCACACGCTTCGAAGGAATCGCGAGCTGCGCGACTTCACGACGCATCGCATACAGCGAGGCTGGGCTCAGAGAAAAACGTGCCCCAACAATCAACTCATTGCCAATCGTTTAGTTTAGCTTCCGATAGAGCGGAACTGTTCATGTTTGAAGAGTGTATTCAAAACCGCGACGCGGGTACATAACAAATCATGCAATGGGAAGGAGCCTTCATCCTCCTTTAAACAAAGCGTGTCACAGACATGTTATTAGTACACCTGTTTGTTTTTTTTTAAAAGAACGCTCCAAAAATAGTTTGAATCCAAACAACTTTTTTACTCGATCCTAAAATGATTAACGTCGACGTGTTCCTTCAAATATTGCTTGTACAATGAATAAAGCTTTGTTGAGCCACTGTGGAACATAGTGAAGCAGCGTTGGACTCGCCTTCGTTTTTCCAATGGCATCACCTCTCCTGTGCTTTCCTTCTCCTTGAACTCGCCACCGGCCCATTAAACGCGGATGTTATTTTGGGTGGAGTGCATTGTGCAGATGAGTAAGTGTTTGCCAAAGAGAGAGAGAATCTCGCACAGCGTGCGCGGTGGTCGGGTAATGGAAGAACAGAGAGGGGGGCAAGGATGCAGTTTGGCTCGGCCATCTGTTACGTCAGCTTGTTCCCGCTTTCGTCCATTTCAAGATTTGCCTTGTTTGAGAGCAAAAAATGGAGGGAACTCAGATAGGCAACATTTCAATATTCTAATTTCTCATACTATACGCGCTCTACTTTTCAATATAGCTCCCGTGATCAATTAAAAAAAAAAACAATCCCGCACTTGTATTGGAAAGTCTTTAGCTTTGATTTGGCAGCTTTCATTTGCAGCTATGCGGTGTCCAAAAGGTTCCAACGTGTTGTCTTGGCAACGTCAGAATTGAAGAGCTACATCAAGCGCATCCCATCATTTATTGTCTGAAGGGAAACAAACAGGCTAATCGACACTGTCAATGGTATTGGCATGTAGCGCTGCAGAAAAGGACAGTTCTTTGTGTGCGTGTTTGAATGACACCAACACAATGCTAAAAGATTTCATTCACACGCTTTTTGGAATGCAGAAGGTTGACGCAGTCGGATCAATATGATTCAACGTGATGAATTGTTGAAAATGTTCGGTAAAATGAGTTGATGAGTTCGTGAAGGAGTTGAATATATATTTGACGACGAATGAGACGCTGTCAGATAAGCGGAACATGCTGATCTTTGCGTTCCTCTCTCTATTCCACATAAATGTCTCGGGCGGAGGGCACCTCATCGGTTTCGAGCAGTACTATTTTACTGCTATGACCGCGAAAGGACAAAGCGTGGATATAGACGGCACCCACGAAGCTGCAATTTGATCTCGTTTCTCTCCCTAAGGCGTCTCGCAGCCGCCAGAGCGCAGTTAACAGTGCGCCGACTCTGGCCGACAGCATGTGAATCCTTGCACTCTGCCTCGCCGGCTCCTTTGTCAATGTGCAGCGGCGCGGACGCAATCATCTGCTCCCCTCCTCTCATATCAACACACAAATGTGGGGCAGAAAACAGAGAGGCAGAGACGTGCTATCAAGGGCCTTCCGTGTGCATGAGCGTTAACTCGTCCTCTATCGCTTCACACTTCAAGAGCAAACAAAGGAAGGGAACCCAGGTTTCTCCCACGCGTGGACCGGTCATCGCACTTTAGACACACGCTAATAGCAAGAAAGCGCTGTTAAGAAAGATTGAAACAGGCAATCAGCTTCCACTGACCTCGCGTCACACGTGCAGGTACGCACGGCCACGACTCGATGGGGCGCAAAGGGCAGGCGGAGTGGCGGCAAACTGATGATGTCTCTCCGGACGGTGCCAGGTGTGCGTGTGTAGACGGTATGTCTGGCCTGAGTCGCGGCAAATGACTTGCAGCAGACCCTCTGCTCTCACACGCACCAGACTTCAACTTGTACAGTTTTCTCTCCATGCATGGATAGCGCTCTGCACCACAAACCACTCTCAGGTTTCTGTCTTTCAGAAACTCCCTCAACCCACCAGCGCAGCTGTCCTGTGAGCTCCACGTTTAGCGCTTGATGACAAACAGGTCTGCGTTAACCACGCACTGCCGTGTTCGTCCGAGTCGCTCGCCTCCGCTCTTTCATTATTACCTACCTGCTTGCTTGTTTTTAGCCAAAAGACATTTGTACTTGGAGACCTAAATATGGCAATCCCCAGGATACTAAACTAACAAATGATATCCAGGCATACATTTTCTATAGTGCTTGGGTTACAGGGGAGCGGGAATCTACAGCAACTAACTTTGGTCGAGAGGCGGGGTGCACCCTGGGCTGGTCACTGGCCAATCACAGTTTTAAAAAAAAAAAAAAAAAAAAAAAAAAAAAAGGATCTCCAGTGAAATGTCAACGCAACTCCCTATTTTAAAATACTCATTTCTAGCGGTGTAACGATTCACTCATTAGATCGATACCGTTATACCGATTTATATTGCTACGATCCACCCGGATGGATCTGTGCTCAGCCAGTTAAGTCTTCCGCACGTAACTATATCAATTCAAATGGTTTTAAAAGATCATCAATCGATTGTATCAATGCTAGAAATGAATGCACAGCAGGCTCTGTGCGGAGGCGTGTACGTGTTGCATTTCCAACAAAAACGCTCGTAATTCCTTTTACTTCGTACTAGCACTGTCAAGGCTACTTTCTTCTTTGTCATCTCTTTTCTTCTTCGCTTCCTTTTTATTCCCCGTGTCAAGTCACTCCTTTTCATAGTGCCCCTAGTGGTTGGATGAGGCACCACAGTATGAATGTGTGGTTGTTTTTTTTTCCCGTCCGTCTGTCTGGTGGATGGCAGATGAGAGGGAGGCTCGCAAGAAATTGGCATTAAGGATGTGTGTGTGTGTGTGTGTGTGTGTGTGCAAACTCCACACAGGCGGGGCCGGGGATTGAACCCCGGTCCTCCGAACTGTGAGGCAGACGCTCTAACCGGTCGCGAATCGGCAACCACAAATCGTCATACAAATCGAATCGTTGCTAAAATGAATCATTACACCCACCCTACTAATTTCGGACTGTTTTTTGTGTTTGCTCGTTAGTATGCGGATTTTTACAAGAAATGGTTACGAGAGAAAAGTTTTGTTTGTTTTTTTTTTTGTTGCTTTATTTTTTAATACGGGCACCCGAATTGATTCCCTCGTAAGCTTCTTGTCAACTGATTTCACGTGGAAGCCTTGTGGGACGGAAGACATAACTTCTTGTATACTAGTCGCCCTTCAAGTTCTTGGTCCAGCAGACGTGCTGCTTTAACCGACCCCAAAGCAATTTGTCAAGGGGTGACTCGTGGCACGCCGCTCATAGAGAACACGACGACCCGTCCGTTTCCCGGAGAAGCGGAACGACAATGGTCAAATGTGAAAGGGCCCCCATCTCGCATCAAAATCAAATCGTCATCATTCTGCCAAGCACCGGTCACTGGCCAGTCTGTCTGTCTGTCTGTCCGTCTAGCTATATTTGAACAATCAAACACTCTTCCTGCTCGTGCAGCTTGCATTTTTAACCTTCGCTGTTAAGCTACGTCGGTGGGTAGTAAGCGACATGTTAGCGCCATCTATCAATTGATCTGTCTGAACGAATGATGATGCATTTCAAAACATGTTGGTTTTTTTTGGAGCCCCTGATATCGTCGTGTCAAACTGTGACATCACTCACTCCCCGGTTTGAGGAGGACTTGTATTCTGCCTTTGATGAAAGACAAACGTCAACTCAACACGTTTCCTACACCAAAGCCTCTGCTGAAACCAACTTGTGCTACAGCCCGAAAGTGTGACTACGACACGTGATGGTTCTTTTGCATAACATTGCATTTGCTTGTTTGTGCTAAAACAATTTCAATTCTCTCCGCTTCCAAATCCGCACGGTCACTTGTGCACCAGACTTGACAAGGGGCAGCATCATTTTTGGCCAATTGGACCTTCGTCACATGATCCAGACTGGACATGCACAGTTTGCGGAAAACAACACGAGAAGCTGCCGCATCCTTTCGAATGTCTCGACATACACGAGCTCGCATCTATTATGCAAAAAGCCCAATTAGCCGGAATCATGGAAAACATCTTGCGTTTGTTAAGAACGAGTGACTCACAAAGGATATCCTCCTGGCTCGATTTTATTCAGGAACAACACAACACCTTCTTTGTTTGCCATTGCGAAGCCACAATGTCAAAGAAAGAAAAAGGACTAGACCGTTAGTTAATACATCACGGCACATGGTCAAAACGATAAAAAGCAATAAATGCGATGCTATTCTGCATCTGCGCAATTCTGTCCATCGGTCACCGAGCCGCTGATCTTTGTGTCGACGTCCGCTACTTCCCCGTGACAAACAAGCCACAAATGTTTTTCTTTGAATTTACCTTTCGAGCCTTTCCACGAGGGCGAAATGTTCCAATTGAGGAAGGGAAGAATCGCTTTCAGAATGAATGTTCGGAACTATTGTTTCAGTTCCAGGCAATAGTTGATAGTTCTTCATTGACAGCTAAGCGATGCACTTCCAATTGTTTGCCAATTTCACACAATGAAAAGAATTGTGACTCACGAGCATGGATGTTGGGCTGTCAGCGTTCACGTGGCTACGTTTACACGGAATATCATCTGCTCCACGGAGCGTTCGGATCAAATATCAATGCAAAGCGCTGAATAATACTTACGACGTCTGAATATCATCGTTAAACACGATCCTACGAACAACGAAATGGAAATGCAACCAATGGCGTTTTTTCCAGTCTTTAAAAACAAAACCAAAAAAACCACCAAAGAAAACTCGGATGCACAGCTACTTCTGTGCCTTCTGCCATCTAGCGGAACAGCGTTGGATTGTATACCTCAGTGTCCTAACAAATCCACATTATTTGGAGTAAGTCAAGGATCTCCAGACCGATTCATTGGAACGGGATCATTTCCAACGTGCCGCCTGATCATCTCTCAACGCGTACTCGTCTGCCACTGGTTACTAATCACTCGTGGACAATATTTGCTCGCTCTCTCGCTCTCTCTCTCTCTCTGTGTTGCCCACACATCAGGGTGGGACGTGGGCGTGGAATACTGTTGCACGCTTCGGTGCTCTTGTAGAAAATAATCAACATGGAGCAGAGTCCCCGCAGGGGGGCAAAACCGTGCGTTTCCTTGTGCATCCTTGCGCAATCAAAATCAAATCTTCATCAGAGTCCTTCGGGACAAAGCGATCCCGCCCGCCCCGTTTCTACTGCTGCATCCCATTCCCATTCCCATTCCCATTCCCACTCCCACTCGCGACGCAGAGCCACCTGCGGGGGGCCAATCGCGTAACCGAGATGAGCGCGCGCGAGGAATGGCGGAGACGCCTTACTTGCTTTCCCCGGCCGGGGCCTTTGCAGCAGCTTCTGCACGGCGAGCAGGTCCTCGGTCTTCACCGCCTGCAGCAGCTCCTGGTCCTTCCCCATCTTCCGCTCGGAGACGTGCTACTCCCGCAACATCCTCCCACAGAGGGGCGCTTCGGGGCGGCCTTCCCACGCGCAGAGAGCGCCCTACGACGGTGTGAGGGCGGCAGAAGACGGGGGGGACGGAGGGATGCTGTCGCACCCCCAGCCCGCCTTGCTCGCTGCGGCGCCGACAGACGCGGGCGGTCGCGAGCCGCGAGCTCCGCGGCTCCTTCGCGCCCCAATGGAGTCGGCGGCGAAAGGCTCCCCGGCGACCACATGAAACGTCGTCGGGTTAGGGTCGAAAGGCGCTCTATCACAGCGGACGGCTCCGCGTCAAGCGGCGCTCTCGTGCTCGTCGCGGTGAACGGGCTGCGGGGCTGCTGCGGCCATCGTTCCGAGTGCGGATTTGCTAACGAGGAGCGAGAGAAAAAGGAGGGAGGGGAGGGAGGGAGGGAGAGCGTGTGTGTGCGTGTGCGCGGGGTCCACGCACCCTCCAGCTGGGCCAGCTCGTGGCGCTAATGTGCTCTCGCTCGACGTGGTTTTTCCCGTGCACTTTTCCTTTCTGCAACGTTCCGGCTTCTCTTCTCTGTGCGCCCGAACGGATGCCGATCTTGCTGCTAAACGAACGTGCGCAGCTGTTTTCAACACGTCGTCATCATCATCATCATAAGAAGAAGACAGTCGCACAAGATGTTCTTGTTTTGTTTCGTTTCGTTTCGTTTCGTTTCGTTTCGAACTGACCAGGCCCACTGGAGGTCAGTAACCCATCACAAATGTGCTCCGCTACCGTAACGTCAAATTCAGCCTAACGTTTGGGCCTGCGATTTTGACCCGGGCCGAGAAGCTCATAGTAGTCTGTCTATATCAAATGATCAACTTCAGATCCTTTCTAATGTCTTAGGTCAACACATGTACGAGTGGGCCTGAATACTCAATACTCAATGTTTCAGAGAAAAAGGAAAAGTGACTCGTGACTCGCGACTCGGGTCATATGATCCGAGTCCACTCGAGCCGAGTCGAGTTAGACTTTAGTCTTGAGTACATTTCTTAAGACCGGTTTCCGAAACTTTTTGGGAGGACTCGACTTTGACTTGAACGACATGACAAGTCCTGCCCGCTTACATTTGAAAATCTGCATTTCCGAGATGGTGTGCCATTTATTTGTTTGTTTGTTTGTTTGTTTTGGAAAGAAAACATTTACCTTGTTTCTTTTGTGTAGTACACACACACCTGGCAACCCACTAGTATACTCTAATGCGGAGTGCAAAGGCCACCTCCTGCGGCAAGTATCACGGAGGAAGATCCAAAGACTGTTACCATGCAAATTCAAGGATTGAACAGTTCTTTGGGGCGTTTGAATGCTTGCGATGCGGCGGGGGTCCAGCGGAAAGGTGAACTGGCAGAGGGTGAGACCGGCGAGAGGTACGGCAACCTTGCTGTAGTCACGGATGAAACCATGGAAATTGGCGAAACCAAGAAAGCGTCGAAGCTTCTCGCGGGCCAGCGGATGACCGCTTGGATCTTTGCTGGGTCGGGTCCCAATAAGAGAACGGAGGGGAGCTGGAATTCGCATTCACGAAACGGCCGTGGTCAAGAAGGCGTCGGAGGACTTGACGGACATGCCGGCGATCTTCTTCGGGGGAGCGGAAGAGGGGCTCCCGGCAAGGGGTCAATGGCGCAATCATAGGGGCGATGCGGGGCAAGAGAGGTGGCGAGGTCCTTCCTGAACATGGGGGGATAGATCGGTAGGCGCTACCGCTGACCGAGGTGTGGTGGAGGACGGGACGGCCGAAAGGAGACAGTGGGAATGACAGAAGTTACTCCAACCAGTGAGAGACAGGTGGGTCCGATCTATGACAAGGTGGCGTTGTTTGCGCCACGGGATGCTGAGGACAAGTGGCGTCCCGGGGGAGGGAAGTGTTTCGCGGGGATTCCCAGAAATGAGCAGCTTAAATGCTACAGTTTGGTGGGTGACAGGGGAGAGATGAGTCGCCCGTCCAGGGCCGTAACCTTCTTAGGCCGGGAGGGGCTCAAGGGGAAGCTGGAGCTGACACGCCAAGCCCTCATGGATGAAATTGTCATCGGCGTCAACGAAGGCGGAGAATGCATGCGGGAAGAGTCATACGCTTTGGGACGTCTTGGTTTGGCTCACCGCAAAAGCTCACAGGTCGCAGGTCGCGGGTCGCAGGTCGCGGTGACTTGAGAGTGCAGGTGGCAATAAAGTGACCAGGCTGTCCACAATAGATACAAATAGAATTTCTGAGTGACGCGGCGCTGTCTTAGACCTGGGGGTCTAAGCGGGTCCTGCCTAATTGCATTGGCTCCTCTGGTCCGGAGTCTATAAAGGACTCTTGTGACGCGAGTACCGGGTGAGAAATTACGGCAAAGCGCAGTGGCCCATTTGGCAGGAGATGGAGGATGTATGGGAGACGGAGTTGATCGGAGGCTGCGGGCTCGGGAAGAATACTCACAGGAGGATTGCTGAGATGGCTCAGGGAAGACAGGAGGGATACTTGTTGTGTGAGAGCGTTTAATGAGTCCATGATTTTGCGGAGGGCTTTGTCTGGTCTGTCGATATGGGCGCCGTGGTTGTGCGAGCGCTTCCCTCAACGCTTGTGTCGTCGCTGGGTCCTGAGTATTCGGTCACGATGCAAGTTGGATTGGACCCGAGAGCAGACTGAGGCGGAGGGAGTAGATTTAGAATGGTTTATTGCGGGTTGACACAGGGTAAGGGTATCCGAGGCGGGGTGCTGAACCAGCAGGACAAGGAGCGAGCGGGAAGCGAGAACGTGAGCAGGAGACGGGAAAGCGATAGTTACTGTCATACCACCAACAACCTGGATGTACGAGCGTCGGCCCGTGAGTCCCAGACAAGTGTCAATACTCAGGCGAAGGCTGTAGAACTTGACAGGCTTTAAGCAGGCAGTAATCAGTGCTGCTCGAAGACAGGTGCGCTGCACAGGGGATGCCGATTGCGACAAGGCACACGGCGCCATCCAAGCTCCAAAAGAGGTACTGCGGGTACTGCTTGGATATGCTAAGAAGATTAGCACAGATGTTACGGGAAATTATAACCCATCAAATAACACACATGGAGGAGCCCGGAGTGTTACTTTTAGACTTGTTATTATAGGGTTTTGGTTTTTTTTTAATGATAACTATTAATAAGGACACAGGAAAGAATGACACGTCTGCATTTACTGTACATCTCTTCGGACTGTCACGAACAAATGCATGTAGCAATAGATTACACTTGGGGGGAGTGTCAGGCCATTATTACACGAACAAACTTCAGCTTTACACAACAATAGGTTTTGTTTAAACCAATGCACTCAAATATAGCAATACTAATGCATATGTTAAAACGTAGGTGTAAAATAATAGATTGATTAAAAACAAATGAATAGTGTGAGGAATGCGCTAATGACGCGACACGAAAAGAAATGATTTGAACTTCATGTTTGGCTGAAGTATTGCTCAATACTACAGTGCATTTAATTAATACAGGTACACTTCAGACACTTTTGTGCTGTAAAGAGTGTAGTTTTTCTAGAGAGGGAAAAAGAGAAACGGAAAGACACCAGTTCAGGGTTCACCCTGCCTTTCGCTGAAATTCAACTGGGATGGGCTCCGGCACCTGTGACCCCTAACGAGAACAATACGCGAGAAAGAAAATGAATGGACAGAAATAAGAATACTTAAAAAGAATATGTTGTTTCGTTTCTAATTGTCATACAAGCCTGCATTTAGCCTATGTGTGAAACTTCTCTGTGTGCAGTGCAACCACCCGCAATTTTCCACTGCACTGCCCCTGTGTGTGTGTGTGTGTGTGTGTGTGTGCGCATGCGTGTGTGCGTGTGCATGTTTTCAAACAGTGGGCAGTAGGAAGTGCATGAATACTGTTCTCTGCCTCCTCCACATCGAGCGAGTTATGTAAGAAAGCAAAAAGTAATTGATACGCTTGGAATACAGCTTCTATAAAATGTTGTCCCTGCTAATGTGACTCACAACTATGGCGCTTCATCCATTCATTTGACTAATTACTCTCACTTGTAACACTTAATTGCAGAGGCTACTGCTCGACGCGCATTGGATATGCAAGTGAGTTTCAAGACACAATTCATGTCGAAGAAACGTACAAACCTCAAGTCCACCGAAGTTGGGATGCAGTGGTGAACCTCAGGCCATCCTTGCGTGCCCATCCAACTGAGCTCCTTTTATGCACAATCATGACACTCAGCTGTTTACAATGAACCTGTTCGTTCACCTGTGGAATTTCTTGAGCTTTCCACAACTTTTGTTCCCCCTGTCCCAGCTTTTTGGAACATATTGCATGCATCCGATTCAAAATGAGAGAATATTTGAAAAAAACAAAACAATAAGAGTCATCAGTTTGAACACTAAATGTCTTTGTAGTGTATTGAATTGAATATAGGTTGAGAGGAAATTGCGAATCGTTGTATTCTTTTTCTGCGATATGCTGGGGACCAGTTGAGGGCGTACCCCGCCTCTCGCCCAGACTCAGCCGGGATAGGCTCCAGCACGCCCCTGACCCTTGTGAGGCCAAGCAGTATCGAAAGCGGATGGATGGACGGATGGATTCTGTTTTGAGCTACATTTTACACAACGTCCCAAATTCATTGGAATTTGGGTTTGTAAATATATATATACATATATACATTACAATTTAGTATTTTATTGGGATTTCAGACCAACACAATGTGCCACATAATTGTGAAGTAGAAAGAAAATGTTTTTACAACTAAAATTCTGAAGTGTTGACTGCAAAAGTATTCAGCCCCCCTTTACTCGGACACCCAATGAATTCCAGTGTAACCTTCACAAGTCACCTAGTTACGAAATAGTCTATTATCTGTGCGGATTTAAAGCATACAATGAATATTTGTACAGTTATTCAGATTTACATCCGCAGAATGGGAACAAAGGAAGAGGCAGCATAATGTCTCTATCACAGCAGAAGATCCGTGATGAATGCTTTTTTCCCCCCGACATTAAAATGAACATGACAGTCATGTCGGAGGTATCCTTTGTAGCACACCGCCCTCAAGCGGTCAGCCTTGCAGCATACAGTTGGCCTTCACCTTTTGTCTCGACGAACAAGAAGCCGTGTAAAAAGTGCTTTACGGCCAAATAGAACATCGACCGTTGGCTTAGTCATACTTTACTCGGCATATTTGACCTTCTCCAAAATAAACGGCATAGTTTAAAGACCGCGTCATAGCTTGCAGACCCATTGACATTGAGTACATAGCTGAACAACTTTATTAAATTCATTCAAAAAGATTTTGGCAATATAAACAACAACAATAATAACAATATGACAACAATATAAGTAATTGTAATAATACTAATATTATTATTATTATTATTATATGTACTATATATAATGAAATCATAAAATCATTCATTGTATACTTGAGTCGGATTGAGGTAGCGACCCTCGTTTGACATTAATGTTGACCAGTTTACCTGAATGCATCTTCAACGCTCGCCTTTTCCGTCGCCTCGGTTGTGATTGGTCGAGCCTTACGTCCTCTCAAACTGATCGGCGTTCAGCACAAGCAGATGGAGTAAGGGGGGACAGGTTGAAAAGGACTGGACACGCTGGAGGCTTGAACAATCACACTCTGTTGGTCGCAAGACTGTAACTGAAGCCGACACAAACTGGTAAGGAGCTCAATTGTGCTTTGTTTCATTTTCACATTTGTTACCACAGAGACTTACTCACGGCAAATGGAAAATCGATGGTGCATTCAAGACCTTTGGCGTTAGCCAACGTTATCGCTTCACTGGGATTTTTTGAAATTTTGATTTGAAATTATTTCACTTTACATTTGAAAAGGAATGTGACCTACATGACTGAATGTCCTCACTGGTGTTACATAAGTAAGTAAACGTACAGTGTAAACGCTATAATGCGGTTGCTATGCAGCTAGCATAGCGTCACGCAGATGCTAATGTGTTGCCTGTGAAAATGAATTAAGATGAGTAATTTCTTGGCACGAGACAAGCTCGAGACATCGTCAGGTCTACAACTCAACTCGTTAGCATCACATTTTCTTCATTTTCCATTGTCGCGTTGGTTAATATTTTCTATTGACGTGTGTGAATATACATGTATATAGAAGTAGTAATATGCGTACTGGAAAGCAGCCAAAACCAACATCGACACTCCTCAATTATTTCCATGAATGTGAAAATAGGTTTACTGCAACAGCAAAAGAGTAAAACTGTCCAATACATGTTAGTAAAACCTCTACCCCATTTAGAGAGCTCCCGAAATAAACAACAGCGTGATAAATCGTTCCATGTAAGTATTAAAAGTATCTACTTTTGACTCCTTCCCTTATTATGCCATGCTCAGCTCGTCGTCGTTCTAGTATAAAAATAGCCGGTGGGTGTATTTTTTCATTTTTTTTTTTAACTACAGTACTCTGTCACCTCCAGCACCCCACAGTCATCCTAACTTCTGTAAAAGTCCCTGTTAAGTGAAATCCTGGATTTGTTTCTAAATACATTATACGTGGTTTAAGAGATCATTGCTGAAAACGTGCAAAGACTATGTAGTTCTAAATTTCAGAGATATAGTATGAAACTTTTTTAGTTTTTTATTTTTGGGGGTGGGGCATGGCTAAAACTGCACCCAGGGACGCATTTGGGTATCCAGCATGAGTCACCCCTCCCCCATTTTCTAAGAATTTGAGCTGCCCACAGTGCCCATTGACGTAGTTGAGCGAGCGGTCAGCCAACACATTATGTCCCCACCAATGAGTGTAAAATGGCTTTTGTTCTTATTTTATGATGATAATCCACAATAACTATTCAGTTTTGGAGGTGAGCTCCTTAATGTGATTTTTGTAAGCTACCATCCATTTCATAGTGCACATATACACTGCTATCTGCAGTAGTGGTATTTGGTTGATGTTCAACATTTAGGACGCGCCCAAAGTGTTTGAGAGCAACAGCTTGATTTTTTTTAATTTTTTTTCCCACCATTTTGAAGCCTCATTTTATATACTTGGCGATTTGTTTAAATTATTCAAATTTGGAAGGGTTGTTAACGACACTCTTTTCTGCGGCATGTTAAATTCTCATCCATCCAGTCTCCATACCGCGTATCCCGTTCAGAGTCACAGGGCGCTGGAGCCTATCCCAGCTGACTTTGGGCAAAAGGCGGACTACACCCTGGACCGGTTTCCAGTCTGTCGCAGGGCACATATAGAGACACACAACCATTCATACTTACATTCACATCGTCACTGAGTGAGAACTGAACACTTTTCCTGCACCGAAATCAGGCCAATGTACCACTCAGTGTGTTAAATTTACAAGACTGGTTAGAGCGTCAGCCTCACAGTTCTGAGGACCCGGGTTCAATCCCTGGCCCCGCCTGTGTGGAGTTTGCATGTTCTCCCCGTGCCTGCGTGGCTTTTCTCCTGGCACTCAGGTTTCCTCCCACATCCCAAAAACATGCAGGATAGGTTGATTGAAGACTCTAAATTGCCCGTAGGTGTGAATGTGAGTGCGGATGATTGTTTGTTTGTATGTGCCCTGCGATTGGCTGGCAACCAGTTCGGGGTGTACCCCGCCTCCTGCCCGATGATAGCTTGGATAGGCTCCAGCACTCCCGCCACCCTTGTGAGGAGAAGCGGCTCAGAAAATGGATGGATGGATGTTTATTTTTGTTTTACAGGGTTTTGAAAAACTTCTAACTGGCTTTTGTTTTAGTGGTACTGTCCCTTGTATAATGCTCATCACATATTTATGAATATGGAACAAAATAAATAACAGACCTATTGTTCTACTTTCAAATGTTTTATTTGTAACAATTTTTGTCATTGGATCTCATAGTGCTACAGGTTATAATCATAATCCATCCATTTTCCAAACCGCTTATCCGCACTAGGGTCGCGGGTGTGCTGGCGCCTATATCAGTTGACTTTGGGCGAGAGGGAGGGTACACCCTGAACTGGTCTCCAGCCAATCGCAGGGCACATATAAGCAAACAACTATTCACACTGACATTCACACCTATGGACAATGTAGTCGTCAATTAATTTACCATGCATGTTTTTAAAAATGCATATCCAGATTGCTATGAGATCAGTACTCAAAGGCCGTTTTGATTATAAAAGGTTTTTAGGCCAACTTAAATAGAGTCCAGGCTCTGTGCAGCATTCAGTTGCATGCGGCGGCTGTTCCACTGGCGAGGTGCGGCCAAATATTAGGGCTTACTACCTTTCTGTTAGCGCTGGGCAATTACTTTGGGTTTATTGTCAGGATGAATATTATTGTTTAAATACAATTTGGTCATGGTGCCTATTTTTACTTTGCAAAAGCAGTAGAAACCTTTGACCAGTTCAGTGGCCTTCAGCACAAACAAGATGTGCTTCCAAGCCCCAAAATATTTTATCGAGGTCGGCTTGCCTTACAACTTAACATGAGAAAGGACGGAACGACCTTAACCTTCGAACCAAAGACATGTGGACCACCTGAGCCCAACACTTTGACATGTTATTTAATGATGTTCTATTGTTGAGCATTTAAATTTGGACAAAAGTAACCATTTTCTTCCAAAAGAAAACACTGATTTTCACATTGACTGTAATGAAAAAAAATTGTTTTTGTTATTTCTGTGAAAGTTGATGCAATTTAAAGCTGGGTGTGGGAAAAAAAAACGGTTTCAACGTGTGTTTGGTATCAGGAGAAAGAAACCAAATCCCAGAAGGGGATTTTCAAAAATTGTCATTGTCATTTGCTTTTTGTATAAGCATAGGGGTAAAATGAAAATCTAAATCTAAATCTTAAACTCGGGAAGTCTGATTTTAGTGGGGGGAAAAAATATTTCATTTCAAGACCATATGGCCGAGCTCTACATTACATTTTGTCTAACTTACTGTTAACTTTATACTGAAAAGTCTGCAAAGGCTCCAATCTTAATGTTCCAGAGTGAAAAATGTTCCAATCATAAAAATTAAAATAAATTAATGAATGTGTTAGTAAGCAGAACAAAAAGTTAATCACTAGTATTCTTTTAGTGAAATATGAACTCAATAAAACGATGATGACACACTGGTGGCCAGCTAGCCAGCAGCTGTTGTTAACAACTAACATTTGCAGTTGTCTCAAAGTTGCATCATCTCCGACTGGCATGGGACTAAAATAGACTGTAACACGTGACACGTCACTGGGAGATGTTGGTGTGTTACTGGTTTGAAATGATGCTCCAGCGAAGTACACTGCACTTGCACACTGCTGGTGCCTTGTGCAACTTTTGAGGCATATTTTCCGTCCATATGTTAGTGAGCTTCCCAACTGTATGACCTTTTGGGCATTTCAATTTGGATGTACCTCTGTGCTTTAATTCCATTTTTGCACAGTGTCATAGATGTTGATTCATCCCTGCACAATCAAATGGGTAATTGATGTCATTGTCTGGAGCACATCTCTCTTCTTCCACATATCACATTTTTCTCCTGTCCTTAAGACTACTCTTATGCCTCCTTAAAGTCCTATTATGAGCATTTCTTACTTTAGGAGCACTTCTAACAGTTAGGATATTGCTATCATTACTGTGATTTACTGTACACTTGGCCACAAAAATAATTGTCTTACTCCCTAGAAGCATTGAATTGAATGAATACTGCCCTTGAAGCTGACTGAGGGTCGCTGTCTTGACAGGTTTAAATATTTATCATACTTTTTTCAACAACAGACATATTTCAACGACTTTTGTCAGGGAGGATTGCTTTCAAAGCTGTTACGTATAGTGGATACTAGCAGCTCACATATTTCTGTCAACCCAGGCAAAGCCCAGCAGTGCACTGTTGTGACTGAACTTGTATAGGACCTGAAGAAGAGAATGTGAATGATATGGCTGGTGCTCAAGGCAACATGAAAATGTGAACATTTAACAGCTGTCAATTTCAACTTAAGTAGAAGAAAAAGCAAAGAGCCTCGACTAGAAAGCAAAACAAATGCCAGGAAAAGCCTTTTAGAACATCTGAACTTGAATTGAGGTTAATCAGAGGCACTTTAAATGGTAACAGGTGTGTGCTGGTTAATTCTGAACACAGCCACGTCCTCAGTACGAGAGGGTGTGCGCACTTGCGCTCCCGCATTATCTCAGTTGTTGTGCGCCTTTTCTGACTTGCGCACACGGGAAAATATGGCCCTTAGTGATGACCCGTATGTTGATGTTAGAGTCCTACCAATTTGAATGTGTATCTTTCTGCTTCCATTCTCTTCACACCCCTTGGTGGTTTTCAACTGTCGAGGTTCTGCTATGAATGAATGTGTAAATATGATACATTAAATTGGGGGCCAAATGAGTAATGTGGTGATAAAACAATGTCTGACATCAGTACAGCTCCAGCTGTTCAACAGTCCGGGGTCTCTGTTGTCGTATTTTTCGCTTCATAATACGCCACACATTTTCAATGGCTGGCCAGTCTAGTACCTGCACTCTTTTACTACGAAGCCACGCTGTTGTAACACATGCAGAATGTGGTTTGGCATTGTCTTGCTGAAATAAGCAGGGGCGTCTATGAAAAAGATGTCGCTTGGATGGCAGTATATGTTTCTCCAAAACCTGTATGTACCTTTCAGCATTAATGGTGCCTTGACAGATGTGTAAGTTCCCCATGCCATTGGCACTAACACAGCCCCATACCATCACAGATGCTCCGGATGGTTCTTTTCCTCTTTGGCCCGGAGGACACGACGTCCACAATTTCCGAAAAACAATTTGAAATGTGGACTCCTCGGACCACAGAACACTTTTCCACTTTGCGTCGGTCCATCTTAGATGAGCTCGGGCCCAGAGAAGCTGGCGGCGTTTCTGGGTGTTGTTGATAAATGGCTTTTGCTTTGCATAGTAGAGTTTCAATTTGCACTTACGGATGTAGCGCCGAACTGTATTTACTGACATTGGTTTTCTGAAGTGTTCCTGAGCCCATGCGGTGATATCCTTTACACATCGATGTCGGTTTTTGATGCAGTGCCGCCGGAGGGATCGAAGGTCACGCACATTCAATGTTGGTTTTTGGCCTTGTCTCTTATAGGAAGTGATTTCTCCAGATTCTCTAAACCTTTTGATGATGATATGGACTGTAGATGATGAAATCCCTAAATTCCTTGCAATTGTACGTAGAGGAACATTGTCCTTAAACTGTTCGACTACTTTCTCACACACTTGTTCACAAAGAGGTGAACCTCGCCCCAACTTTGCTTGTGAATGACTGAGCAATTGAGGGAAGCAATCACGGCACCCATCTGTTCCCAATGAGCCTGTTCACCTGCGGGATGTTCCAAACAGGTGTTTGATGAGCATTCCTCAACTTTCTCAGTCTTTTTTGCCACCTGTCCCATCTTTTTTGGAACGTGTTTCAGCCATAAAATTCAAAGTTCATGATTATTTGCTAAAAACAATCAAGTTTATCGATTTGAACTTTAAATAGCTTGTCTTTGTAGTGTATTCAATTAAGTATAGGTCCAACATGATTTGCAAATCATTGTATCCTGTTTTTATTTGTTTAACACAACATCCCCACTTCATTGGAATTGGGGTCGTAGTTTGATCTACACTTTTGAGGCTGCTTCAGGGTCAATTACATCAATTACAGGTTATTCATACTAATCCTGCAAAAACACATTTTCATCACAATTGTGAGACAATGGCATTCTCAAGTATTGGTACTCTGTATCGGCAAGTATTCCAATGTAAGTACTTGTACTCTTTCTGAGTGCAGTGGTCGCGGTGCATCCCTTATTGTGTCAATAACGCTTGTAACGCAGCCCTTCAGGCTGACGACTGGTTCATCAGAGCTGCAGCGGATGAGCCACGGAGTTGACTTCACTCGTTTGTTTTATTTGCTCCGCCCTCTGTCTTGCAGGAAGGGCTCAGCACGGCGTGGGTGCCCAGGGATCCTCTGCCCGAGTGTGTGGAGAGTAGCGGTCAAAACCCTAACGACATGAACCACACCAAGGGCGGCCTGGTTATCTTCACCGCCAACTCGCACCCCTCCAGTCGTGAGTTGGGCAAGAGGATTGCCGAGTGAGTACATGACAATTTTCACACACTCACAGTTCGAGAGGCAAGTGGAGCAGAGTCATGCAACAAATTTTGTGTGTGAATAAATCCCATGGGAGCAGATCTGTCGCCTTTTTTGTCTCAAAAATAGAGAGAAGGCAGCTTCTGGTACAGAACAATACCTTTCATTGATGCTTCCTGTAAACAATGCTTGGATGGAGTGTTTCCGCCCAAATTACTGCTTATGTGCGTGTCACAACATACAGTGTAGCTTGACCAGTATGAACGGCAGGTGTGCCAAAGCTTCACAAACATGGTGATGATTCCACTCAACTTTATAACAACTGTTTCCTCCAGAGTACTGTCAGACGGCACCGTTTTTGTCCCAGTCAGTCTTAAAGATCCAAAATGAATATCTGTTGAAGTTTTTACGAAAGGTTAAAAAAAATTTTCCTTCCTATCAAAAACATTCACAATGCTGCAACTCTTCTAACACTCACAACAATAAACTCCACTCCCAAGGACGTCGCAGTCTGTAAATGTTTATAGAAACACTCTTGTTTGACTTGGCTCTGGAGGTGTTGATATAATGTAGGATACTCATTTTGTGTTGACAGTTAACACAAAATGTACAGACTACATGCTCATCGGTGGTCATGTTTTTCGAAAAGGAAGGCCAAATTTTGAGTTATAGTGAATTTGTATTTGTTGGATGGGTAGCTTCTGTCTGGAAATGACACAAGAAAGTGGGAGAAGACTGTAAGAAGTTAAGAATCAATCAGGAGCATTAGGTCACTATGTTTTATGGACAGGGGAGGCAATTGGTCGATAAAAGTAGTTTAGTCATATATTTTGTTTAACCATTGAAGAAAAAAGGTCTTGTTAGCAGTAGCACATAGTTGCGCATTATTGGAAATAATATTTTGGTGCCGAAAACAGAGCTTCACCTTGCGCCACTGCATGTAGTCCTGCTGCCGCTGGTATGAATCCTTTAAGACTAGCGGCGATCGGACTAGCTGAAGCTAGCAACGCGACGTCAACCGTGGTGTTCGTACACAACAAACTTCTTTTTTTTTTTCTTTTCTCCCCATACTCTCGGAGTAACAGTGGTGGACGGTCCATGAGTTGCAGAGGTGGGTCCTCCGGCAGACACTGGGTTTCTCAAGCCTTATCTTCAGCTCCACTAATAATAATAATAATAAAGTTTATTCAGTCTCTTGTGCGGTTTTGTACCAAATGGCCCTGTACTGGGCCGCAGCTCCGTGGTTGGGGACCCCTGCTCTATGTGAACAAATGAAACTGATTGGATAATGACGTACTGAAGGGTCTCTCTACCCTACATTGAGAAGTAAAGGAATTATAGATTTGTTTGGGTTTTTTAGGGATGAATTTATGATCATATATATATATATATATATATATTTTTTTTTTTTTTTCAGTGATGATCATTTCAGTTATTTGATTGATTGATTTATTTTTTTTAACTCTTATTTGGGGCACTTTATATTGATTTTGTTGGTACGTTTTTGTGTGTGTGGGGGGGCTTTTTTTAAATAATAATAAATAAATAAAAAACACTAAATTTGTCACAGGGATTTGAGACTATTCTAAGGGAGGCTTCAGCGTGCCTAAAATTATGAATGTCTCTTATTTTATCTGACAACTTTGAGGAAAGAACGTTTTACACTATTGCCAAAATATTCAGGTAATTTAGAGGATAGTGTAGAACATTGCTGGGGAATTAATTTTCTCAAAAAAGGGCTTTTTGAGAAACTGGAATGGTTGTCAATTTTGTTCCATTAATTTATTGTATTTATTTAAAGCATTAAATTGTATTTTATTCCAGTAAGCTGCAGCTTATATAGATCTGGTGTTTACTGTTATAATTGGGCAATCAAAATGGTGAACGAAATTATAAGGAATCATGACATTGACATTATATCATCCTAACATGATGTATTGTTAAGAACCTCTCAATTTGATTCGATTTCGATCCTTTAGGAGTCAAATGGATAGCGATTCTTTGGGTTGCATTTTGATTCGATTTGCTATTAATTTAAGTCCTCTATCGATTTAGTAAGAAGTAGAAATACACAAATAATTACGAGTAAATTTGGACAATTTTGAAATATATCATTTAGATGTCATGTAAACATATGTCCTATGTCACATCACATTGTTTAAGCAGTAAAATCTGGAAATAAATATTAGTGCACATGGAGTACAAAAGTAAAAAAAAACATGACAGTTGTGTATAAACACAGAAAGTTAAAGTGCATATAAACTTAATTTGTAATCCTATCCCCTTGGAAATTGATTAAAGATAAAAAATGTGCACATTAATAACTTGATGACAGCTTTGTATTGAAAAAGTAAAGTGCATGTACTGTATACATAGGCTTAGGGTTACTATTATTATTTGCTGCGTTGTGACAATTGCCGGTACTTTATTCGTCAACAAGTTGGCTATATTGCTTCCTGTGTGGCTTCCGTGTCGGGCTCCAGTGTGCACAACATTTGACACTCGTTGCCACACGTTAGAAATGAAATGAGATTTGTTAGTTACGTACGAAGGGCTCCGTCGGGCTTTCTGCTGACGACGACGACGACGGCGACTCCAAAACCGCCATCTTAGTTCTGTGTACAGCTTCGGGATGGCGACTTTTCGTGTCGGTATGACGTCTCGTGGTTCGAGTTGCGGGCAGAAGAATTGCAATTGGGGGGGTGGGAAGGGGTTATTTGTGTTTGGCGATGTCTCTACTACATGCGCCACTGTACTGTACTTAATCTTACTTCTTAGGATTACTAATCGCACCGGTAACATATTTATGAATAATTTCCGAACGTCTCTTGTTTCCCGCACCAGAATGGCAATTGAAAGACTTAACTCTTTGTTGATTCTCTCCCAGGCGATTAGGGCTGGAGCTTGGCAAGGTGCAGGTGTACCAGGAAGCCAACAGAGGTAAACTAATGTCTCATTTGCTATGAGCTGCCCGTGTCAAGGAAATCCTCCTCACATTTCCACACCAACGCCTGCCTGCTTTATTGCACATTGTCAAAGTTGGGCAGAATCCGCCTATGTCCAAATGTGATCAAGTTCATATATATTCACAAATCTATACTGTTGGTTAGTCCCCACGCAGGTCTGCTAATTGTACACATTATTGACCAGTCTAATGTGTTGAAAATGGCTCGTTAGCTCTGAGAAAGGAATGTTAACATGCAATTTATTTGGTTTCGTGATTCTGACCGACAACAGCGACATACTGACATAGTCAAGGTTAAATCCTATCTCTAATGGTGTTTTTTAAAATGGTTCAGATGCTACACAATACACTTATCTTGTGCAAGCACTTTGCTCTTTGTGTTAAAGTCATAGCGTAAGATATTTAACGCTGTGGTTAATCAAAAATGAGCAAAGTGTGAGTATCTTGTTTTCCGCATGACTCTGGGAAAGAAACGTTGTTACTCTCAACGTTGTGTTGATGGCACATTTCTCGAGCGCAAACATCTGCATTTTCACACAGCGGGGTTGTGTGGGAGACACCACCTACTCATGGAGGGCGTAAGAGGCCTCGCTGTTATCTTCTTCCCATGTCGTCTTTTGTTCCCATAGAAACGCGTGTACAAATCCAAGAGTCCGTGCGAGGGAAGGATGTTTTTGTGATTCAGACCGTGTCCAAGTAGGAATGAACTCCAAACTTAATTTCAGCAATTGATTTTCTCCTGAGATGTTTCTTGCTCATTTTGAACGTTATATTTTCATTCTCTTTCCTCGTGTGTCTTCAACCCTCGGCTGAGCAGAGATGTGAACACGACTATAATGGAGATGCTGATCTTGGTGTATGCATGCAGGACATCTTGTGCAAAAAGCATCACTGGCGTCCTCCCCTACTTCCCTTACAGTAAACAGTGCAAAATGAGGAAGAGGGGCTCCATTGTCTCCAAGCTTATTGCCTCCATGATGTGTAAAGCAGGTGAGTAGCATATGTTTGCTTTTTGGAACGGGGTTTCATTTGAGAGGTAATGTATATGTAGATGGCGAAGCTTCGGGGTAGGTTTACAGAAACATGGTGGCAGCTTTTTCTTAGCCAGACAAGTGCCAGTAACTGCAATACTGAATTGTACTCTATCATGAGTGCGCGTTATTCATATTGTTCATTGTGGTCTGGCAACTGCTTGTAGTTTGCAGTGCTGTAGAATTACGTACGCACTGTTAGCCATTTTCTGTCTCCTGAAATGACTAAGTAAGGTTGTGGTGTATGTTATGTGGTCGTTGAGTGTGATTTTAACAGTGTTTGGTGTGCACAGACAGCACATCTGTGAAAGAAGGCATTGACATGAAAGGCGTAACTGCAATTCAAACGTCATTCCATTGCAACCATGTGGCCACGTTTTGACAACACAACAGTGAAACTGTGTTTATTACTCATCGTGTTGTGTAGGGCTCACACACCTGATCACCATGGACCTCCATCAGAAGGAGATTCAAGGCTTTTTCAACATCCCAGTAGACAACCTGAGAGCGTCGCCCTTCTTGTTGCAGTACATCCAAGAAGAGGTGAAATGCTCATTACCAAATCGGATTTCACCTTAAGTGTTACTGTCGCTATGCTTCCTGGTCACTTCCTGCCCATGTAAATTGGTGAAGAAAACCCACGTTTACAGAATAGTGGTCATCCATAGCGGTTCGAATCCCGGCCCCGCCTGTGTGGAGTTTGCATGTTCTCCCCGTGCCTGCGTGGGTTTTCTCCGGGCACTCCGGTTTCCTCCCACATTTTCTCGTCTTCATGTTCTTTGACCCTCCAGATCCCTGACTACAGGAATGCTGTGATTGTGGCCAAATCCCCAGCTTCTGCCAAAAGGTTGGTTCTTCTTTTCTGAACTGCACACAGTAAACATCCATCCACTTTCTATACTGCTTGTCCTCATGAAGGTCAGGAGGGAAGGGGAAGACGTGCAAGATTCATATTGGAAGTCCACTGTGCTGCCGTAGTATCATTTTATGCTTTTTTTTTTTTTTTTTGTGCTCATACAATCAGTAGAGTGATCTCAAAATTGTTTTAAAACTCCATCTTACATAAATCAGTATGTTTCGTGTAGGCATGCACATTACTGTCGCAACAGGAAGAGCATTTAAATATTGACCGTACGCTTGCCGTGTTGGCTACTTGGAAGCATTCTGGTCCACCATTTTCATTTAATCTGAAGGGATCTGGAACAGGCATCGTTTTGACAGTCTTGACGGCTTTTGTCAAAGTTGAACCAAAAAAAAAAAAAACATCTCATTTTGATTTGGTGTTTGTGCAATTTTACCCTAAATCTAGTCAATACTGAAGGGCAAACACTGTTGGTAAACAAGGGTTATTTCAATAAAAACCAGTTTGCAGAAATTGAACATAAAACACGATTCTGTTAGTACGTGAGTCATTTTGGCTCATGTCTTGACGTATTCTCTGTTCTTTATTTTTTTTCTTTTTCTATTAAGCATTGAGCAGTCTGAAATCAAACATGCTGCATCTTATTTTTGTGCTTGTCATGTGTCACCTAGGCATTTGCACGCTTTCGTCTGAACAATTGATCTCTTCCTGGCACGCAGGGCCCAGTCGTTTGCCGAGCGCCTGCGTCTCGGTATCGCGGTGATCCACGGCGAAGCTCAGGATGCCGAGTCCGACCAGGTCGACGGGCGACACTCGCCGCCCGCTGTCAAGACCACTGGAGCCATTCATCCAAGCATGGAGATACCATGTAATAGTTGTTATATTAGCGTATTTCCGCATTCCTCCTTCCATTGGATTAACACTGTGTTGTTGAAGTGACACACTTCAGATTTTTCAATTTTATTGTTCGCTCTCATGTGACAATTCTTATCTGCGTCATGGAAGGCTAAAGAGAAAAATCCGCATGGAATCAGATATCGTAAGATCAGGCTTCTTCCAAATGTGCAGATATGTGTCGGATATCTCCTAATGCGAAGGGTCAGCCCAGGCAAAGTAAACGGTATGGAATGTTAAATATTCGGATTATATATTATTGTGTGCAATTTGGCTGTGTAAATGCAGCCGTATCAGATATGTCACTCGAGATGTGCCTGAAAGTCGACGGGGTGCTAAAGGTATGAAATTGAAATTGGGGCACTTGGACTCGCAGTGTTTATGTTTATCCAACCTAATAGTTGTCTCAATTAAGCAACGGGTGCATTGTCCACTCGTACATCTAAACGCCTTCCCACAAATTAGGAAACCAAATTCCAAGTGTGTCCTTGTATACCTGTAATGACCTGTACTGTAACCTCATTTTCATCACCATTATTGACACTGAAATAAAGTTGATTAATCCAATACAGTGGGTACGGAAAGTATTCAGACCCCCTTAAATGTGTCACTCTTTGTGATATTGCAGCCATTTGCTAAAATCATTTAAATTCTGAGCACTGTGGATTAGGTTTTCATCCAGGATATCCCAGTACTTGGTCGCATTCATCTTTCCTTCGATTGCCACCAGTCGTCCTGTCCCTGCAGCTGAAAAAGACCCCCACAGCATGATGCTTCACTGTTGGGACTGTATTGGATTGGACGGGTGATGAGCCACACCCCTGGGTTTCTCCAAACATACCGCTTAGAATTAAGGCCAAAAAGTTCCGTCTTGCTCTCATCAGACCAGACGATCTTATTTCTCACCATCTTGGAGTCCTTCAGGTGTTTTTTTTTTTTTTTTTTTGCAAACTCCATGCGGGATTTCATGCGTCTCGCACTGAAGAGAGGCTTCCTTCCGTCGGGCCACTCTGCCATAAAGGCCCGAGTGGTGGAGGGCTGCAGTGATGGTTGACTTTCTCGAACTTTCTCCCATCTCCCGACTGCATCTCTAGAGTTCAGCCACAGTGATCTTTGGGTTCTTCTTGACCTCTCTCACCAAGGCTCTTCTCCCCCGATTGCTCAGTTGGCCAGACGGAGGGCCAGCTCTAGGAAGGGTTCTGGTCGTCCCAAACGTCTTCCATTTAAGGATTATGGAGGCCGCTGTGCTCTTAGGAACCTTAAATGCAGCAGAAAACTATTTTGTAACCTTGGCCAAATCAGTGCCTTGCCCACAATTCTGTCTCTGAGCTCTTCAGGCAGTTCCTTTGGCCTCACGATTCCCATTTGCTCTGAGATGCACTGTGAGCTGTAAGGTCTAATATATAGACAGGGGTGTGGTCCAATCAGTGAAATCAAACACAGCTGGACTCCAATGAAGGTGTCGAACCATCTCAAGGAGGATCAGAATATATGAGTGGCGCAGCAGGGTCTGAATACTTATGGCTGTGTGATAGCTCCGTTTTTCTGTTTTAATATATCTGCAAAAGTTGTTTCTGTCAATAAAAGGTCTGCAATATAACAAAGAGTGAAAAATGCAAGGGGGTCTGAATACTTTCCGTGCCCACTGTATATGACAAACAAAATACACAAACTCGAACGGGAATAACTGAAACCTCGTAAACCTTGGACCCCCTGTATGATGACGCAGACTAATACATCGGTGTCTACATTAGAGGAGGGCAAGCCTCTGCTCAAGGGCCACATTTCGTTTTTACAACAGAAAGCTGGGCGAGGTTATTCGTACATTTGGTTTCAAATGCGTGCGGCGTTCTCTCGCTTAACAATTGATGACCCCCAACCCCGAAACGTAAAACAATTGCCTGTAGATGCCACAAAACGCCAGAAACGCACTACATCACACTCCTTAACTCACTGCAACATAGTTCCTTGGCACTAAGATGCCAGAAGATGGTACCAAAGTGAGACTTTTATACTACACAGGGCATTGGTGAATAGGTGAGTTTTTCTGCTGAAAAAATAATCATGTATGATAATTGTCATAAATAACAATCGAATTATAACGGCGGATAGGAAAGAAATCTGCAAATAGGTGAATCATGAATATGCAGGGACCACTAAAATACTTCATTTTGAATAGTATTTTCATTGATTAACGTCAACTAACAAAATAAATACAAATTGTTACATGTATATGTAAAATTGGGGATTGTACTCCTATTGTTTTATTTTGTCATTTAGAATAAATCAACCAACCCGAATTTTCATGGTAAATTAACCAACTTTAGAAAAAAACTGATGTAATAAATGCTCGGTGGGCCAGATGAAAGAACAGAGCGGGCTGTACGCTGCCCGCGGGCCATACTTTGCCCACGCCTCGCCTGAACTCGCCTTGACACAAATCTCAAATCGATGCCTCCGTGAAATAAACCGCTGATACTCTGCTGCAGTTGAGTAAATCAACTGGCTACTATTATAGAAGGAAATCGGTACAAATGAAGTCGCTCATTGTTTCCTGGTTACTTCCAGTGTTGATTCCCAAAGAAAAGCCGCCCATCACTGTCGTAGGAGATGTAGGAGGCCGCATCGCCATCATAGTGGTAAGAGAGCGCTAAATCCCTCTTGGGACGATATCGCCACGAAAAGGCTGTCCGACGCATCCGCTCGTCCCGCAGGACGACATCATCGACGACGTCGACAGTTTTGTGGCGGCGGCGGAGACGCTGAAGGAACGAGGGGCCTACAAGATCTTCATCATGGCGACGCACGGAATCCTCTCCTGCGACGCCCCCAGATTCATCGAGGAGTCCGCCATCGACGAGGTGCGTCCGCGAGGTTCCCCCGCCCCCCCCCCCCCCCCCCCCTCCTTGTTTTCATTTCTTCTCGTTTGTTGGCCCAAAGGTGGTGGTGACCAACACGATCCCTCACGAACTGCAGAAGCTTCAGTGTCCGAAGATTAAAACGGTGGACATCAGCATGATCCTGTCGGAGGCCATCCGACGCATTCACAACGGAGAGTCCATGTCCTATCTTTTCCGCAACATCGGAGTGGATGACTGAATGATCTGTACACGCGCGCACTCACATACACTGTTACATGCCATTTGCCTTGTCAGACCTCAAAAGTGTACACTGTATATACACTGATGATGCATTCATGTAGAAAAGAAGCGAGCCCTTCCTTAGTGTTCCCATATAGTACTCACCAAAAGTTAGGGATGAAATTTCTGCCCGAACCTGAAATGCGTAACAGCTGCTATTTGCCGGGAAGAGCCAAAATGTGCTCGTCACTGATGCCGGCCCCCCCGAAGGGTTTGTAATTGCCTACAGAGGCCAAAGGACGGTGGCAAAGGCTGAGCAAATGGTGCCTACGCAAGCGTATCGAACAGGGGAGGGCAAATTCTTGTTTTGCCCGGTGAATAACGAAGGATAGGTTCCAAACAGGTTATCTGACGTCGAAACCTTTGAATGCGCAGCTCCCTTCAATGTTCAGTGTTGAACGTTTGAGCCGTGAATGGAGGAGTCCGCTGCCTGGTTCAGTTTTTAGAAGCAGTCCTTTTCACATTTTGATAGCACGAGACCAAGGCGAAGTTGAACCATTGATCACATCGGCAGGTTGCAGCAGAAATACAAGGAGACTGGAAGAGTCACAGAAAGGCATAGAAGGGGGCAGCCTTTGCCATTCAGCTCCTTGTTAGAGAACAGCAAGTTGTGTTCAAAGAACTGAAACATAAGAGTTGGGTAGTGAAAGCCCCTCCGCAAAGTGGGGCTTTCCCTCCTCTGTCTGAACACGCAGTTTCAGCTTCTCAATGCACTGCTGCCACTCCTGCCTCAAGTTCAATGGCGGATTGATCTCAGAGCGGTCTCTCGCTCCTTTATCGCTTTATCCATTCAAATTGTCCTCTTTCTCAACATTGTTTGTCGTATTCACAGTTCCCGCAAAGCAGCGCAATAGAATTTGACATGTTTTTGTTTTAATGTCCAAGCAAGTTTATTTGTCAAAATGTTCAATCCTCATTAAATCTTCCGGGTTTCAGGGATTATAGCAGGAACTCCGTCGTTTTGTTTTGTTTTGTTTTGCGTCTTGTTTTTCTCTCAGCAGTTTCTAGCAGAGCTGTCTTTAGAGTTATTGTTAGCGATGAATGTCCACAAGGAAAGATTGTATCACACGCATGTGAGTGCCTTTGGGCGGAACACACGCACACGGACGCACGAGTCCTTCACCAGATAGTCCAGTCATTCAGGACGGCTCTTATCATAAATCAGGTTTTTGACTCGTTTTTCCTAAGCATCCTGCTGCTTGTCATTTGAAGCTTCTTGGTTGTTTGCTCAGTGTATTATGCTACTGATACGGATTATGGAGTCGGAAGGACTCGTTGTTGTTGCCGTAGTTACAACCGGGGTCAAATCTACTACTTGCTAAATTTGAACTGGAATTCATTTTATTTATTTGTTCTTCCGATGCTTCTGAAATACCGCGTGAGTGTATCCATTTAACACTACGGGCTATTATCTAATCAATACCTCCTTGTGTTTGATAGCTACGATACCGCAAAGCTGTTCAAAGTTCCGGGATGATGTGGATGTCAATTTGTCCTTTTGGAAAAGTCACATGTCACTCCGTCACCCAAGTCAATATTTGTAAAAGCTTGTTGTTGTTAGTCCGATGAAGGGTAATTGAGCCATCGTTATCACGATCAAACAGTACCGGAGTTCGTCCTTATCACGTTTCCATCGAAGAGATGGAAAGCTAGGAAGCGAACGCTGTTTTTCTAGCAAACAAATTGACTGAAGCGGGTCTTTGTCACTTTGCCACATGTGGTCCAGAAATGTTTTGTATTTATTTTCAGCACTAACTGAATAAACATGAAAATAAAGTCTCCCTTGTTGACTTTATTATTATTTTGAAATAGGCACACAGTCGGACAACTCTGAACTTGCCCTGAGTTTAGATTTAGAATAAGTCTAATTCCTAATAATAGGAATAATCTCTTGGGAATGTGTGTTTCTGCTGACTTACAAACACATAATGTCGGTCGGTCCCTTCACATATCCATAATGTAAACATGGAGTCCGCTCGTTCACAACCACACAAGCGCAACGTAAAGCGTCAAAATAGAGGGTCAACGATGTTACGGTGGTTCAACGTGTTTATTGAAATGCGGAACAGGTGTCGGTTCAGACAAACACGGTGACATCCGCTGAACAACAGACAAAGATTGTCCCGCTCGCACTGTTTGGCACCAGCTTGTAACTAGCGTTCATTCGGCAAGCTACACGGCACATCTCGTAAACCGTCGCTTCGTTCGAAGCCAAGCGCGGGAATGATTACGCTGAAAAAAAGCATTTGGGGATTTGGGTAAAAAAACAAATGACACATCTTCACTAATGCGCTATTGCAATCTGCGCTATTGGACCAATACAACTGTGGACGTCAATAGTGACGCCAGGACAAGTTTTCCAGTTTCATTTCCACCCTGAGTATTGACACGTAATACGAAGCAAATACCTTTTGGACCACGGCGTTCGACTTCCGGGACTATCTTGGTCCTTAACCCGTAAGCAAGGCACTTCGCACACTCTGCCTGCTCCTACGTAGCCACTCAGTGAGTGAAATACGGTACTGTGGTCCACTTTATGTGAGGTGGGTAAACATTGAATGCATTCATGTTTTTGGGTGTTTATGGAGGAAGGCATCGGTCTGACTACAATCAAAAGGAATTGAAGCGTTTGTTTTAGCTGTAAACACGCCTTGTTTTGCTTTTTATGGACACGGGGTAGACTTAGGGTGCTTGTGAAAGTATGTTACTATGGAAGCTATTTCAGCATTTATTTGCTATTCTTGCTATCCAGCTTATTTGTCCTCACTCGTCAGACAATTCAGCGTACTAGTGGAATGACTAGGGGGTACTAATAAAACGACTAACTAGTCAAGTTTTTTTCCACTATTACTGCCACTTTTGGCCTACTAGTACACAATTAAACACTTCATTACTAGTAAACCACCGTGCTGCACTTGTATGACTACCAGACCCAACTAGTAGGTAGGCATGGACCTTACCAGTAGCATTAAAATGCCCACTATTGGTTTTGCCTTACATTTGAGTTCTACTACGGTAGAATGCCAAAGTTGTCGTCCTAGCGTGCAGAAATGTCATTCAGTCATGGAAGGCAGTAGTGGGGGAAAAAAAACAAACAAGAGATGCTCCCTAGTTGTTCTACTAGTGCACTGAATGTACTATTCGTGTACATGTACCTTCAACTGGATGTCAAGGCCATCAAATAAATTATTTCATATCCTTGCGATCGGGCATGTGCACACATAGCCTCTAAGTGGTGCCTGGCCTTCTGTCCTTTTTGCTCCAGACACACACACATATATATATATATAAATATATATATATATATTGTCTCAGTAGTGCGGACAAAGAGCGTACTAGTGAAGATCCAGGATATGGAATAAATGCTCAAACCGCTTTCCATACATTAAAGCTATGCAAAGACATTAAAGGCAAAAGGAGCTAAGAAGGCAAATCAATTGTAAACCTCGCTAAAGAGGGTGACAACCTAAAATCATGTCAAAAAGCTTTTTTTTTTTTTTTTTTTTTAAAGTCCAAATTCAACAAAACATACAGTTAACAGATGAACAATGTTACCAGTGCAGGATCTGAGCATCCATACAGGAAATACTTTGTTGTGTGTGCACAGCACGAGCAAGAGGCTCCAGCTGCGCTTCAATTAAACATGCTTTACAAATACACAATGAACCCAAAAAGATGCGAGGGGAAGCCATCTGCCATCTGCCATCTGGGGAAGACAATTTAGCTACAACACGATGCATTTAGTGCTGATCCCAGCACTGTTGGAACATTGGAGAGTAAACAACTCACACTTGCTGTTGTTGTAGCACTAAATAATCCAAATTCCAGAAACAAGAAGGCCGAGTGCTACAGAAGTTCACCCAGGGTGCTTAGACTTTCAGTCACAATACTGCAAACGTTAAAACATGTTCGGAGTCGTCAATCGAGAGCAATTGCAACAAACGGGAAGTCATCACGAACAATTTGCTGTATCGTCCAATTTGTCCAACGTGACACACATTTGCTCGCAAGCGAAGGCCCGCTTTCCGCAAATGAATTTTGTTTGAAAATATTGAAAAAAGTGGTACATTCATTTGCGCAGTTGTCTGACTCTTTCTCTCCGTCCCAAAGTCAGCGGGGGTAGGCTCCAGCTCACCCAAACAAGAAGCATTCAATTGTCTCTGTTCTAATCTAAAACAGCAATGATCAACTATTCAGTAACATACAGGTGTTGTTTTTTTTGTTTTTAAATTCTGGCTTGTGGTATGGATAGTGTTTATATTATTTAAAAAATACAGTAATACTGTCACTACACTTCTCCTGTGTTTAAACTGAAGCTCATTCCCCAAAAGGTGACAATATTTCGCCACCCAGACTACTATCTTACTTAATATTAGCGGAACTGTTCCTAAATAATCCTATCAAAACGGACTTGATTGTGATTGTGATTGTGAGTCACTGTGTCACGTCTGCATGTCAGGAGGCTCCATTTGAAAACGACGTCATGCCAAGCAAGCGTGTGCAGTTTGAGCTTTCAATTGAAATGTATAGTTGAATACTGCATACGCTATTCAGTGGCATTGGATGAGTCTACCTTTGATTTATTTTGGAACTAACATTTCAGTTCTTTAGTTGTTTAAACAGGACAAAAGAAGTCAGTTTGCAAAGGGATGATTTCAATGAATTGACGAGAACTTCCCAAGTTCAGGACCCAACGGGTTTTTTTTACTTCGACCTCCTCCCATTGAACATTTACATCTGTACATTTCTTTTGTTTCTTTTTCTCTTGAGCTTGTTTTTCTTTATGTTCAAAAACCCACTTATCTGGGGAATTTTAGAAATACCGTATCTAACGTTTGACGGTTTCCATGTCGATTAACGATGAACTATTTTTAGAATTGTTTGAAGTTATGTCATCGACTAACCAAAACATAGAGCTGTTGTATACAAAAACATTGCATGTGATGAACATTTTGAATAACTTGCAAATTGTGCAACTTTCCATCCATCCAAAAACCCAAATAGACGTTATTTGGCACGTTATGAGTCTGTACTCAAATGTTAACAAACATAAGCACACATTACATAGTGCCCCATAAATACTAACAAACATTTCTGAGCTTGTTTTTATTAGAAATTATTTGAAGTCAGAAACAAATGGGAGTAAAATATTGAAAGGCTGTCAATTGACTGAATTGAATTGAATTTAGAACATGAATGTTAAGAGAAGATATCCATCATTAATAAAGAATTAAACTGTAGGTTGTGTATTTACTGAATATTAATACCTAGAGACTACAGATCCAGTCTGACCTTGATTTGATTTTATACAGTATATAATAACTGAGTCGTTTGCCCTAAATGACTCGATTCCATCCTGGTGTGCTGGATGGAAGATATGAACACATCTGTGATCCCGAATCAAGAGGCTACAGATGTCCATGTAAACAAAACGCAAAACATTAACACGTACACACAGTTAGAATCTCGAGAAGCACATATTAGACTATTCACACCCTGTTTGCCTGTTGAATATGGAACAAAACTAGAATTGAAACAGACTTGACTGGACCACTGAATACAGCAACGTGTAAAAGCGTTGCACTTGCCTTCCTCCTAACTAACGTGACCTCCGGTGGATACATACAAAGTCGACACAGCCCTTTTCGTCAGGTAATAATAAATCATTGCTTTTTCCAGCTTGGGGAAAAGCAAATTAGGAAAGAGTCCAATTCAAGTGTCACGCATGGCAAAGGAAGTCAAACTGCGCTGAATACACAGGTGGTCAAATGTGGGACACGCGCCGGAATATGACGTGTGTGCGGGAGCACTGAAGCGGGCTCGTCCTCGTAATCCATTTGATACGGCGGCCGCGTCCTCGTTAGGGTCGCGGCTGAGCTGGAGCCGAGCAAAGCTGACTTTGGGTTCAGAATGTTCACTTCATCTAACTCGAGATATTCAATGCCACTTTTTTGTCAGACCGTTACCAGTACGAGAATTCGCTCTCGAGAACCGACCGATAGCGAGTACCAATACCGTTAGTACTTTTCATACATAAAACATCATGACAGATAATTGCCAACAACAACGACCTTTTGTTCTTTCTGACGCGCACGATGATTGGACGATGTGTGAAACCGCCGCGGTGTAGCGCCAACTACCGGTGAGGAGGACTTGCCGAACGGCAGATTTTTTAACATTTTTTTGCTTGAAGTATCAGCAGCCTTCACGAGTACCACGAGAAAGTGGAAGTAGGGCCGGCATCGGCCCGCTCCTAAATTTAGCATGCGTGTTGTTGCACAAGGCCGCGGTGCTCCTCCAGCAGCCACTTTTTGGGAGAATGTTACGAATCAGCGAGGCGATCCTTTACCCGACGTCCCGAGAAACCTCACCAGGGGTGTGTGTGGTTTTTATTTGAGTATCCGCCCCAAATCGTTGCTTAAGTTAATACTTTTCGATCATATTTACAAAACAGGATGTCACCACGCTTTCATACCCGAAATGCAAATGTTGACCGGATTCCTTCCTCTGCTTATGGAGAAATGGACTCCAAATTCAGTTTTGTACGAACGGTGGGCTTGTAGGCTTCTTTATGTTTTCTTTCAACGTTGCTGAGAACCCAGTTGGGTTCAACGGGGCACTTCTCATCACCTTTTGTTCTCCGTCCGCGTACAGTCAGTCTTGTTCCAGTGCAGGTGGTTTAGCAACCGCTTCTGTAGTTGAGAATTAGCACAGCGGCAATCCTCACTCTGGAGAGCACTTAGTGACGAGCCTGCTTCTTTACATCCTCCCCGTAGGACACTTTTCACAACAGGGAGAACAAAATCAATCAAGAACAGGGAATCTGAGTTCCGTTTTTCCTTGACAGTTGCCAGGAAGACACACGAGGACGTTTGCGGGCGTCACGCAAAGTGCATTCCGGGATTGCCGCTAGGCCGTAAATTCCAAAACGGAGGTCTCTCTTCTCCCTCCGCATTTGATCCTGCTCGTCTACCTCTCCGTTCCACTTTGCCACGTTCCGTCCGCTTCGGGCTGCCGTCGGCGATCGACTGAACTACGGTCCGTCAGTGTGAAGGCGGAGCGCCGCGTCCTCCCGTCACGGACGGGAAGCGGCGCTGCGAGCGGTCTAGGAGGCCTTGGGGGGCTTCAGAGCGTCCACTTGGGTCTCCAGGTCTGAAATCTGTCAAAACAACATCCTGTGAATTTCAGATGAGTGCAAGTCGAACATTTCCTTGGAGCGCACAAGCGTGACGTCACGTGAGACCCTACACGCAACATTTACTCTCTTACGAGTAACGTTTTGGAGAAATTGTACTTATCGGAGTAGTTTGAATGCAACAAACTTTTTAAGTTTTGAAGTATTGTTGTTGAGAAGTAATGCAACCTTTACTCCATTACACTTAGCTTGCTACTTTTATTTTGAGCTATTATTGCTCGCGAGATTCTATTATTCGAATGTAACGGTGCAATTTGCGGGCGACTCCGCCCACCTGTGATCACGCAGAGCACATATTGATTGGCGAGCAACCATTCACGCCGACCGACAGTTGAGAAGCGAACAGGCCTATTTTGGGAATGTGGGCGGAGGCCAGAGTACCTGAAGAAAGGAAACGCACCAAACATGAAAACCAGACTGAGATTCAAACCCACAAGCTCCGGGCTGTGAGGCAGAGGTGCAAACCACTTGTGCACGTGGGGCCGACTGACTTAGTTGGCTGATATCCCATTGCAATTTGGCAATTTTGGGTTGTTTTTGCACAACAACACATTACAACATAAGACAAACAGAATGCAATTTCAATCTTTGTTGTAAAGTTAAACAAATACTGAAGGACCAAGTATTGTAAAACAGTCAAACGTTCTGCCTGTATCTTAAGGGACCGAGAAATAAGTTATTTTATTCATTAGAAATGTTTTTGAAATGAATCTTATCTTTTTTCTATTCTGCCGAACGTCGGAATCGCCGTCGGCCTGGAGAAATCCATACGGGTCGTAAATTTAGTTCTCGTTAAGGGCGAGCGCCGCGCTTGTCCTGTTCGGGGCGACGGGGCGCCGGCGCCCACCCCGACCGACGACACCCTGCGCACGTCGACACGGACGAGCGTTCGCGCTCACATTGGCGCCGTCGCTGAGCGGGAACTGAACCCGCGCCAAAGTCAGGCGAGTGTGCCACTCCAGCATCACTGAGCATTTTCTATTGTCTTCACATATGAGTTAGTCAGACAAAGCTTTTTTCCCGCCGCTCGGCTCGGTTTGAACGCGCGCGCATTATCGCAAGTGTGCGTGACATCCAGAACACTCGTCACTGTGTGCTCTTTTTTCCAAACCTTTAAAGCATGAACATCGATTTTCTGGGCGACGGATTTTCAAACCCCTCCTGCGGTGGAAGGAGCCTGATTGAAACTTGTGACTTGATCATCAACCAAGAGGTCAGGACCATTTTGCTTTTATTAGATTGACAATTAACTCTTTCACTCTTGATGTGCAGCGCAGAAGTGGGAAACTAATGAGTGTAGTTTCTTCATACATCCATTTTCTATAAGGCTTGCGCTTGTTCGGGTTGCGGGAGAGCCTCTCCCCGTGCCTGCGTGGCTTTTCTCCGGCACGCCGGTTTCCTCCCACATCCCAAAAACATGCGTGCTAGGCTCTAAATTGCCCGTAGGTGTGAATGTTTGTTTGTTTTTTATGTGCCCTGCGATTGGCTGGCGGCCGGTTCAGGGCGTACCCCGCCTCCTGCCCGATGACGGCCGAGATAGGCTCCGGCACGCCCGCGACCCGCCTGAGGAGATGGATGGACGGATGGTGTTGTTGTACCACCTATTGGTGAAGTTGATACATTACAGCCGTATCAGTCAATTCAATTCAGAATTCAAGGATGTACACCGGACCCCCGTATATTCGCATTTTGGCACCAGCGCTAAGTATTCAGATCCTTCTGGCTGGCGAAAGCTGTCGTCACCCCGGACTGATGACCGCTTCATCACAGTGTCCATATGCACCAGCTGCCACTCACACACATGTTCACACTGAACATGCAAATCCCACACGGAAGGGCAGAAACTGAGGTGCTTGCCGCCCGTTGTAAACGACTGAATTCTGACAAAAATCTACGCGAAATACACTTGCTTGACCTTTTCCTGCAAGTGTTCCGCCTCCTCTTTGCGTGAGGCCTCGCTGTCTTCGTCCGCTTGACGCTGAGCTGCCTCCTTCTTCAGGTACTCAATCTCCCTGCGAGGCAAACGCCGCACGCATCAGCAACGTGTCGTCGTCGTTCCCAAAAAGCACGTTTATGCGACACCCTTACCTTTGCTGATATTCTTTGATCATTCTCTTGGCTTTGCTGTACTTCCTCTCTAAGGTTTGGTATTGAGCCTGGGTTTCCTTCAAGTGTTCATCCACTGCCTTCCAAAAAAACAAACACAGAGGCAGTCAATCAGAGAGAGCTGAAATGTACAATCGATACAAATAATAATGAATACAAACGTATCCAAACAAAAAGCTCTTCCAGATTAAAGGTACTGTAAATGTTGTTTAACATTGGTGACACAACTGTGCTTGGGCGGTGATTCTTTCAGCCACCACTAGAGGGAGCCCGTGTAACACACTTTGAGAATCACTGTCGTGATTTGAAATGGTCGTGAATTCCCTAATGAATGACTTACCTTACACAGCGACTGGGCCTCCATCCAGTACGCCTCCAGTTTCTCCATCCTCTCCTTACTGTCCCGGATGCTTTGCTCCAGCTGAGCACGCTCCATTCGCCAACGCACTTTATCCTGCTCCGCGTGAGCCAACTGGCGGGAACGTTTGCCATAGTTGAGCCGGCCACATGTATATTGGTGTACAACGCAGATATTGCAAGCGAGGTTGAGACTTTCAATTGGCTCTCACCTTCCTCTTCAGCAGCTGGATCTCGGCTTGGGTTACTGCATGTTTGATTTGGAGCTGAAAGGAAATGGAGAGGCTTGGATACGAGTGAGTTGAGAAAATGAAATACCACATGCATGCAGTTCGAAATGTAATCCAGTGCTCAATTTGAACATTCCCCCTCTGAACGTTTCAGACGTATGAATCCTTTGTCTTAGTTAAAACATTTGAGTATTTCTTCAATTGCTAATTCGGAGCGCCTTCAGTGTAGCACTACGACGTTGTGCCCAGTGACGCGCGGTGAGGTTCATGCCTGGTGAGGCATTGACATAGTCGCACTTACACAAATTGACAGTAGGAGCCAAACGGAGTGCTATATCTGACAATACATTCAAAATTGGGAAACTGGTATTTTTCTGACCTGATTTTTATTCTGCGGCCTGTGAATATTCTCATTCATCCAGGTTATTGTTTTCTGGCTGTCTTGAAAGACGTTTCACCTCTCATCCAAGCAGGCTCACGTTAATCTCCAGCATTTGGCTTCCTTTTCCAGTTTTGAGAAACGTTCAAGGTTAGCTATAGTTCCATGTTTGGCTTTCCTTTGGAGCAAAATGTTTAGAACGCACTGACTTCATTTTCCTCACAACCACGCCAACAAGTTTGTTTCGTCTTCCTGAATCAAGTTGCGAATGCGTAGTAAGAAGATGGTCCATTGCGGACGAAGAGGGGCAGTCGAAAGGGTCGTGAGAGATGAAGCATTTTGGATGTGTTTTAAGTGCATAAGTCAAGACTAAAACAACCAAAGTTGCTTTCAATTCGAGAGCATTTTACTAATCCCTTTTTATAAGATGTTTGGGGCAGCAGACAATTGCCTGTGCTTGCCCAATAATGATAGGCCACCTTTGTGAGGCAGAATGCCGTCTGCCTCCCTTTGTCCTTTTAGCTGCGGTTCAATGCGACCAGCAAAGCTAAATATGCAACGCAAATATTAAATACATTAGCCTGACTATTTAAAATTAAGAGTGCATATAAAAATTGGGAGGTAAAGAAGGAGTCGCATTTCGGATTCACTCGCAAGTCATCTTAAAAAAACAAAAAAACAAATCCCGAATTATAATTTTGCATCCAAATGAAAACGAATCAAAGTAAGTATTTTATTTTGACAAGAGCTTCAATGCAGAGGCCATGCAGCAACTTCCTTTGTTTATTTCCGTTACCGTTTTGACTTACTGCGCATGCACAGTTGTACAGTAGCCACTAGCTAATTATATGAATCACAGAGCCATCGCCCCTGAGACGAGAAACTCCGCGGAATGATGCGTCCGGTGAGGAGCTGCACGAATGTCCGTGACAGACTGCGAAGGCGGGAAATTCATTGGACAAAATTATGCAAGATTTATTCAACACATTGTGGAAGATGATTGAAGAGAGCTACTGCTAACTGGCAGCTAAGTGAACTCGCTGGCTTAGTAGAAGCAGATGTTGCAGGCAGCGTGGATTTACACATTTTACGGCACCAAGACTGGCTTAAAAAAGAACCGCGCCGACGGATCCTAGTTGAAGTAAGCTATTTTACTAAAAAGAAGCGTTTTGGCACATCTTTTCTAGTCTTGTGACAAAATCTGCGACCCAAAAAACTGCGACCGGACCTTAACCAGAGGGCTACAGATAGTTTTCAAAGAGTCAAATTGGATTTTTCATTTGTTGGTCAATGATGTCTTTTTTTCGGAACAGTACAGAGAGTAACGCTTCGATTGTGATTCCCAAGTCATTCATTACTGTCAATGCGTATCGCGATTGGGGATTTAGATGGCGAGTCCGAGCTCGAAATTTTACAGATAGATGTTGCTATTGTTCAATGCTATTTCTGCTTTTTGTGAGATCTTGCGCAATCTGAGGTGAGGCCGGCTGCTCGCTGCTCACTCATTTGTTCGAATAAGAAATACGCAAATTCATCAATTTTCACAAAACAAACCAAAAAAAATTACATATATCAATATAAATCACAGACCAGAGAACTAAAATTCAAACCCAGTTTATTTAATCATGATTTATTTATTGTTTACTCTTCATGATCCAGGTGAGGCTCTGCCTCTCCTGCGTCTCTTGCCTGAACGTCCCTGGTTGTTTCGCAACATGCCGGACAGCACTGAGGTCTATTGAAAGAGCAAGAAGAAGAGGCTGAGCAGGTCCCCAACTTAGCTCCCGTAATATTTGTTGTTCCCAAAAAGCAAAAAGAATATCTGCTTATGAGTAATGTTGGATGCGCTAACATCTATGCTAATTTTCTTTAGCCCAGTAAGATAGTATTAAGCTAGAGAACTTTCCTATGATCAAACTAAAAAGTTTGGTTGAACATTTCGGTGTTTCAATACACGTTTGATTCTCTTAAGTCAACTTCAACGGAGAGTGCCGTGGACACAGCTTGAAGCAAGCGTGCTCTGCTTCGAATTTGAATAAGAGTGAGAACAGGCCCTCAGGTATGCTTTCAAAAGTCTGTTTGAATTAGTTTATATGTGTTTAAAGAGTGGGGGAAGGGTAATCCAATTAAAAAAATACAAAATTGGGGGGGGGGGGGGGGGGTATGCTCTCTCTATATTGTGGATTTTCACTTATTGTGGGTGGTGGGTGTGGAAGGTATCCCCACCAAAAACCTGGTTTCACTGTAACAATTGGGGATCCAAAGAAATCAAGTCAAACATACCTCCTTGAATTTGTGGGTCAACTTCTCAGGGTCCAGTTCCACAGGAGACAACGAGTCCTGGTGCTCGGCCAGGTCGAAAACCTCAATGGAGTTTGGAAACATGGGACTCATCTCCTCATCCTCATCCGTCGCATATTCACCTGTCTGGAAGGCGTCAACAAGGAGCAAGGGTTGCTCACATGACTTCAAACGTAATATAGCGCTGATACATTAAGGCGGGGCTCGCACACCGTAGCCACCTCACTTAGATTTTTCAGCCGTTGTGAAAAATGGGGATTTTCTTTTCAACTTGAATTATTACTTGTGCTTGTAACGTTATGTCTTTGGGGGGCAAGGTTGGAAGAAAAGAAAATTAGTGTGGGGAGTTTTTTTTTTTTTAATGCGAACACACTTGGAACATTTCATAAAATCCATACGTGTAATCATAGACCAATACACAAACAACTACAGTACTGCTGGACACATTTCCTCCTCAATTGAGAGAATTTAGAGGTATTATTTCTATGAATAAACATTTTGTGTACCTAAAGTAGATATTCCCCCCCCTGACCACAAGGTGGGGAAGATGGACTATGTTTGGGAATGCTGCAAGCCACATAGCACAAAGTCTTAACCTCAAGCCAGTTTGAGAAAGCACCCATTTCTGGCATTGAATCAAGTTCTGATCTGACAAATTTTCTTTTGGACGAACGTACAAACATTATCACAGACACAGACCAACATCTTGAAAATATTTCTAGAAGATGGGGAGCTCTTAGGCGGCACGGGGACCGACCGGTTAGAGCGTCTGCCTCACAGTTCCGAGGACAGGGGTTCAATCCCCGGCCCCGCCTGTGTGGAGTTTGCATGTTCTCCCCGTGCCTGCGTGGCTTTTCCACCTTTTCTTCCAATTCCAGTGGCTCTTATGATTAGGTGTTACATTCCGTTTCAGTGGACAGAATGTGATCAGTTAGACTAACCTCCTCCTCATCATCGTCCATGTATTGCTTGTATCGCTGCTCCATCATCTCCCGTTGCCATCTCTCCTGTTCCAGAGTTTGCTGGATCAGCTGAGCCACTTCGCTCTGCTCCCCCGGCTTCTCCCGACCAATCACAAACCTGGAAATGATAAGTCTTTTAAGATGATCTTTTCGAGAAAACCTTTTTATGAGTTCGAAAGCACACAGAAACGGGCAAAAATCATTCAATTGTGATTCAAATCACAAATCTCAGAGAAATAAAGGTTCTCTAAACCACAGAAAACATGTAGATACAGGAAAGTGTACGTGACGAACGTGTACAGGCCCGTAGAAAGCAATTGCGTTGCATACTTGACGGTGCCCGATGTGTTGCGTAGGACAGAGGCGGCAAAGCTCTGAGTCACACCAACCAGGCTGGTGCCGTCGACCTCAACGATCAGATCGTTCACTTGGATCCTGCAATTCAGATCAAGACGGAACGCGAGGAATGTATAGGAGTTCAAATGCATTTCATCAATATATCATATATATAATAGAACACCTTATTGGCATCAATGCAAGTGGTGCATTCTTCCTACCTTGGCCATTTGCCGACAAAACATCTCAAAATCAATATCAGCTGCATTAGATAATACGTGCCTACGCGTGAAGGTGAACGTGTCTGATAGAGAAAAATGCACGCGGTGACCACCTCAACAGAAAGGCCAAGTCATCCAAAACTTAATTAAGGCAAGCGAGTGAATGTTATGAGGAAAGCTAGGTGACACGAAGCGGTCATTCACGCAAGATGAGAGGCTCAAATGAGAGGCTTTGTGTTTGTCGAAACAGCTCTGCAGCAAATATTCTGTGACGTTTAGAAGGCCTACAAAGTCCAAAGGATGAAGGAAAGACAATTAAGCGTTTAGCCTCTGGCGAGACCAGATAGAGATGCGAAAAACGAGCAATCAATTTGCCGAAAGTAGCGGAACCACTCGGACAAGACTTCAATGAGCCGAGCTCGCCTTTACCTGCCATCTCGCTGAGCAGCTCCGCCCTCAGTGACCGTCTTCACGAAGATGCCCAGTTTCTCCAGACCCATATCAGCTCCTGCACCCATTCCTATGATACTGATTCCCAGACCGTCACTGTCTGAAAGACACACAAACGCACTCAGCGTGTCAATATTATGTCGCGTCAATGTATCAGTGGATATTTTAGTGGGTTCATAAGAAAGATGCTGGAATTCATTCAAGACAATAACCCAAAAGTATCCATCCCCGTTGATCAGCTGTATTTATTGCTTTGAAATGAGTTTTATTCCGTGTGGAGAGAAGCCCTTGGGGGCGGTTGCTAGTTCAATTCCACCACCTCCAGAATTACACTCCTAATTAGGCTAATCGCCACTGACTTTAATCTCGTAATGGGATCGCAGAGGTGTTAGTCAACAGATGCATTGCATGTATGTCTACTAACAGCAGTGCCTTGGTAGTTACTGAGCGAGCGAGCGAGTCAAATGTTCTGCATTCACAAAGATGATGCGTTATGCACAGATCATTTTACACTTGAGACTATGAGAGTCCCAGGATGAAAATGACTGGAAACAATGAGTCCCAGCCCTGGAACCATTAATGAGTCCCTGTCACTTATCATCACAGAGTGTGTTCCACTAACTTGTGTATGTGTTCACTGTGATGGGTTAAATGCAGAGAACAAATTCCGTGTGCATGCATGCATGTTCATGACAATAAAAAAGCTGATTCGATTGGATTCTGATTCGATTCGATTCTAGAGTGCGTGTGTTATGCGGGGAACTCACACGCAACTCCGAGCGCCGGCGTTTTAACAATGTCGGCGAGTGAGCTTTTAGCTCCAGCCCTTAGCTCGCTAGCTTGTTAGCTCCCAGCATAGTCAATGGAATAGACAGTTAACGTTCCCGTTGTCGCAGTTGCGTGGCTCTGCCAGTGGCGCCGTCGTGAGGCGCGGTGGGTGTTACCGCAACAAGGAAAATTTATCGAGTCCAGAAAAAACTCTCATGTCCATTGTATGGAACGATAACCCGCCCTACTCTGCCTCCGATCGGCTACCAACAAGACAGAATGAATACGCTTCATGCATCCCTGAGAGGTATTCATTTCATATGTTATTTATTGTTGTTGTAGTTTGCAGTGCTGTACAATTGCACTGCATCATAATAAAAGTTATTCGTAGTGTCATTATACAGTATTGTGCAAGTGCTCATAATGTTGTGGCCGGTAGTGTTTGTGTCTGTAGTTACACAAGAGGCTTGCTAGGTAGACGTGTATGTTTAGCAGTGTGTGTGTGTGTGTGTGTGAGCGAGAGAGAGAGAGAGAGATAGAGTCTGCGTTCACCTTTCTCCAGCTCGACGGGAAATAGATCCAGCTTCTCCACTCTCTTCTCCAGCTCGTACTCGGCCGACGCTGCCATGGGGTCCACATCATCGTTACGTCGATCGTAGTCTTCATTACAGTAGGTGGTGAACACCTACACACAGGGTCAAAGGTCGAATAAAACTTGTGTGCATCCATTTCTATGGGAATCTGAAGACTAGCCCACCTGACTTGGGACGAAAGGCAAACTATAGAGTTTGAACTGGTCAACAGTCAGTGTAAACAGAGACAAACCATTCACACTGAGCGGGAACTGAACCCTTGCCACCTACACATGGCAAGAGAACCATTTGACTACACCATCAGTGACGCTAACCTGTACCTCCAAAACTTAATACCTGATTGATAGTATTAATATTTGATAAGTAGTAACAGTTAAGTAGACCGATAAGTTGATACAAAAACTAAGTAAGGTCAGTGATGACTGTTGGTTTGGTTAAAATAAACTTTGGTGCAATTGGCTTAGTGCGCACCAAACAAGTGGAACCGTGGTCTTCTTGCAACTAAATTTACAAACATACAGTATTACAGCACTAGAAATTGGACAGGGTGATTGATGATTGTGACGCTAAACATTTAAGGAGTGATGATGGATGTCAGTGGGATGTGAGTTGGCGGAGAAGCAGAAGTTCTGGAGTTAGTTGGATGAGGAAGGAAATGGTTGTGGTGAACACTATTTCCAAAAGAGAGAGGAACACAGGATAACGTAAGAGCAGAGGCAGGTACACACAGGTGGTTGACAATGCAACCTGAGATCGGAGACTGTAAGGTGGTGACAGGAGAGAGCGTAGCCAGAAAGCTTAGGACGCTAGTGTGTAAGATGGCGATGGCCGAAAGCGATAGAAAGAGGGTGACGGTAGATCAGGTCAGGATCAAATGGCCAAAGTTAACAAAGGGGAAATGTTGCGAGGACTTCAAGAAGGGACTGAGAAAAGCTCCATGTTGTCTTAAGGAACTGGCAGATGATTGGGTTGACAGGCTTGGTTTATTGTATGAGAAGACAAGAGACTTGCTGGGGGAAGAAAGAGGTTGGCGAAGAGGAGCTGGGATGGTGAGAGAACTCAAGAGAGCCGACAGGAGTACAAGGAGAGGACAAAGGAGGGAGGTGGCACATGCCAGATAGCAGGTCTACGATGAGTTGTACAAGAGGTTGGACACAAAGGAAGGAGCTATACAGATTGGCGAGGCAGAGACATCGAGCTCGGAAGGATTCGCAGCAGGTTAGGGTGATTAAAGAAAAGACTACTCGGAGGAGTCAATAAATGAGGAAAAGGGGAGGATGTGGAAACTGTAAAACATATTGAAGTAGGCCAGATTAGAAAGGATGAGGTGAGGGAAGCCCTGAGGAGGATGACGAGTGGAAAAGCCGTTGGTCTTGATGGAATACTGGCGGGGGTTAGGGCTGGGCCATTCATCAAAATGTAATTGTGATTTTGATTTTGGCTTGTAACGATGATAAAAACGATTAATGTCCAGCAGCGCGGGTTGTGAATGGAAATTCCTGCATTGTAAATGCACCCTGCGTTCCTTTTAGCAAACGTGTGACGCACCTACAAATAATGAATATTTACACGCAAATGCAGTAGTAACACATACAGACCCATATAACAATACTCATGGGGCATATAGTCTTCCTAATCTGTGAAAAATAAGATGAATACAATTTGATTGTGACTTTCTTCAACTCTTTTTTTACCGTAATATGCAGAAGTCACTGATGGTGTAGTGGTGCAGGTAGCGTGGGTTCGGTTCCCACAAAGTGACGGTGCGAATGCGAATGTGAGTGGTTGTCCGTGTCTACGTGTGCCCTGCGGCTGACTGGCGACCAGTTCAGGGTGTAGTCTGCCTTCCGCCTGAAGTCAGCTGGGATAGCGCTAATGAGAAGGGATGGATGGATGCGATACGCAGTGCTGGGGCAATCTGGAGTGGCAGCGAAGTAAGTTAGGCTCGTCCTGGACATGTATGACAACAGAAATACAGTATCGAGATGTGCTGCTGAGCCCATTCTCGGTTACTACGGTGACGGACAGATTGACAGACGAGGTGGGACAAAAGTTTGAGGTTTGCAGATGAAATTGTGATCTGTGGTGAAAGTATGGCACAGGTGAAAGAGGAAAACCTAGTGACGCCTCGACGAACTGGACCCAATTTCTGTCTCTCTTTTTCAAACTTTAGCCCGGATCAGACAGTACCAAACTGTCAAAAAAGAGAGTGAAGACAGTCAAGTCGCATATTTTTGCTCCATGCTGATGAACAGTAGTTCTTCTTTGTGCTTAGTGAGTCAAAACATCTTCATCAATAGATAGATCAAACCTCATGTGTTCTGAAGGTCAAAGTGCCAAAAACGGAATTTTGATATTGTCATGGCAGGTTGGAGCAATGAAATCCTCCCAACAGTGCCAGCTGTGGCGCAAACCATCACAGGATCACAAAGACGAGCCCGAGCGCGAGTACACATGAGCAGACATGACAGGAATTCAGGTTGAACAATAACCAAAAGAACAGGCAGAACTCAAAAGCACAGACAGGCAGGTCAACTTCAAAACAGTTCAAAACGTGCCAACTACTACATTAGTAAATGGCCTTGGACTACTACAATGCTAAGCAAATGACTATTACAAGTTGGAATTAAAGTAGCAATAAATCAAATAACTTTGTCTGTCACACTCATTGACCTACAGTCGGATCGTCACTCACGTTGCGCTGGCACCGGCATCAGTGTTAAAGCATAAATGCCAAAGTAGTGTTTCTTTTTAATCACTGCTGTGTTTTTGGAACAGCGACTTGCAAGTAAACGGCAATTTCCGACTATAGCACGGGAGCAAAAGAAAGACAAATAGGATTTCTTACGCTTGCACTCCCGTTTTTCCTTCATGAACTAACTTGACCATTGTTCGTCCCGATATTAACGATGCCCCTCCCCCTTCTCTCAAAAAGGACAGCTGCATACGTCTCCCCGATGACCAGCGCTATGGTCACATGGCTGCGTTTCTGTGGCAACCGCAGGCTTGCCTGGTGTGATGTTGGCAATATCCCTCACTCGTTTCCCTCTCCCTCGCTCAATGTCTGATGGATATGCTAATCTGTTCGTTTGCGACAGACTCAGCCAACGCTATTAAATGTAGGATACACAATCATTTAAATTGCTTCTCATACAGTACTAACGAGTACAACACACAAACACTCACGCACACATACCTAAACGAATAGGGTTTAAGAGCAGAATTGTTAAACTGCTTCCTGTTGTCACATTTCCTTCCTGTTGAGTAACTTTATAGCTGTGTGAATGTGTGTGTGTATGTCTGTGTGTTGATATGCGGGTGCGTGTGTGTGCATGTATATAAGGCTTTAGAACACGCCCTCCCAGATGAATACACCCTTTCCATAGTGACACAACTAACAACAAGCAGAACAATCCAAAAAGGAACAACACAACTACAACAAGCTCAAATCTTCTATAGTTTATGTGCAGCACCAACATAAAAAACAATGGAAACAATCAACAAGCCCAAACAGGTACAGTGTGGTTCTTACAGTGGGCCAGTGCCTTTCTACATTATTGACACTTTGCCTGTCATTAAGATTTATTTTTTTTCTACTGCACTGGGCTAGAGTTGCAATAATTAATCAATTATCAAATGTATTCACAACTATTTTGACAACTGATTACTGATAACTGATCTTGAAATACAACCCCAATTCCAATGAAGTTGGGACGTTGTGTTCAACATAAATAAAAACAGAATACAATGATTTGCAAATCACGTTCAACCTATATTGAATTGAAAACACTACAAAGACAAGATATTTAAGGTTCAATCACTAACACGAGCAGTGTCTACATCGGTGACGTGTGTATCAAACTGGTAGCCCTTGGCATTAATCAGCACTCAAGAAGTAGCTCTCAGTTTCAAAATGGTTGGCGACTACTGCTTTCTCTGGCAGTTTGAAATAGTTCATATCTATATTTTGAACGCATATAAAATGTGATTAATTGCAAGTAATCATTTGACCTCTCTAAATGGAAGAATCGGAAGTGATGTGTGTGCGTACATGGCTGTGTGTGTGTGTGTGTGTGTTTGTTTTTCCACCCAGCCACATTCCAACTGCTTTTCTCAGACTCACAGGGGTAACCTTGTTCACGATTCAGCACACGTAAACACAAGCCTGATAGGATTGAGGCGACGTGCAGGAAACATTTCAGCTTCAGGGGAGCCCCACAGCTGCTGTTTTGTGCCCATTGTGACTTGAGTCTGTGCTAACCAATTGACACCGCATGTGCCGTGATGTTTTGGATAGGTAAATCGGGGGTGCACATATAATCGTCAACTTTAACACAAACGGCTAAAACAACAACTGCTCGAAGGCCAGAACGTATATATAGAGCTACTTTGAATGTTTCTGTCACAGATTAAAATCAAGTTAAGAAGACAGTTGCTAAAAGCACGCCTTCCAATAGCGCTAGCTAATAAATCCTTCTTTCAGAAGATACCTTTGGCCACATAAAAGAGTACTTTGGCAATCGTTTTTGTTCACGGGTTTTTACAGTATACAGGCAAGTCCAAATTTAGAATAGCACGCTTTCAACGTAGTAGCCTAGCAGGTTATGCTGCATCATGCCGGCCAGCGCTGAGATCTACTATAATGAAAGAAGAAGAGAGGCAGAGAAGATCCGCAACCAAAGTCCAGTAATTAGCATTTTCCCCACATAGAAGAGAAATTATGTGTCTGACGCTGTGAGTATTGGTGTATGCTATTTATATTATATGTGTTGCTGCGCCAAGTGTGTAAATGTAGCAATTGTTTGAAAGTTTTCAATTATGTAACATCAATGCTAATTTCAGTTATCCCATCTTTGGCATTTCCCATTATATGCTAGCATTAAGCGAGCTGACTTTGGTTATTGTATGGTTTGGTTGAACATTTTTGTGTTTAAATATACAATGTCTAATTCTCTTCTGTTTTCTGTGTCAGTTTTACAGCTAACTTCAACTGGCAGTGACAAATAAACAGCTGGGAGCAAGCACGATTTGTCTCTGAGCAAGCGAGCATGGTCTCTGGCTATCGCAGATTTTCAACTGTCACAAGTGGGTGTGGAACATATTCCCCGTAATAAACAAGTGCTCACTGTATCCATGCATCCATTTTCTGAGCCGCTTCTCCTCACGCGGGTCGCGGGCGTGCTGGAGCCCACCCCAGCTGTCATCGGGCAGGAGGCGGGGTACACCCTGAACTACTACATACAAACAAACAACCATTTCCACTCACATTCACACCTACGGGCAATTTAGAGTCGTCAATGAACCTACCACCCATGTTTTTGGGATGTGGGAGGAAAGCGGAGCGCCCGGAGAAAAGCCACGCAGGCACGGGGAGAACATGCAAACGCCACACAAGCGAGGCCAGATTTGAACCCGGGTCCTCAGAACTGTGAGGCAGACGCTCTAACCGGTCGCCCACCGTGCCGCCTGCTCACTGTATCACTATATGTCAATGAATGAGCTCGTGGTTAACTACTCATCACGCTAGAATAGAACTACTGTATAATTAAATTGCTTTCTTTCTTGATAAATGGGATGTGATATAGGCCTACCCGCGACTCATTTTAGCTTAATCTTTGACAGTGGTTAGAGATGGCCAATTAGCGCACGACTCACATTGTCTGCTGCACACATATGTCGGACGAGAGGAGACAGTGAGTAAAAAATACTGAAGGATCCTGAGGACGTGTGGTTGCAAAGGTCAAGTTAAACGAGCAGTCAAAAACACAACCACGTAATAACATGTCTCCCAACCTGTCATTACTTTGTAGCAGTCATATTGCCTGTTTCTTTGACGTACAGTATGTCCCTGCAGCTTCGTGCTTCTGTGCAAAAGGCTGCTGCCCATCAACTATTTTGACCAGCTACGCGGTGACCTCAACTGTCTCAAGAAACAAAGATGCAACCTGAGTGAGTGGTCTGGGGTCAGGGGTTAGTTTCTAGGTCCAACAAATAAAAAGAATTCTTTCTTGACATGAGCAAAAAATACGTGCGTCAATCTCTTCCTTGTGATCATCAACCTCCCGGAATCGGATGTATGAGGACACGGCACGGCAACAAAAGTGATCAATCAAACTATGCTGCCCAGTAATGCTCTTAAAAAACATGTCATTTTGCACTCTAAAGAGACAACGTTTATTCTTCCGTAATGCTAATCCCCTAATTCCATGGAGTCACTTTCAATGAGGAAGTATAATGTCACAACACACTGACAATCAGCTGCTGAGTTGCAGCACCTCTACCCAAATGTGATTTGATGAAGGATGAAGCACGTCAATGAATTTACTTGACACTCACACACACACGCACACACTCTATGAGCTCATTTATGAAATCCATTTCCCTCTTCACTTATTTCAAAATTGTTTCACCCCATTCCCATGATTGGATTGCAGTAAATGATCATTTGAATTGAAATCATCTATTTGTGTCTTTAAAGGCTACATTTGACAAGATGACAAGATCGGAGTTTTGGGTTTGGGGTTGGTTGTTTGCGCAACACACCAATCGCGACAAGCATTCATGTTGAATGACGTTTCAGGCTGAGCTGAAAGTATTCTCCAGGTCTTTGGTCACCTCCCATTGGTAAGAATATTTAGCTTCTATCTGGAAAATGCCATTTGTCAAAAAATACTTTCATATCTTGAAGACAAATAACATTCAACTTTAACGATAACAGCATTTGAAAACGGTGGTCCACTGTATGTTTTATTTCGTTAGTTAACAGGCTACTTTCTTGTTTCGTGTCGAATGAGAACATATTACGGATATTGAGTGGGAAGTCCCAATCACACCATAGTGACACATATGGCAAAAAGTGAAAAAAAAGAAAATTCTATATTTTTAGCATTATCTATCCAAGCAACCCACAAAACAACCCACAGGAATGAATTATCTCCGACAATCATTAATTTAAGTAAAACCTAATTTTGGGGCACATTTTCCCATGTGTGCATGCTGCGCGCATTCTCCCATTAACTGAAGCACTTTTCCTCTTCCGCACTCCAGAGACTATAGCAAGTCCAGCGTCCGGTGAAGATGAAACATCAAATTGCACGTTTTGAATCAGTGAACTGCCCATCGCCGGGATGTCAGCGGCTGACTCATGCTGGCGGTGCGCGACACACCTGGCCCACAACGCTCACCGACTGTCCAACAGCTGTAATGTGTCCCTACGACATTCCGCCGATGGCTGAACGATGACATATTAATCATTAAATGGCGAAAAGAAAACAAATGGAAGGGGTTTTCATTTTTGCTTCAAAAATTCTGCTGGCAGCTGGAGTTTTATTTTTTTTTTGAAAGCGCAGGGCTACCACTACAGTCGTCGTAATGGTAGAATGGTACGTTATCGAAGCATTTGGGTTTTTTGTTTCTATGGCAGTTATCAAATACGTTAAAGTGACTCAGTCTGTGGTACAAGTAAGGTTGCAGGGCACCTCTGAGCTATAGAACGGCAGGCACACCCCCTTTTTTATTGATGGACCTTCAAAGGTCTTCAGTCATAGCACAGTATTCTGATTGAATTACTTTTATTGGATTTATTTCATACAGAATTAAATTTTAAAAAACACATCCTTCAAATTGCAGCATGTTAGATAGAACACCACATCCGCTATTTTCACACACATATATATATATATATATTACACACACACACTCACACACACACATACATACATATATATCAGTTTGCTATATTTTCCAAATTGATTTCCACGGCATTCACAAGTCTCAGGAAAAATGATTTATAGTAAACCTCAGACTTCAATGAGTCACGCCTCTTTGGTTGTTGGAGACAAATGTCTAGGTTACGCACGTTGGGTGTTTTAGAGGTCGGAACAGGAGAATGCGCATAGCTGAAAAATGTGCAAGACAGGCTCGTTTAAAAAAACAAAAAAAGACTTACATGCAAACGGGAGAATATGGCCCTGAGTGAATGAATGTCATAGACTATGTGTGATGGTGACAGACTTGGCAGTTGAAAGCTCACCTTGATGGGCTCAGTGCTGAATCGAATCTTTCTATTGGCAGGTGCGGGCTCCTCCTCCTCAGGAAGACCCTCAATTTCTGTGCAGCTGCTTTCTGGCTGGTATGCTTCCTTGTCTTCCTCATCATCATCATCGTCCAGCTGGCTCCCCTCAGAGTCATCCTCGTCAAGGCCGCTGTATGCACTCACATCCACCAGATCCCCCTCGGAGTAATCCTCCTTCCTCGAGCCATCCTCGTCGTTCTCCTCTTCATCGCCCCTTCTCTCAGAGTCTGCCTCAGTAACTTCAAAAGCTGGTGGCTCTTTTTCCCCATTTTCAAGTGAAGCATGGACATCAGCTTGAACCAACCTGGCTCCAGCCTCAATATCCCCCCTACAACAATGCTGTTCCACAGTTTGTGGCTCCTGAAAGGATGCGGCCACCGCCACGGTACTCGAGCCCCTGTCTTCTGTCAATCCAAGATGGGATTCTGACTCTGTTTTGGCCTCTGAGTAGGAAGGTAAAGTGATATCAGAGTGCTGATCTCCTGAATGTCTAGATCTTTCCTCCTCGCTGACCACCGCTCCGCCGATGTCGCACTGTGGGCGTGGATCCGTCACTTCGACCTCCGGCGCCTGGTTGTGGGCAGTTCCTGCTGTTACCTCCTCTAAGTCCTCCTTACTTGGAGGAGGCCCTTTCATCTGAGAGAGAGCGAGACAAATTATATCATTGTTTGACACCATTAACATACTTCTCACTTCATATCAAAAAATGTCAGCATATTACCAAAAAGTCATCATTGCTAAGCTTATGATCCAACATTTATCTTGGCTAGACTCATCTAAAGGAGAGGCAAAAGTATCTAAGCTACTTGTTACAAGTGCAACCACATGCAGATGAGCGTCTTTGTGTCAAAGATGGACTACAGCTAAAGACATCCCCATTGTTTCAACCCTCTCACCTAACAAAAGCAAATTGAGGCTATAAACTCACAGACGGTGTAAAGAGTTGCCTGCTTGGGCTGGTGAGTCTCAAATTTGTGTTTTGATGCTCAGATGGTCTGAATTTGGCTTCACCAAAATACTGTAAATGTATGCCTCCATCTTGTCTTGGCGTGGTGTTACTTTAATTGGCACATCTTGTGTGCAGTAGTACACATGTATTGGGCATAATTCCAACAGCATAGCCCACATGAGTGTTCCCACTGGTCAGGTATCGTACACTAGACTATATGCCTTTGTCGCTATCTTGAACCCTCCTCGAAAGGCTACCTCCTCGCCGAATAATGGATCATAATGTCACAAAGATCAGCTGATTTCAAACAACAACCTACAGAAACTGTAATGTTCTTATATCAAGGGAACAAATCTTTGAGGAATATTTAAAGTGTGTGAATGAATCTATAAGAACTGAGTAAATTCTGAAGGAAAATGGGGATCTAACCCAGGATTAGCAGAGTGTAACAGTCACTGGAAGAACTACAAGAGTGAAAGTCCTCGACCGTAAATCCATAAGTGGAACCCTGGGCAGGAAGAAAGTAGTGGAATGAGACAAGACGTGAAGCTAATTTATTTAGGCTAAAATAATCCCCTTCCAAATGATCCCTTAAAGACAAACAAATCTTCTTACCTGGCACCGAGCAGGCCCTGCTTTGGCTGGCAGTTTTGGCTTTGGTCCCGGGGCAGGTCTTGACCGACGGTTGGGGAGGTAGAGATTGTTTTGTAGATCAGCCTTCTCAAACACAGCACTGAGCTGGCTCACAGTGGGGCTGACGGCCTCGGCGGGCCCCAAAGCAGCTGCGGCGGCAGGAACGGGAGCAGGAGCGGGAGGGGGACTAGGGGGGTCATCCAAGCGATCCAAAGCCTCGGTAGAGCCATTAAAGCGTGCCACCACATCCAGGCGGCTGTCCTGGAAACCGGAAGCTCGCTCCTTCTTCAGTAAAATCCTGTTGGTAGCAGCCTGGAGGAAACCAAAACATTTCATGTTCATCGTATCCTGTTCAGGGAAACAAACGCTGAAATAGGGTAAGGTACACCATGGACACATAGGCAGACAATCATTCAGACTCACGTTCATCTTCAATTAACCTAGCATGTTTTTTAACAGTGGGAACTAGAAAATCAAATCAAACTCAAGGAAAAGGAGAGCGCTCCTTTCTATGTCTGTTCAAAATCCATTCATTCGTGCATTTCCTATTTTCTTTTACTTTTACATTTTCTTTGTATTTCTACAAAATGTGCTTCGTATGAAACACCCTGTTAAATGTAATCAAAGATTTGTTTCAAACTACATCACACATGATTGAAGATCATTTCTGAAAAAGACTGAGAACTACAGATTGCAGTACAGAATTGTGGAAATACAGCATTGAAGTGTTTTTCACCATCTCACTTTTCCTCACTTTTTGGCCGCAGCTAAAATGGCGCCCACTGATTCACTTTGGCATCCGCAGTGAGCCGGTCCCTCTCCACTCAATAAAAACTTTAGTGCCTTCGTTCGCATTAGTGGCTTTCCAGCACAACTGCGAGTTATAAAATTCTTGGCCTGTTTCTACCATGCAGCGTCCAGCTAGCTAGCTAGCTATGCCTGCGCCCCGTCAAAAATGCATCTTTCCGATTGCCACAATTGACAGAAGCAGCTCAGTGTCATTATTTACGTTTCCGAGCGCTGAGGTGATGCTGCGGACGAGTCCGCGCCTGTCTACTGGCCAAGAGGAGCCCCGGAAGCCTGTTAAGTCGCGAGGTTAGTTGGTGGCGAGCTCCTCTCGTGGCGGCGTGGAAAGCCCCACGACAACCAGGTGGAATATATTCCAGGCACCGGAGGCTTTAAACAGATGATTTTCGAGGCTCAAACATGTAGGAATACATCGTGGGCATAAGAAGGTTGGTAGACATGTTAGCATCTAATTTTTAGGTTTCACAGAATCAGCGGACAGACGGCGACAACATCTTGATTTTTCCCAGTATTCTTTGTACTTTGTATTGTAGTTGTATATTCCTTTATCCTGTTCAGGGTCGTGGCAGGGCCTGCAGCCTATCGTAACAGACTACACCCTGGACTGGTCTACGGTGAATCAGATTGTTATTCGTCGTGAGTGAATCAAGTGGGAATTTATCTCACACCACCTGTGCTGGTCAGCTGTGTAAACCACTACACTACCAGCACCTGTACAAAGTCATTGTTTCCAAATAGTGAGATCAGTTTCGTCTGCAGCAAACAGGTGGTTCGTGGTGTGCTGACTTTACAAGTGATCCATACAGTCGCACCAGTGGACGAAAGATAAACAAACAGTACGTTAAATGATGCCATTTCTAACCTGTAGCGTCCGTTGTTCAAACATCTTCCTGGTTTCCTGGAGCTTGGACAAGCCAGAGGAGCTCGGACCTTCTCCATCTGTTTTGGTGTCGAAACGATTCACCCTCTCTGAAACTGTGCCCCCTAGTTTGAGCAGGGCGCTGTGGTCGACGTTCTCGTTGAGGCTCGACGCCCTCGGAAGGGACAGTTTGACTGCCTGGTCGTTTCCTGCCAATGAGAGGGTGGCTAACTCTGGAGCTTGTTCGCCTAGCCAAAAAAAAAAGATTGTTCCATTGTTGTGGTTATGTGTACAACACGATTGCTATTTACCAATCACTTTGGCTCCATCCTCCTCATCTCCTGGTGACTGCATCTGCATGAACATATTCTTGATGCGGTGAACGTTTGAGCCATATCTACGACCCCTCCCATTTGGCCTGGGTAGGGGTGCTGGCTTTGAGGCGGGGTCGTAGCCTCCGTTAAGGTGATCAGTGGCTTTCTTCAGTGCCGCCAGACCTGCCTCGTAGGCATTTCGGTGTGGCGAAGCGCTGCGCATGTTGGCGCTCCCACTTCCCCCGCTGTTCCCGGCGGAGGCCCCGTTGTCCGCCGTGGCTGACGCAGGTTCTGTCTTCATCATGTTTGAGAATTCAAATGTGCCCCAGTGAACAGCTGGTTAATGGAGATGAGGGTGGCAGCATGTCTGGAGAACATGAGCTGGGAGATAAGAAAAGAAGAGAAACCTAAAATAGTGACAATCTGTATCTTTCTCACAAATATATGTTATCTCCAGTTCATAATTACAGATTTCATTGTTTTAAAGGTTTGTCACCACCACAAAATAGGTTGCATTTTCAATGACCTTAGTTATTACGGTAAGGATTTCTTCCAAGGATGGATGGTCCCATTACATTTTCGTGATGAAAAAGAAAATTCAAAAATGTTTTTTTTAAACCTTCCAATTGTTGATGGTTATATATTCAAATACAAATCACTGTCAAATGTTATCCCTTTAAATGTTGGTGATGTCAAGAAAATCATGAACGTTTAAAAAAAAAATCACCTCTCTAAATCTAATCATTGATGATGTCATAAAAACATCAAACCCCCAAAAATCCTTGATTAAAAGCATTGTTTAAAATAGGGGAAATTATGAAAACGACATTGGGCGCAATTTTGGTGACAAATTCATTGAAAAAATAAACACTTGGAATCCTTGAAAAATATTATTCGGCAAGTATTTAAAAATAATCTCATCACACTTTAAACACATTGTAAAATGTGGGGAACGAGTAACTGCCCTGATCCGGTAGTCACCAATAGTCAATATGTGATTTGGTTTTTCTATCCAATCAGAGCAGGTTATGCGCTTATGTGAAGTGTACTATACTGTATTTCCATTGAATCCAGAATTAATTCTCAATTCAATATTTAGTGTGTAAATACAGAAGATGCCTGCACTAGAAAATGAAATTTTGCAGTTTGCTGCGGTTACCGAAATGCCTATACACCACATCACCACTTTATATTATATATTTGGTTAGCTAGCATGTAGCAGTTAGCCTTATTATTGGATGTCCGTGGGCTCCAGGTGTAAACAATGATGGTTTATATAGACAATTAGGTACATTTTCCAAATACTGTTGAGTCCCTGAGTTAAGTAATCAGCATTAAATGGCCACAATTCCTAAATGGCAGATGTCATATTTTTGGGAAACCTCTTAAATTAACGTTATTGGCTACGCTTCAGGCACATCTTAACTTTTTTTTTCCAAATCAATTGTGGTTTAAAGGCAAATCTGTATATACAAAAACGACTACTAACTGTAACCATACATAATAACGCAACACGAGTTTGTCAGTGCGGGGGCCAATGAACAGAACAAAGCCAGCTAGCTTTTCTGAGCAACATTGCTGACGCTTCTTTGGAAGAATTGTAAGGAAACAATGATCAGTGAAAGCATCAAGCTAAACAAGCTAACGCATTCTCCCACTTGGTGCAATGCCACATTTCTGAATGTTCCACCGACCGACTAAACAGTGTTGAAGAGGAGGAAAAGTAATTGTTTGGTAATTCAGACACTCTCTAAATTGTTTGATCATCAGGTTTGATCATTTTAAAGCACCAGTGGTAATAAGTTTAAATTTGAACTACCATAAAAACAGGCGTCAGCCGAGCGTTTAAACATCTGCCACTTCATTTCTCGTTCCCATCACGTCAATCAATGAGTGCACAGCTACAAATGGAAGCAGTTTTACGGCTAAAGCAAGTTTGATCGGGGACAACGATGACGGCAATGTTGAGTCATAGCACGGGAGAAGGCTACTGGTTTTCTCTTGATATGTTTCCACCTTCACCTTTTGATCCATTGCCACAGGCTTGATAGGACTCTGTGCCAGCCACAGCTGACATGAAGCAGCTTTTTTGTGACCAGAATATTTTGCTTTTGTTATTCTGTCATCGTTGTTGCGCCACATGCCACATGTGATACAAAAGTGCAGTACAGTTATATGTTAAGTGTGTTACGCTTTACATGAGCGACTGATTTCATGTTATACTTGTGTGACAGTTAATGTTAACAAAATTGGAGTAGAATGAATGAAATGTAGCTGATCTCAAAAAGGAATCTTTTTGGGAAAGTTGGCCAACGTTTGACGAGTGTCACGGATCTCATTGTGGTTGACCACTGCATCATACACTACAATAAACATAAATAAAATGTGATCGTGGTTCAGGATTTGTGATTTTGAATACTTGATTTATGTTTGCAACCTATCCTTCAATATTGGCAAAAAAGAAAACGTCACTGTTCGCAGTATTTGTGCTCAGGCCAAAGCAATAAATGATTACTTTGGTGCCATCTGTGGAATCTTGACGTTGTTGTTAGATTGAGCTCATTTGATATTGTTTTTTTTGTCTGTGTTTGAGATGTTGAAAGTATGTTTCTGCTTCGCTCCCGACGCAGCTTCTACTTGCCTGTGTAGTGTGCATTGCCGTTACAATTGACCTGTATTCCGTAGCAGCAAGGGTCTCAAACTTAACTTATCCGAGGGGCGCTGAAGATAAGAGTCTGGGCTACATCAAGTATTCCACAAAAAAAAGGCTTTCAAGTATTTAAAGTCCTATTCAGTATTTAAATACAACTAAGCCAGTCCTCTCAGTCTTTATTATGAACAGTTCAGAACAAGATTGGTGCCCCGGTTCTCTGGTATTTTGCATACTTCTCAGTGTGTCCACTTGAGCAATGATGTCTGATGCTGTATTTCTTGAGCACCGCAACTTTCTCTGTGCATGTAAGACACATCGGGGTGCTCCTGTGCTCAATAAAAAACATTCCATCTGCTACTTTTGCTGAAATCGGCCGTGCTCATCGCCAACCTTTCGCTTTTGAGAAAGACGTGACTGGGACTGGCTGACAGGATATATTTTTCTTCCACTTGCTGTCATTTCGGGATAAGGTTTCTACCAAATGACGAAAGTTGCTAATTCGCTTTGGCTAACTTGTTGACAAACACTGCCGCAAGCTTCTCCTGAGCTTGAGCTACGGTAGCTTATAAGCCCCATAAAAACAGCCAGGGCAACCACTCGGTGAAATGCGTGCAGGCCACTAATTGACACTGAACTTTGTAGGGAGTCGCAAATATGGGCCTCAATGGGACCCCTCACAGTGTAAAAGCCTCTTGGGAAGTAATTGGGGATGAATTCAAGATGAGGAGTCCAGCTCCGAAAATACTCATGACAAGCACGGTCGCGATAACATTCGTTTAGTGATGTGTGGTTCAGAATCGGCTACGATCGGCGGCAGACTTCATTCCAAGTGCAGAAGTGATTTTTTTTCCCACTTCTGCAGTTGGTTGAGATATATACAATCCATATGGAGACAAACATTTATCCTAAATTGAGGGTTGAAATGATCGAAACACAATGAAGGGATATTTTCCAATAGGATTGACAGGCAGTGCCACAACAAAAGCCTAAATGATTAAAATCCAGGGATTAAATACATATAATGGAACATAATTTGGTCACAAGCTAGATAAAAACACTGGATCATATGTTTCCCCCACAGTAGTAATTATTCTAATTGTATTTACAGAAGTGACTGAGTCATTTTCTACATCTGGAGAACATTCCCTTTAAAGGAGACATTGTGATTTTTCTATCCAGTTTAAAACAGTTCCCAGGTGTCTTGATGACAAGTCTGTGACAGGCTTTTGTCAAAATAACCTACGCATGCAAAAATGAAGGCACACTTTACATCCAATTATTTGTCCTCCCAGAACATAGCCTGATTTGATGGGGTTGTCCGGCGTCATGAAAATGGCTGACTGTTCACCCCAGAAACAATGCCGAGTACTGCTTTCATTTCCACGAAGACCAGGAGAAGATCTAGAGCTGCGGTGGCAGACTTATTTTTGTAGTTACGGGTTCCCGCAGAGGGCCATTATGACCGTGAAACCGTATCAATGTTTAATCACCTCATCGTACACAACGCATTGAGGGAAAACTAGTTTTGAAATCAGAAGTCAAGAATAATGGTTTGCTCAACTATTGTTCATGTAACTAGAAAAGGGGTATAGTAACCAAAGATTTTTGCAATAGCTCAATGTTATTCGTTATTACGAATAACAATTGGACATTTTGGAACAGATTTGAACGAGAATCATGGCAGTTGACACACGTGATTTGCTTTAGCAGGCCACATGAAATAATGTGGCGGACCGGATGTGGGCCCCGGGGCTTGAGTTTGACACCTGTGATCGAGGTGGTTGAAAGAGGCGAGACTTCCACTTGCCCAAGCAGAGCCCAGAGTGCGCAAAAAAAAAAAAACGGAGCACCCGTAAGGACTTGAAAGCAGTGCGCCAAAGCTCATCCATCCAGCCAGCCATGCTCCGTACTGCTTGTCCTCGTTAGGCTTTAAGCTGGAGCCTATCCCAGCTGACCGCGCGAGAGGCACGGTACACCTGGACTGAGCCAATCAAAGGGCACTTTTTGTTTGCCAATTAGTGTGCTTCTCCACACGTGGTCCATGTAGTAGCAGACACATCGCCAAACACAAATACCCCCCAAGGTCGCAGCCCGCCAATCAAGTACGTGCCACTTAACAAAAGCTAATGTTATTAGCCAAGGCTAATCGGCGCATCCAACAAAACTTAATGCAGGTGTGTTTGCCTTTTGGCTTTGTGTGTCATGAGTGGAAAAACTCAGCGTGGGGGCGGTTATTACTGTATGTCCATCAGATGGATTCAGAATGGCTTGCTTATATACAGTACATATTTTCAGAAAAAGGCATACCGAACGAGTCGTTTATTATGCGAAAAATTGTAAATCGAAAAGCTACTAATGACATTTCCGTTGCAATCGGAACTGATGTTTCAATTGGGGAAATGCGTCAAATGTAATAGAGTGGAGAGTCATTAAAATATGCCACAGTCAAGACAGCCAAGGTCAAAGTGAAGAAACGCGTGGCATTATTTGCAGAAAGAATTGTCCTATGATTAATAGATAAGAAATAGAATGTTTCACTTTGAAAGTGTTCTGACACACAAAATTAAAAGGAAGTGGCCAAAACATGCAGCATGACACGGTCGTCACTTGCAACGCTTACAAGCAAGAGGCTAAAAATATTCACACAGGCACATGTTGCAATGGAAGCACGTCTTGTGATGTCGCCTTGACAAACGAGTGGCTTCTCATACAGAGATCATGTGAACTTTAGTGGGCCAACGTGAACAGACGCACGCACACACACAGAAAAGAGCCGGCGTCAGCCGAGACTTCATTTTCTGCGTCGTTCGTCTGTCCAAGAACAGCTACTCGATATCCACTGCTACCCATACTTCTTTGTGGTTTGGGGTCACTTTCTGTCACTTGGTGCAGATGAAGACACCAGGGAAGCTGCATCAACACTATGCGCAATCGCTCATGCATGTGGTGAACTGAGTCGCTCGCATAAGGATACAAATAAGAACAATCGATTCATTGAGATGTCTTGTTATTGCACAATTTTGTACAGAACAGCCCAGTCCACTTCTCTGTAATTATTTTAATCTATCGTGACTGAATGCTATTCCCCATACGGCTCACGCACACAAAAAAAAGACAAAAAGTTGCATTCCTCTGCACCCAAAAAATGGAACTTCCAAAGTTGAACACCCCTTAGTTGTACAATTTGGAGTTCAACCAATACCCTCTGAAAAAATACCTCCACCTACACCTCCAAAGTCCAAATTTAGTAGTACGCTGGTAGTCCCTCCTTTATCGCGGCTTTAGGTTCCAGACCACACCTGCAACAGGTGAAATCCGCAGTATTTGAAGGCTTGAGGAATCTTCCCCACACTCCTATTAACCTCGACCATACTCTCACACTTTCGATACTAAAAACCTTTCAAACTCTTAAACATACAGTAATAATGCACAGTGGTACTGTGTATTATGTAATATGTACTTTTTATTCAATGTTTCTTTTCTTGTTTGAGTTTACCACCCAAAACGATTACAGCATATACTCAAAATCCCGCCATTCATCTTCAGAGAGTGAGTAGTTTTGCTTATCCATCCATTTTCTCGAGCGCTTGTCCTTATTAGGGTCGCAGGGGAACTCGAGCCTAACCCTCGTTAACTTTGGGCAAGAGGTGGCGTACCACCCAGATTGCTCGCCAACCAATCGCAGGGTAAATATAGAGGAAGAACCATTCACACGCACATTTACACCTTTGGGCAATTTAGAGTCTTCAATTAACCTAACATTCCTGTTTTTGGAATGTGGGAGGAAGCCGCAAAAAGCCACACGAGCGCTGAGAGCACACGCGAATGCCGCAGAGGAGGGCCGAAGCCGAGATTCAAACCCGGGCTGCAGGACTGGGAGGGAGACGTGCTAAACACTGAGTTACAAGTTTGAAGTTGTATTTGTTTTATTATACAGTACAGTAGTTGACGTTGAACTCGCATTTTTTTACAATTGTATGACATTTAAGAATGCCATCCATCCATTTTCTGAGCCGCTTCTTCTCACGCGGGTCGCGGGCGTGCCGGAGCCCGTCCCGGGGCCCGTCCCGGCTATCATGGGGCAGGAGGCGGGGTACGCCCTGAACCGGTTGCCAGCCAATCGCAGGGCACAGGCAAACAAACAACCATTGGCACTCACGTTCGCACCTACGGGCAATTTAGAGTCATCAATTAACCTACCCTGCATGTTTTTGGGATGCGGGAGGAAAGCGGAGCGCCCGGAGAAAAGCCACGCAGGCACGGGGACAACATGCAAACTCCACACAGGCGGGGCCGGGATTTGAACCCCGGACCTCAGAACTGTGAGGCAGACGCTCTAACCGGTCGTCATTTAAGAATGCCCAGCTGTCCTTCACAGTTAATTCAAAATTCTATCATGAGGAGTTTCATTTGACATTTTCTTTGTTTTGTTTTGTTTTAAATCCACGAAGATTGTGTTTGAGGTTCCATTGTACAAGAAACCAACAGTCGTGGGATGCAGGACTTCAAATCGAGGCCTTACTCCACACTAACAGCCAAGCTTACGTTTTTCTGAATGACTCACTTGGAGATGTAAATGTTTGGGTAGATACAGCGAACGCAGCATTGTGTCTTCCCACATGTGCAGTTTGACTGCTCCCGATTCTTAATGTGTGTCTTTTGTCAGTCGTGGGACGACGTAACAACGTAAACATACAAGCTACCGTGCTTCATTTGATTTTTCAAGTATCTGTACTTTACTTGAGTATTTATTTGTCAGATGACTTTGTGCTTTTACTTCCACAGATATCTGTGCTTCCTACGCCTTACTTTGTAAAAATAGGACGTTTCTTTTTTTCGACGCAGCGTGAAAAAGGGACAGCAGCAGCATGGAGGAACGTGAACAACAATGAACCAACAGATTTAGAAAAGCAAGGTATTCCCTAGCCATGGCCTTGTTTCAGAGAATTTGGGCATGTCGGCAAACAACAATGATTTGCGGCGAATGCGTTGTCTCCCAAAAACCATGACCTTCTGCATTCAAAAATTCTCCGTCTAATTTGACAAAATGCATATAAATGATTACTAATTTGTATGCAGCTAATATGCAGGCTAATTTCTATTACTAATACTAATTTGGCCGTTGTTCTTATATTGTCTCACTTTGGTCAGTTCAGTCCTGATTATTATTATTATTATAGAATTTAGATTGCAGTGAAGCTGTCAAGTGAGTTTTTTTTCTTAGTATATACGACCCCGTTTCCAATGAAGTTGGGACGTTGTGTTAAACAAATAAAAACACAATACAATGATTTGCAAATCATGTTCAACCTATATTTCATTGAATACACTACAAAGACAAGCTATTTAGTGTTCAAACTGATAAACTTGATTGTTCTTAACAAATAATCATGAACTTAGAATGTTACGGCTGCAACATGTTCCAAAAAAGAAAGTTGAGGAATGCTCATCAAACGTCCCGCAGGTGAACAGGCTCATTGGGAACGGGCGGGTGCCGTGTTTGCTTCCCTCAATTGCTCAGTCATTCACAAGCAAAGATGGGGCGAGGTTCACCTCTTTGTGAACAACTGTGTGAGAAAATAGTCCAACAGTTTAAGGACAATGTTCCTCAATGTACAATTGCAAGGAATTTAGGGATTTCATCATCTACGGTCCATATTATCACCAAAAGGTTCAGAGAGTCTGGAGAAATCACTGCATGTAAGCGGCAAGGCCGAAAACCAACATTGAATGCCCGTGACCTTCGATCCCTCCGGCGGCACCGCAACAAAAACCGACATCGATGTGTAAAGGATATCACCGCATGGGCTCAGTAACGCTGCAGAAAACCAATGTCAGTAAATCCAGTTCGGCGCTACATCCGGAAGTGCAACTTGAAACTCTACTACGCAAAGCAAAAGCCATTTATCAACAACACCCAGAAACGCCGCCGGCTTCTCTGGGCCCGAGCTCATCTAAGATGAACCGACGCAAAGTGGAAAAGTCTTCTGTCCACATTTCAAATTGTTTTTTGGAAATTGTGGACGTCGTGTCCTCCGGGCCAAAGAGGAAAAGAACCATCCGGACTATTATGGACGCAAAGTTCAAAAGCCAGCATCTGTGATGGTATTGGGCTGTGTAGGTGCCAACTTACACATCTGTGAAGGCACCATTAATGCTGAAAAGTACTTATAGATTTTGGAGAAACATGCTGCCATCCAAGCGATGTCTTTTTCACGGACGCCCCTGCTTATTTCAGCAAGACAATGCCGAACCACATTATGCACGTGTTACAACAGCGTGGCTTCGTAGTAAACGGGCGCGGGTACTAGACTGGCCTGCCTGCGGTCCAGACCTGTCTCCCATTGAAAACGGAGACCCCGGACTGTTGAACAGCTGAAGCTGTACATCGAGCAAGAATGGGAAAGAATTCCACCGAGAAAGCTTCAACAATTAGTGTTCTCAGTTCCCAAACGTTTATTGAATGTTGTTCAAAGAAAAGGTGATGTAACACAGTGGTAAACATGGAACGTGTTGCAGCCATAAAATTTGAAAAACAATCAGGTCGAACATGAAATATCTTGTCTTTGTAGTGTATTCAATTCAATATAGGTTGAACGTGATTTGCAAATCATTGTATTCTGTTTTTATTTATGTTAACACTACGCCCCAACTTCATTGGAATTGGGGTTGTAAGTGAATACAATGATTTTGTGTACAGTAACAGGTATTGTATATAATTGAGAGTGAAAATCATTGTGACTTTTGAATCTAGCCTTTTTTTTCCTCTCGCTTACAGTAAGTCCATGAGTTGAATCAGTACTTATTTGACCTGTATTACACCTTTAAGTGTCTGTAGCCACTTTGGAGCAGATCGAGTGTGAGTACGTTTGCCAGCTCCAGTGCTGTCTGTCTTCTTTCAGACCCAAATGTTGATGCATGAAGTCTCGGCGCCCTTTGCACACAATGATCATTGCTATATTAGTCATTCAAACTGCTCGAAGTGCAAGAGGACTCCCAAAAAAATGTATTGGCAGTACCAGATAACTAGCAACCCTTTACTGCTCAGTGACTGTTTTTTTGTCAATGCCTTTCCGTCTCCAAAGTGTTCTGTGTCAATTGACCGTCTGTTGTCGTACTCGAGCGGCTCCAACTACCGGGAAGACATTTTTTTTTGTTTTTTTGACATAAAGATGATGATTCTGATTGTGATATAATTCAGGCTGAGCGTTATAATCGCTGTTCCGTATCATGAAAATGTCGTAATGGGTGACTGGCGGCCTCGGCAAAGTGAGGAAAGCAAACGCAATGCGAGACAGCCTCTGCTGCAGATGCTCCTTCCTGCTCCATTTTTGAATATGCTGCGAGCACACGCAGCATTGAACAGAGGACACATTATGGCGACACAATGCCTCCATCTATTCCCAATCCCGACGGTGTCGTGGAAAGAGCGTCGCTGTGGCGCACACGTTCGAAGAGTGGCTTCGGTGCGTGAAAATGCGCCTCCGCCGCGAGAAGGAGAGGAAGCTCGAGATGTGCGCACGTCCCACATCCATCCACGCACACCGGTTCGGGAGCCGGGGGCGGGCCGAGGAGAGCCAGGCCCCGCTGGGTGTCGCTCGCTCGCTTCCGTCCTCCCCGAAAGCTCGGCGAGAGCCACGAACGACACAACGACGAACCCTCGCCCGGTCAGCCCTACCTTCCATATCCGCTGGGTAGCAGTCCATTGCGTTGTGTTGCGTTGCGTTGCGTTGCGTTGCGTTGTGTTGTCGAGCCGCCACCGCCGCGTCCTCCTGCTGTCTAAACAGAGCGAGCGTTCGCCTGCTTCCTGCTCCTCCTCTTCCTCCTCCCCCTCCCATCATCTGTTTACCTCCATCCCGCTCTCCTCTCCTCTCCTCTCCTCCGCCCTTTCTTCTCGTCGTCATCGTCATCGTCATCGTCACATTTCACCGAATTGCGTTCTTTTCCACGCGCTGTAATTTCTCCTGCAAACGAACATTATTTCCCGTCGGTGGAAATGGTCTCGAACAAAACTCAGGACTTTGATAAACGATGTCATTTACTGTTCAAATAGAGCACATTTGTAGTGACTGTCAATCGACCTGCTTATTTGGGAGCTTTGGCGACCTCTGGCGGCTAGAGGTATACAAAAGTAAACAATGCGGCTCGATAAACGACTATTGGCGACACTGGCGTTGGATGTAAAAGTCACGTGTCGCCCCCGCCCCTTGCTGCCTTCCGCCGCCTTCAACCACCCATTTCTCTTCATTCAAAGTTGGAAATCTCGTCACATTGTGCAGGTGCAGGTGTACAACTGGAGCTACTGATTTGTCTCTTTGATTGAAACCTATTCTTCTGAACGTGCAAATAACACGTGAATTGAAATGGAACCATAATGGGTGAACATCAAAGTTGGTCCTATATCCAAAGAACAACACAAACAATCGATTGGATGCACAGTGACCAGTGGTTAGTATATCTGCCTCTCAGTAGTGAGATCCAGGTTTGAATCTCAGTTTTAAATATGAATGGATGCCCGTTGTGGTATGTGATTTCACTGCGACTGACAAATATCTCGGTTAACTGGGAGGGATGGCAGTGATTAAGCTTTGTGGCTGCTTCGTCAGGATGTGCAGCTCAAGTGACTTCTACTTCACGTTGTTTTTTTCTGGAAAACATGAATTTTCTTCTTTTCCTTTGGGCCTGTCCCTTTCGGGGTCGCCACAGCGCGTCATCCTTTCCCATGTCAGCCTATCTCCTGCATCCTCCTCTCCAACACCAACTGCCCTCATGTCTTCTTCCCTCACGACGTCCATCAACCTTCTCTTTGGTCTTCCTCTAACGCTATTGCCCGGCGGCTCCATCCTCATCATCCTTCTACCAATATACTCACTATTTCTCCTTTATGACGTGTCCGAAGCATCCAAGTCTGCTCTCTCTGACTTTGTCTCCAAAACATCGAACCTCGGCCGTCCCTCTGATGAGCTCATTTCTGATTTGATCCAACGTGGTCACTCCGAGAGCGAACCTCAACATCTTCATTTGCTCTGCTTCCTGTTGTCTCTTCAGTGCCACTGTCTCTCATCCGTCCCTCACCGCTGTTTTATACACTTTGCCCTTCATCCTAGCAGACTCTTCTGTCACATAACACACCTGACCCCTTCCTCGCAAATACTCACTTCTGTCCTGAGTCGAGCCTCCACTACTCTTTCTCATAACTTCATTGTGTGGCTCATCAACTTTATTCCTCGATAGTTCCCAAAGCTCTGCACATCACCCTTGTTCTTAAAAAGCACACTTTTCCTCCATTCTTCCCTCTCCCCAGCCGCTTCATCCAGCTCTTGCGGGGGGATCCCGAGGTGTTCCCAGGCCAGCCGAAGGATGTAGTCTCTCCAGCGTGTCCTGGGTCATCCCCGGAGTCTCCTCCCGGTGGGACCTCACCAGGGAGGCGTCCGGGAGGCATCCGAATCAGATGCCCGATGGCAATATATCAACCAACTCCCGAGATTTTCCTGTCATAGTCCCAACGTTCAAACCCCCACACTCAATTCTAGGCTCTGTGCGTTCCTCTTCTCTTTCTGCCGAAGAACCTGCTTTCCACCTCTCCTTCGTCTTCGACCCGCAGTATTTCCACCGCCGCCCTGTAGGCTAACGGCGGGCCACGACCGATCCGGTGTGGAATTCTTCGGATGAACGTTCATATTTGTTTGGGGAAGTTTGAAGCCGGATGCCCTTCCTGACGCAACCCTCTGCAAGCTTTCATTGGAATTTTGTGTCGAAGCCCATATTATAGCCGACCGCTTTTGTGCCATTCGACTTTGTAGGTCGAAGTGCAGCCGTGCGCCTCAAACTAATTATGAAATCGGCAAAACACTCACATGATGACAACTCTTTAATAGACTCACTATATCCAACCACACATGATCAAATACCGGCCATGTAGAATAGGCACAAGAAGTTTAAGTTTGGATGGCAGAAATAGGCACAGTGTTGACCTGGTTAAAAGGAAGGGAAAAAAAAAAACAAAAACATTTTGCAACATTGGACCACCAGACGTTCCAATATGAATTAACAACAGCCTTATGATTTCAGTTGTGGCCTTAATGTAGCAAAGAAAGCTGGTAAACTGCAAGGAAAATACAGTACATATTTTCAAATAATGACACAACTTTAAACAAGGTCAAGTGTCAAAACAACGTGCCCAAAATTTCAGTGTGACAATATATTGTAAGCCTTTTATGTAATAAGTATGTCCACCATAATTCTATTCATATACCCGTCAAACCAACTATATGTTTTTGTTCCAAAGTATAGACTTCCATTTGCTAGAGGGCAACAAAAGATAATGATTCCATTCCATTTGAAAGAAATTGCCTGCTTCAGGCAGTTAACCCCATCATCTAGTACTCGTCGTTCTACGCGCCATTCCAGCATTCAGCCGGTGACGACGTTTCCGGTCCAGGTCTCGTGTTTGGTTCCCGGCTTAAGGTGGGTGATGGTTACCTCGACCGCCTGGACCTTCTCGAATTTCGGAGGGATGGAGCACAACTTGTAGCTCACCTCGTCACCTTCCACTGGCACGTACTCACCCTCGATGCTGAAACATAGAACAGTTTACACACTATTTAGCAAACATCTTGCCCTCTGTGCCAGATGCGATATCAGGCCGGGTACACAAAACACCAAATTGGAGCCTGATTGGAAACCCTTCTGATCGATGTTAGCAAAGCCCCATTAGAGGATGTCTGTAAAAGATTCAAATGAGCGATGATCTTGTGGTGTGGGGTGTTTTACAAGTGATTTTTCCTCCCCGATCTGCCCAACGGTCGTAAACATTGAGCATGTTCAGTAGTTCCGATTGGAAATCCTTTATGATGTGCGAGATCGGCTGATCCACAGACTCTGTGATTATCGTGTGGAACAGAACGATAGGCAGTTAGGAAGAGAGGAGAAAATTGTCATGTGTGGAGTCTCTCACATGAAATAATAATAAATAAATAAATAAATGGTTGAAAAACATCAAGAATGCTTAGAACAGCTGGTGATGTCATCACAGCACCGTTTCCTTACTCCATATAATTTGCATCAGTTAATAAATATTGTGGAAGAAAATCCTGATAGTAGGCCATAGGGGGTAAAGGTTCCTCAAACTTGCCATTGCAGCATCCCGTGAGTTTCCTGAATATGTCTACCTATACACAGTGAATACCCATTTACCCATTTGTTCTCCCAACCACCTGCAATAGGTGAGAATCAGCAGTCAAGGGACCCTATAAAAGATTGCCGTGAACATATTTAAACTTAATGAAATCATGTTTAAATGTACAGTATTTGCAAGCATAAAATATATAGACACACTGTAGTGTATGTATTATTGTGTCTGCAGATATCTGAGACTTTAAGAGGCGGCGCCTTGTGGGGTGGCGGGTAACGTCGGCGAGTCTGCATGTGAGTCTCTGGCCGTGAGCTGTGGCTGCCAACAGCTCCTGCGTGAGTGTATGCGTTTTGACTGTTCAATAAATGACTGAAAACTGCATCTGCGACTGTGGCTCTCCTTTCCAATATGCAAGGGCATTAAAGTAAGTATTAGTATCTTGTAAAAACCCATAAAAAAAAAAACAATTGCCTCCAAAAAACAAATGTGATCTAGTGGTGTTCCCAACTGTGAAAAGCTGAAAAAATTGCACAGTACATATAACAGGTTTCTGTTACATGAAAGTGATTTTTTTTTTTTTCAAGGTTATAGATGTCAGGTTGTTAAAAAAAAAAGCAAACCATCTTGCTTGTATGTATCAATTGTACAGCACTTCATCTTATATTGCACCGTATTATTGTACTATATTGTATCACATTATGTCATATTGGTATTGCATCTTTATCGGAGTGAACGGTACCACAATGGGAGTTGCGCAACACGTATGGCAAATGCATGCACCCGCGCATGCGCTTACTCTGAGATGTGGACAAAGATGTCACTTCCTCCATCCGCAGGTGTGATGAAGCCATGACCTTTGGCGCGGGAAAAACATTTGCACACGCCAGCAAAAACCGGACCCTCTGATGCACGAGCAGTCCTGTATCCAAAGGAGTTGAGGAAATGATCAACAACATCCAACTATGTCAACACAAGACTGTGATGGTGAGGTGGCAAAATACGTCAACGCTGAACGACAAATCATGCGACACGTTAAAGTAAAACAACTGATTCAACTCATGTACTTAAAGTAAAAAAAAAAATAATAATAATAATGAAGATGGAATTATATCCGATAGAAAGTATACATGAGGTTTTCAAATATACGCATTAAAAGTAAAAAGTCCCGAAAAATAAATACTCAAGTAGAAACCCACAATAATTTGCTTGAGAAAAGAGTATTTGTCCTTTATTTGTACTTTCCACCTCTGCTTGTTAAGAGTCACAAGGCACTGAGATTGCTTGTTGTGATGGTACAATTCCGAGAACCTTTTGAAGTCACATGATAGGAAAACCAAAAACTATTTCTTTAACTAACTAACTAACTAACCTCATTTTTTTAGATTACAAACTTTGTTCACTGTGTTTTTTGTTGTTGTTGAGCAAAAACGACATTGCCCGACAGCAGATTTTAGGACAGAGGGAAGATTTTGCGCCAGAAGGTCGGTGTGACATTTCTTTAGTTTGTTTCTCAAAAATGCCTCTAAACCCTGCAAATGATGTGCGTGTGCGTGTGCGTGTGCGTGCGCGCCCTCACGCTGAGCAGGTCCTGTTCCTGCGAGTGGGCATGGGGCTGGGTATATTAAAGCCCCGTACGGGGGAGGGGGAGGGGGAGCGGTCTCGGTGTTTGCACACTGGAGGCCTGAGGGACTCTGATTGGATGAGAAGAAGAAAAAAAAAAAAAAACACGTTAGCTCACAACACTATACACCTCTGCTACTCAGCAGCTTGCTCCTGATTCCATCCAAACCAAAACATGTCGGCCACTTTTGGAAAAGTACATTTGAACAAATTCTGTGCCCTTTTCCGACTCTGCTCGTGATACCTTTTGACACGGTGGTTGGTGATCCTCCAGAGTTCAACGGTGGGGTCGTGGATCGTGCCTGATAGGACATGGCGGTAGAAGGAAATAGGTCGGCACCTAAAAGCAATCAAACAAAACAATCAATCTGGGTGGAGGATAAGACACAAATATATTTCCGTCTCAGTGTAGTAACACGAAATAAACACCTTAAGTTCATGCACGGCAAGTTTGCGTTTTGCCTTTCGACCCTCAAATCAAACCTGAAGAACAACTCGTTCTGAACATTTATCCAATTTGGTTCCAACTTTGCATGTTCTCCCTGAGCTTGTGTGGGGTTTTCTCCTGGTATTCCGGTTCCCTCCCGCATTCCAAAAATATGGATGTTAGGTGAATGGAAACCTCTAAATCAGGGGTGGGCAACTCATTTTCCAAAGGGGACACACCCTCACCTCAACTTCATGTATTCTATCAGCTGTCCCAATATGCACTGTACATTTCCTTTTTTTTCCAGGTATAAAGTTCCAAAGCTGCACAAAACTTTACCACCTGGCACAGCATCATGCATGATTCCACCACAGATAGCAGTGATGGCAGAGGGGGGGAAAAAGTCACAACCCCAAAAAAGGAAATGAGGTACTAGTGCAACATGTCTCTCCTCGCTTGCTCTGTACAAGTGACACTAAATTATCATCAATAAGAATCAAAGGAATGACCGTCGCTCAACACCTTTTTATGAAAGAACAGTCCAGAAACCGTACTCTACCGCGATACTTTGAGCAAAAGTATTACACAAAAGTTTGCAATAGGTTTGGCAATACAATGACCTTTTTGACACTTCAAATGACAGTTCATGTTAAAAAGCCACCCCCCCCCCCCAGTCTTCGGAATTGTTAAATGAAAACCTCTCTGACAATTTCAATCCAAACGGAATTATTTTGATAAAAGGCAGAATGTTTGATATCGACTCATTAGATTGTGTCGGTGAAGCGGGCAGGCAGAATAACAGTGCGATGAAGAGACAAGCGAAGATCCCTGCAGCACCCAACTGTCGCAAGGTCACCTGTCTCACGATGCAAGAACTCATTTGACGTCACACCTCGACCGGTACAATGCACTTGGCTATAGGAAAAGACAACAAAATGCTACTTAAGTGATTTCGTTCAAAAGTATTGTGCATAAAAAAATGTATCAGGATAAATGTTCGTAAAGATTCAATGCAAATGTCATTTAAAAGTGAAATATAACTGACTGTACTGTACTGTACTGTACTTGGGAAGAAAATTGCTAAGTTACAACAGGTTGGATGCATAGCGACAAGCTTCATTCTAAGTTTGATTGAATGTCATGTTTTAAATGTACATTTGTATTTGTATTTAATTGAATCATTCTTTTGCAGACTACGAGAGAGCCCGTGTACGTGGACCGCACTTTGAGGATTATGGAATCGGCTGCATTTTTGTCACGTTATCAAGATACTTGTCCAAATAAATGTACTTTTAGTGGTACAAGGCATTAAAATGAACAAGAAATTGAAAAAACAAGGGTGGTCTCATATTTTTTCCCCCATGATAGTATATAGAACGTGTCCAGAAAACTAAACACCGAAGGAGCAAAGGAAGAAAAAAGTGATTAAGTGGTAGCTAATGAATATCACAACACAATCAAATCAAACGACTGTAATACAATTTCCACACAGTCTTGTGCAACTTTCCATACTCAGCGATACTTCTACCCAGAAACCCCGCTGCGAGAGCAAATACCCACATGAACGAAGACGTGCGAACACGCGCACAGGAAGGATGAGCCATTTCAACAATCTGCTCATCTCGCTGCCCCGCTTTGTCAAATCACATCGTAAGTTGCGTTCACAGGAAATGGACATTTTTTGAAGCGTAAAGAGTACACTGCAGTTCAACGGCAAGTATGATATCAGCATTTAATGCGTCAAAATGAAATCTCTTAAGATGCGTCAGTGAAGTTCCAGGACTGGTATCACTAAAGAAATATTTCAAATTCCAAGTCCAAGCTTTCCCCTTCAAAGTAATCCCCTTGCAGTCGACCGCACTTTCCCAGGTTGGAAGAATTCTTCTCGAATCCTCCGCACGGCCATCTTGATGTCATCCAAGTCTTCAAAACGTGTCCCTTTGATGACCCCCTTGAGCTTGGGAGGGGGGGGGGAAATAATAATAATAATAATACAAATTCACAGGGAGCCAGGTCGGGCGAAGGGGGAAGTCGTTCGTCTTGGCCAGGAACTGTCAGATGCTCAGGGCAATGTGAGCAGGTGTGTTGTCGTGATTTCGCCTCTTCTCAAATTGCGAACAAGGCAGGATCTCTTTACAGACGTGCTGGTTGATCGTCTGGGCCACATTGAAGGGGAAAACTTGGAAATATATCTTTGGAGCACAGTCCTGAAACCTTTACGACGAGAGACGTTTTGCAACTGAATACGGCCTTGTAAAATCTGCATTCCAGTGAAAGCTTTTCCACCTCACAAGAATTTCAATAAGTGCAGTAATTGTTAATATATTTTATATCCAGTTATTTTGTTGTGTGAAAAAGTGATACCAACAGCGATACTAGCTTTGGCCATTAGTTTACATGATAACTTAAAAAGAAGATCATCAAAAAAACATATGTTTTTCATAATGCAATGTTGAAGTTGTAAAGTTGGTTGTATGGTCTCAATGTTTCATTGTACGTCTCTCAAAAGATATCTCTAAAACGGATCTATGAAAATTCTTTTTTCTCCACTGACCACGTCCAAGGTGAGATCCTTGAATTGTTTGAATGTGCGGCAGGAAGTCCTGTCGCCTCCCATCCTGCTGGGCCTCGCTAGCAGACCGCAAAAGCTCTTCGAGATTGCAAATAGTGGCATCATCAATTATTCCGATCTGGAGACAAACATGAAATCACACCGGTGCAGTCAGCAATATGCACCGGTGTGCACAGAAATCTTGGAACAGGAAGGTGCCATTGAGTGTCCAAAATGTCTCGGCGTGCTGAAGCATTCCGAGTTCCTTTGACTGGAGCTCAGCGGCTCATGTTTTGGACATTTCCAACATTGTGGGAAGAGTTTGGCGATGGCCCCATCCTGTTCCAACATGGCTGTGCATCAGTGCACAAATCAAAGTTCCCAAAGACATCGATGAGAGAGTTTGATGTGGATGAACTTGACTGGCCTGCACAATCCTAAACCTCAACCCTGCAGAACACTTCTGGATAAACTGAAGTGGAGACTGAGAGCCAGGACTTCTCGTCCAACATCAGTGTGTCAACTCCCAAATGCGCTTCTGGAAAAATGCTCATAAATTCCCTTAAACACACTCCTTGTAAACCTTGTGGAAAGCCTTTCCAAAACTGCCGAGGGTGGCCCGATGTCATATTCAACCCTATTCATCCCTAAGAATGGGATGTCACTTAAAAGTCATCTCTGAGTCGAGGCAGGCGAACGAATACTTTTGGCAATATCGCGTATGTTGGATTGGATAGTTAATGCACGGACAATAGTTTCGGTTTCTATTTTGTGTAATTGTACAAATATCTTCTCGTACGTGCTATTCTTGTATTTCCTGCAGCTATTATTGCTGCTAAAATGATGCAGATTTCCCCATTTTGGGACTAAAAAAAGGTTATCTTATATAATAAAGATGTATTAGTAATAATGTACTTTTAACCTTCTCGGCCCCTGTTCTGTGACATATTGTATGCGGCGACGTTCTGTTTCGGTCCCAGGCAGCATCCTGTGTCGCCGTGTCGTATTTTCTCTCACAGTATTTATTTGCCTGCTAGTTTGCGGTGAATTTCAGGCTGAGCAGGGAGCTTTGAATTGGCGTTGCAAAGTCTCCTGCAGAGACGTCTCGGTTGATAATTTTTTGATTGGCCCAAAGTTCAAGATAGTGGGTCACCGCAATTATTATGCCTCCTTCCATTCCACCTTTGCCGTTTCCAGTACAAGTCAGAAATCACTCCGCCAGCCCCGCTCCCATTGGAGGAGCTTTCTGACGTCACCGCATCACCGCGAGGACATGATGCCGAGCGTCAGACGTGATGCGGTGCGTGGCTTCAAAACGCGCTGTTGTCCCCTCAGAATCAGAATCAAAAGCAACTTTATTTGCCAAGTATGTCCAAAAAACACACAGGGAATTTGTCTCCGGTAGTTGGAGCCGCTCGAGTACGACAGCAGACGGTCAATTGACAGAGAAAACACTTTGGAGACACAAAGACATTGAGAAGAAAAAAAAAACAGTCACTGAGCAGTAAAGGGTGGCTAGTTATCTGGTAATGCTGGTAGAATTATTTGTTGTTTTTTTTTGACAATTGTGCAAAAAGATGCAGAGTCCTCTAGCACTTCGAGCAGTTTGAATGACTAATATTGCAATAGTCCGGTGCAAAGAGCATCGCGCAAAGACTTCGCCGAGACTTCAAGGAGCGGACGCAGTTTAAAGTGACGAGTGGCGCGATCATCTGGGACAATGTCAATTGCGCACGACCGCGCACCGCCGTGGTTTTTGCTTCTGGCATAACAATATCCTGTTTCGGTCGTGTTGTTTTCTTTTGGCCCAAAACAGAAAATGCCGAAGATTTTGGTGACCGAATTTTTGGTGCATCCCTAAATTAAACTGGTTATGAATCAGTTACTGGTTTGGTCTGTAACACAATCGATTATCAAACTCGCAATCAATGAATTTAATAACGGGTTAGTTGTTGATTAATTGTCGGACCTCTACATATATCAAATATGCAAAGTCACAAAAGGAATTCAAAGACTTCTTTATGCTATGCCAAGATGAGCAGATCATTTTGAAATGACCGGTTTCCAGCTCTTATTGCATAACATGAAGCGGACAAAGGTTGTGATGAGCTTCAGGCAGGTATGTGAAGACCTGAATGCTTTGGTATGCGACAGAGGCTAATTCACATCCACCATTCAGCCGGTGCTGAGCCGTTAAGGCGGAAAGCGTCCACCTCAAACACAAACAAGCTATTATATGGCGCTCTTTGTGGGCTTGAAAGCATGTGTGGGTGTGCGTATGCATGCAGAAGGCCAAATGGGATGCGTTGACGTAACTGCAGAAGAGGGTCCCGATCCTGCGACAGGATGATTCATCCTCAACATGCGTCAGTGCCACATCCCCTCAGTGAATGCAAGCTGTATTTCACACCTCTGTATCGTCAAAATCCACATACCCAAAGTTGCGTCATTACAGCCGAGCGGTCGAAAATGACAAAAGATGTTAATATCCACTGGGGCTGCAGATATTTTCTTTGCTGCAATAGACATTTAATCAACTGTAATATTAAAAGTGGCCAGCAGGAGGACTAGTTTGGACACATTCAAAAGATTCAAAGATTGTAGAAGAAAGAAGGCGGCGGCGCACCGTATTGAACGGTGCAGTCTCAGTTACGGGGTCTATTTCTGTATTTAACACATCCATAAGGCGCACCGGACTATTGGGTACAGGCATGGTAAAACATACGCTAGCTTAAAACACACGCTAGCATGCACGCTAAAACATGTTTTTAAAAAGGCAGCGGGAGCAAAACTGAGTTGGGTTGTACTTTATTGAAGTATTTAACAAAGTACTCACGTTATTTTTGGATCAATCCTCATCCACAAATCCATCAAAGTCCTCATGTTCAGCTGGGCAAGTTCTCCATCAAACACGCCGGGTTCCCTCTCGTCATTGTCGGAGTCGGTCTCGTTGCCGTGCGGCTCCTCAGAAACCGCGCCGGCTTTTACGGAAGCTCGAACAACAGTGCAAGCGGACACGTAGGCCCGAGCATCAAGCATCCGCAATCCATTCCCAAATTGTGGCGTAACTCGCCTGGCGCTGCGTCCCAGTCTTAGTAAAGATGTGTTCGCCATCTGTCATCCATGGCTCCCACGCCGCTCGCAACTTCACTTTGAACGCCCTGTTTACACGATGTCCGGCGGTTGGAGTTCCTGCGTCAAGCTCCGAGTTATTGCCCTCAGTCGAATGGTGACTGTAGAGACGCTTCTCCCGGCTGTTCTTTGCTCATTAATCCAAGACCAACTCAGGCCACCTCGCCTTGTTTCCGCAGAAACTCAGCTTCGTCTTCTTGACTTGGCGAAGCTCGTTTTCCTGCTTCCTCCACTTGCGAACCGTGGAGTCGTCGATCTTGAATTCTCTCGCGGCTGCTCGATTCCCATGTTCCTCCGCGTCACTGACAGCCTGCAGTTTATACTGCGCTTCGTAAGCGTGTCTCTTCGTAGGTGACATTTCCTACGGGGGTCGTTAGCCAAACCGATGCCCAAACCGGAACTATATAGCGACTGGGGGCGTGTCTTTCACGCGCTCCCTTCCCCCTTTTAGCGTCCGCATGCTGTCCTCAGTCACGTGCGGACGTCTTCGGATATCTTCCTCTATAGAAGCAGCGTGTCGGCAGGAAATGCTCCCAGTCGGTCAAGCGGAGCGCTCGTTAAAGTCACACAAGAACATTTGCAGATTTTGGAACTCGGTGCACACGTAAGGCGCGACGCATTATAAGGCGCCCCGTCCATTTTGGTGAAAATGGAAGACTTTTAAGTGCGCCTTATGGTCGTGAAAGTACGGTAGTTCATTTTTGGAACGATGAACTGAACTTTCCCAATCTTCTTCTTCTTCTTCTTCTTTCCCTTTCGGCTTGTCCCGTTAGGGGCGTGTCTGATCTGTATTCTATCACATCACAATATATATTGCAGGTTTCCAAAAATATATAGATATATTTTTTTCAAATCATTTTTGTCATGCCTTTTTCATGGGGGGAAAAAAAAAGCAGCACAACGAAAACTAGAAAAAATGGACTGGATTGACTAGCTTGAAGAATTACTGTGTATGCTACTACTGTGCAAGACGTTTCCAAAAGTTGTCCCTTCTGCATCAACATACAATAGCTTTGGTGGTATTTTGCAGATGTTTTTTCCAACACATCAATTCCAATCATACTGCATCATTTCTGTATCATGATGTCATTGGTAGCAAAATACCGCAATGTTGGAATGTGCGTTACTCCGCGTTTCCCACCACTAGATGTTTTGAACCGAACGCTTCGATGATCAGTCAAATTCAGTGATATCATTGGAAGAGAAAGCACAGATTGATCTCGTGTAACCTCAAATGATCATTTGTTACTTCCGGCAAGACACAATCCTTTAAAAGCTACTGGATGTTTCTGTTTCTGACCCGGCTCACTTCTACTTCTCGCCGTATCTGTCCACTGTCTGGTGGACCTATTTGGAACCCTCTCTTTAAACCTTACCGTTTAACGGAAACATACAGAATGATGGAACATTTATTATTTCGTCGTTTGAATACAATAGTCAAATCTGTGGAGTGCCTGTCCACCCAATCAAGTGTGACATTAAACAACCAAGTTAACCTTTTTCTATCTCGCTATCTCTGAAAATGCGGCGGTGAGCGATCTGTGCTGCACTTGTGCCCCTCTTCCATGCATCGGCGAAGCTCATTTACATAAACACTGCCAGAGTGACATGATGGGCCACTTCCGAGCGACACCGTCTGAAATTCTACCACGCAGCGCCGCTATCAAACAGCCACGTGCCACTGCGAGCACGTCCGAGACAAAAGGGAAGCTGAGCATTGAGTTTTGTTGGACACACGGATGAGCGTTAGCTTCTCATCACCAACAATCGGTGACCGTGTCGATGCGGAGGGGGCGGGGGTATTTGTGTTGTAAACTTCTCCATGCGTGGTCTATTATGCAACATACAGTAATACGCCTCCATTCGAGTCGCGTTGAGTGTTTGTACAAGATTCGTTGCAGTACACTCATTGTCTTGGCCTGTTTCACGTCCCCATTAATTCTCTTTTGATCGACCTAGTTACCACGGTGACCTAAAAGGTGAGGACGCTAACTACTGTACGTCTAGTCTGGTCCGCCAATATTATGCTTTAATGTGTGTGCCTATAATTCCAGATCCTTGGAATATTTTGACAAAAGCATGCCACAGAATTGGCATTTCTGGGAACAGAAAAATCCACAATATAGCTCCCTGTCTTTATTTTCGACTACATTTTACAATAACAAACGTGTGTTTCGCTTTCCTTCAGACAGAATTGTGACATACGGTATTTGCTGGGCCTTGCACGTTACTCGTCACAACTGGGTCAGCATGAATTGGGTCATCCAGTCCAAGAAACATAAAAGCACAAAGCCATCACGACACAGCCGATGACGCAGAGACGCTGGCCACCACAACTGTCAAGTTTCAGATCTGAGAAGCTGGTCTGTCTTTTTTTCCATGTATCAAATTCAGTCAATGGCTAGGGACTAACAATGAACTAGTTAATTACTGATTGGAAAACAAACGCCTCAAATGTGTGGCTAAAACAATTGCTTTGAACCAATTGAGGAACATGCTGCGTACTACTTAGCTGGAACCAGCAGAGGCACTGCTGATTCCGTCTCAAGTAGCTGGCGTAAGAAAAACACGACACACACTCAGGGATTGGCGATGAATCCATTTTTTGGGTCCAATTTAATTTGGCTCCGTTTTCTTAAGAATATTTTTTTGCAGCTTTCATAGATGAATTAAGGGACTTTCAATAGTGACTTTTATGCCTGCTAGGAAATCATTTTCACATTGTTTTGCGTACGACAAGAAAGGAGCCCGGTGATCATCTGGATATGGGATGTAGTCTGAGTGAGGGGAAGTGGCTAAGGTTTTTATCAAATGCTGGGAAATTGGTAAGAGAGCGGGAACATTCTTACATGCGATTTGGCAGTGCAAAATTATTAAGATATATATGTACACTACATAGGGAAATGGGTGGATTTTACGAAACCCATATCACCAAGAATATGTTTACCTGGAGGACATACAAAATAGAAATTGGTATCCATGGTGATAATGGTTTTTTTTTTGTGGTCTGATTAAGCAGACTGATTGAGAGCCAATGGATTGAGCTACATTAATTACTGGAATAAAAATATTTCAACAAAGTACGCTCTTCAAACACAGAAAGTACACGCGCTGCTTGTTTGTCAGCTGTCTTCTTGATCATGTTTTTACCAATTTGGCCCAGAGACAGACAATCTAGTTGAATGCAATGTGTCTCTACATATGTATATATAACTTTTCCCTTCTCTGATGGAGTTTGTAACAGGGTAACAAAAATGTGACGAAACCAAAACATTTATTGTTTTCCAGAAAGCCACACATAACCAAATATGAAGAACCCTTTCCGGGATCTTCACAGAAAAAAAGTCAGGAAATGCGTCCACTTTTTAGCTTCGAGAGTTTGTCTGCTCGCATTTGGCCTTGCAAGCCTTCATACTTGGATTCTTTCAATACCGCCACCGCCTCTCGACAGATGAGACAAACAGCTTTTTCTTGGCATTGAACAAAAAAATGATCGTTTGTCCGCTGCAGGTTAAATAGCCTGCATTCTGAATAAACTTTTCGCCATTACTCCGTTCTATATGACAGGGGCAAGTCTAGGAGGGGGTGGGGGGGGTAACAGACTGCAGAAGGGTGGAATAGAACATCACGTTCTACGCGTGTATTAGTCTCGATCGTTTGGCCAGACTTTAAAAAAAAAAATTTAAAAAAAAATCATAATGAGTCTCTGGTAGTGTTCAGGGGGCCGGGCCAAATGTGGAGGCGGGCCGTAGTTTGGGGACCACTGCGTGTACAGCGTGTACATTTTCAATAGTCGAGTCCAGAGGCAGACAGATGTTGTCAGGGGGGCCCTTGTCTCCATTTTCTGTGAAGGAGTCCCTCAAAACTGCCTCAACCCCTGACATTGACATTTATCAAATTCCTTAAATGATTGTACAGTGGAACCCAATATAACTGATATTGAATAAAACAGATTTGCTTACATTTGGATAAAATGTGAAACTGTCAAACATTTTCAAGCTGTTTATTTACATTTATCTACAATAACTTTGTACCGTACTGGGTGTCTTAGGCCACGAAAAAAAAAACCTACAAAACAATCATTTTGTACTGTACAGTAATATGGGTGCATATGGCCTCCCAAAAAAAAAAAAAAAAAAAAAAAAAAAACAGCTATATCGGACGACCTCCTGCCCCTATTACTACGTTATATTGAGGTTCCACTGTAGAAATAAACAAAACAATAAACAATATATATATATATAGAGAGAGAGAGAGAGAGAGAGAGAGAGAGAGAGAGAGAGAGAGAGAGAGAGAGAGAGAGAGAGTTCAACGGCGTGCGTGAAACGGAAAGGAATGTCCCGTTTATTATGCAGGTGTTTGATTCCAACCTCCTGCTACTGTTTAAAAAAAAAAAGTGCACTTCAACCTGTTGTCGTCAGCCACGTGACTTCAACTCTTATGACAAACCCATAAGCTCCCGTCACCCCTTGCCCACCCAATCATCCGATCCGATGTTTTATGTTTCACACAACATGTTTCAACTAGGCTGCCCCTGCAGCTCTGCTCATCCGTTTGAAAACGCGCACAATCCTGGTTGCAGCGCATTCACCTCCCCTCACGTTATCTTGCTCCCCAAAATACAAAACAATGCATCTTCATGGTGAAGCGCCATTTAGCATTTGGCTGCACACAAACGGAATAAGTTGCCAACAGAAGTGACGTCCGCCCCAAGTCTGAATGTTTTCAAGTCCAACTTCAAAACTCTTCTTTTTTCTCTTTCCACTTTTAAATGATATTTCTCGCACTGTACGCTCTTTGAATTGTACTTTTATTTGATTCTCTTTGTTTGAAATGTTTATAAGCTGTTTTTTGTATTTGTTTTTAAATGCTTTTAATCATGTAAAGAACATTGAGTTACCGTCTGCATGACATGGCGCGACATAAATAAATGTGCTTTGCTTATATTTTCAGGTGGGTCTTTGTGAGCAAGAAATGACAAATGTCAAAAGACTGAGAAACATGAAAAAATAACATTTTTGTCTTTTTTCTCCATTTTATACGTTTACATTTCTCATCCAAAACAGGCAGAGTCTATTTTCTTAATGAAGTTGATTACAATGCAATAGTTTAATTCACTTTAAGTCATTAACTCTAACCTGCCTAACACCAAGATATACTAGCATTATATACACGACAATTATATCTCAAGCATTCCATGCAAGCGTGATCACCTCATGCCAAAATATAGGACCAATATGTGGTCACGCTTTGCAGTTACACATGCAAAATTTCTTTTTTTTATTTGTTGCACATTTTTATCCTACTGTATTGTCACATGTATACAATTTGTCAAGAAATAAAAGGCAGTTTACCATTCGAAGTTGTGTTTAAATAATGGTTAACCTGAAAGAAGTTACATTTCACACACTTTTAAAATGCAGGTTTTGCTGAAAAGCAAAAAAAAAAAAAAAGACAATTTGAGAGGAAAAAAAACAACTTTTTCTCCAAATGCACAAAACCAAAAATGTACAAAACTGTGGCCCAAAAACCAAGGTAAAGCTTGTACCGTGGGTTATCTTTACTAGTGTTTCCCAACCAGTGTGCTGTGGCACATTAACGTGCCGTGACAGATCAGATGTGCAATTATCCAATTTCACCTCACTCGTCTGAAAAGAATTTATTTACTACTAATAATGCATCTTTGTTCATCTCTATCCATCTATACCAGCGACATATAGTGACAGGAAGAATAATAAATGCTCTTCCACTAGATGGCCGAAGGTACAAAGTTACGGAAGCGTATTGCATTCACATTTTTTCTGAGTCATTTTTTTGAGGGCTTTGTTTTTCTGTCTAATCTCCCCCCCTGTTTTGATAATTTTCCCCCCTGTTTTTCTGAGTATTTTTTTTTTCTGAGTAATTCCCCCACCTCACTGTTTTTCTGACTATTTTTTTCCTGAGTTATTGTAACAAATGGAACTCACGCGAGAACCTGCGAACTGCAAGCGACTCTTTGCGGACTCCGTAGTAAGCAACATGACCGGCTTACTTAGTTTGATCAAATTTTATTTTGATATGGGTTTAAGATGGTATTGTTATTAGTCATTAGAAAAAAAATTGTCAGAAAAACAGGAATGAATGCAATACGCTTCCGTACAAAGTTAACCTGTATATCCACTAAACGTTTTTGTTTGGGTGTGTGCAGTGACATTTTGTATTTTTTCCATGTAAAATATGTGCCTTGGCTCAAATTCTGTAAGTTGGAACACACCGCTTGAAACAATTTAGCAGTATCTTTGTAAAGGCTGAATTTTGTGGTTGTTTTCGTCGCATTGTGTTCGATTGTGCAAGAGTTCTCAATGTAGTTGCAGATGAGTGTTTCAAAACAAACAAAAAAAAACTATTTTTTTTTTTGGGGGGGGGGGGATAAAAAAACAAACCTCAAATTCCCCTTTGCTTTTGACAAGGACGGACACACACACACACACACACACACACACAAAGGCGACAATGACATTTGTGGTCAGCATCTACAGAGGCTCACCTTGCAGCACTTGCTTATCTCAGAGGGAGTGGTGTGTTTTCAAGAAACAATGAATCCCCATCACGAAACAGACTCACTACAATACAATTCGCACGGGTGGACGCAGCGAGGAAACGTCGCGGTTCAAATTTCCACGGGACGAAAATGTTTCAGAAGTAAACAGTCGTGTTGCTTTGTGTCACTCACCGTCTCGTCCCACGTGGCACTGTGTAACAATGTGTTTTGGTCAAGTTGTGTTTGTTCCTGTGTAGCTCAGGTCGGGAGGTTGGATTCATCCAGGAACTTCCAGCAACTGGTCGTCCCGCCCTCTCTCTCTCTCTCTCTCTCTCTCGCTTTTTTTCGGAGTGGGCGGGGTTACTCAGACACTGACGTCACTCAATAACACGTTACCGTAAAGCCAGCTACAAGCGGTCATTCCCAAAACGCGAGGCAAAAACAAATGCACCGTAGTTCAGGAACACAACACGCATTTAAAAAAAAAATTATGATTTTTTTTTTTTTTCTCGTCAATGGCGGCGGCATTCCTATTCTGTAAAAAAGTAGAGTCCTCTTTTATCAACCGACATGCTGTCCATATAATTAAAGGCAGAGTTTTGTAGTTTAAAAAAAACAAAAAAAAAAACAACTTTTGTCATATACTGGATGTTAAAAGTGACTATACGACCTGACAGTAGAATATTATTACAATTATTTTTGGGGAAAAAGCGTCCCTCTCTGGCCCCATTTTATGTCTCTAATTCTTCTTTGAAAATCGACTCGGTGCGAGGAGAAATAGCCAGTCAGAGACAGTAGAGACAGGAGGCACGACCGAATAGTGTTGTCGATGTTTTGCTTACACGCACCGCCTCTCCAGGACCCCGCTGAAAGTGTAGAGCTGATCCACTGTTCTACAGCCAGGACGAAAACCGCACTGAATCCGAGATTCCACTTCCCGACGGGCCCTCCACTGTATAACCGTCGAAGAGACCTCGCCAGGGAGAGTAACACATTCCCTGCCATTGACGGCTTTAGAAGTCAAATATCCATGTTAACTGGGAAGGCTGGGAGTGATTAAGGTGTGTGATCCCAGTTGGAACATACCCACCTTTCATCTCTGTTTTCGTCAGAAAAAAATGAATATTCAAGTACAGATATCTGAAAAATCTACTTAACTACAGTAACAAAGTATTTCTACTTTATTTCCCACCACAGAGGGTCGTTACTCTTCGAATTACGCACTCAAGATATTATATGATGTCCATACTCCATTCAATTTGTGACTTTACAAGTATGTGCAAGCAGCAAATAATAAACTTATGTTAAACAAGCCGGTGTTTCTTAACGTTTATTGAACAAAGGCATATGGCGCCCATTTTACATTCGAAAAATGTCACAAAAAAGAGGAAACCTTAAATCATGATCTCAACTCAATTTCCCTCACATTATGAATGAGCAATCGACTTAACGTGTGCGAAGGTTGAGCCTGTTTAAGTGAGCACAAAGCTAATATTCTCGCAGGGAACCATGGTTAATTCTGTTGAATGAAAGGCCACATCGAACATTTAGTTGCTCAGTGTACTTCGCTGGCACCGATAAATATAGAAAAAAAAGATATATTTGTACTGGTGGTAATCAGATGACGCAAGTGAAAACTGTTTTTCGGGTGATCATTTGTTTGCAGGGTAGCTTTTGTCTTTTGTGTGTGTGTGTGTGTGTGGATGATGTCGTCTCAAAAAGCGAACTCCGGTCTTAAACCTAGGAGCCACCTGTAACTACAATGCAGCACTGACACCTTGTGACAAGTCCGGAGAATGTGCACGGATGAATATGAAGTCACTAAAAATGTACTGTGCAGTGTTTAAGTGCCTTGCGATTGGCTCGGAACCAATCCAGGTTCCAACCCGCCTGTCACCCAGTCAACCGGGTAGACTGCAGCTCACCCTAAGGAGGATAAGCCGCATAGAAAATGGGTGAATGTTTATAATTCAAAAACAAACAAACAAACAAAATGCTTGAGATTCATAATGTTCTCAGAATAGCAATTCAAAGATTAGAACGAAGGCCAACCCTAATCAGCGGTACTAAAAGACAAAAACCAAAGTCAAGTAATTGTTACTATCCAAGGAAATTGTATTGCATACAAACTGTCTGAAATGTTTTGAATTTGACAATCACACCTTTGAACAACACATTTTAGTCACTGTTACATATGACGAGCGACAGAACACAAAATGGAGAAACCACAGTGTCAGGAACTGAATGTATTTAGAGCGGTGTACCCCGCCTCTCGCCCGAAGATAGCTGGGGTAGGCGCCGGCACGCCCGAGACCCGCGGAACGGAAGAGAGAGGAATGAATGAATGAATGTATTTCGACCAACATTTGGCACCTTATACATGCTAATTCCCGACCTTGCACACACACAGATGTAACAAATACCTCTCGATCAAGCAGGCGTTCAAATCAAATCTGAATTCTAATTTAAAATACGGACAAACGTGGTCATTCTTCTGCATCGACAGCAACTTCACAGACACGGAAGCGACAAACTGCATCCAGTGATTTGAAAACGTTTCCAATGAGGACCTGAGCAACTGTGCCCTTTTTGTACGGATTATACTACAATTGAAGAGCCACCTCAAACGCTACTGCCGAATGCAGCGCGTTCCACCTGAAGCTCAAATCTGTTCGTTTGTCAGAGCTGTCACAGATACAGTACATTTAGTTATTGCACAAAGAAAATTCATTTCATCAGTTTTCACAAGGGAACAGCATTTGACACATCAGTGACACTAAAATAATTGCCAAACTGCAGCGTTTCGTTGTTCCCAATAAATTACTAGCTTTACACTACGAGCCTTAAAAGATTCACTGCTAGATTCACAGTCCAATGCGATTTGTTCTCGGGTCCCTACGTCACAATTTGATACGGACTTACATTCTATCCAGTCAAAGAGAAAGGGTGCTTATTTCAAAATGGACAGCAGCAATATAAGACACACTGTACATTACATCGGATAGGAAATCTATTATTATCATAGTATATATAATATACTAATTGTAGCCATACAGGTGTATGAATAGGATGAAGCAAGGCAGAAATATAGGTAGCGTTTGAACCACTGGACTCTCTCGATTGCAATGCAAAATGCCTTCCACGCCAAAACAAAGACCTCCGCTCTGTCATCTGGTTTCAGCGATAGCTCTGATACGGCTCAGTTTTGCTGTGGCAGACTAAAGACGCGCCACTTTTGCAATCATGGAATGGTATTAGCAGTGACAGGATAGAATAACTGATGACAAATGTTTTCCCCGAAGTTGCTCGTGTTCAGTGTAAACACAACATTGCACTTTTTCATCGCGATGCAGTGCAACCACCATGTTCAGCAGCGCGCTCAGAGCGACAGATCCAGATCTGGCGCGTGTCAAACATGCATTGAATCAGCGGTAATATGGCGGCAGATGGGAGATCAAATGCAAGTTGAACATACACAGCATGCTGACAGTGTGAATGCACATCTGCATTAGGGAAGACTGATGACAAACGGAACACTTGGGGGTCCTGGGGGAGACAAAAGGAGACATACCATCAGAAGCTGAGGAAAAAATAATAACTAGAGCGGTGATGCGTCATGAGATGCGAACCTGCAATGTTGCGTCACATTGTTCGGCTGTACTGTATGCCGGTCTTGGAGGCGATGTTGGACCAAGGTAGCAGAGATCGCAGCAGGGACTGGGCCTGTCGATACAACCTCTGTGGGATGGAGCAGGGGCTCAGGCTGGCTAGGGTTGAACCGATGTGATGGATGTAATCAGTGGAACAATAGGTTAAGGAAAACATATGCACCAATATGCTGAAGACTACTGTATCAATAAACTTTCAATGTTATGCGGATGACACCCAAATTCGATGGAACTCAAATCGAATATGGAAAAAACCTTGCAATATTTTTGTAACAAATTAAAATAAGACTAAACTACTACTACTACGAATAGCTTAGATTTATATAGCGCCTCGTTTCAAAAGAAATAGCGACTGCTGGCGTTATTTCCCATGCCATCCCATTCATAATGTGTTCTAGGAAAGCAGGATAGAAGAGTACATGCATACGGATAATCAGGCCAAATCTGATCGTCCCCCTCTCCTTCTGATCACATATCTTCAAAAGATTACCTTGAACAATTAGCTTAATAATAGTCAATGTGTTTGGAACACCGTGCAATATCCATATACTGTGCAATACTCCTACTTAAGACTACAATTCTATTACATATACAATTATATACCTTCTTGCATTATTACTGGTACAGTTGAGTGTTTGTATACTGTGTTTCACAAGTCATTCACAACAATAAAAATGACGAGAGCAGTAAGCACACAGATGGCGATTTTTCTCCTTGATGCATGGGGACTCTCACCTCTTAAAAATGGGTTAAGTTATCAAAAAACGGTATGTTTGGACCCTGTTTAAATTGTTTCACTCTCTCCCCAGTAGTAGTTGAACTACAACTATTATTATCTCTGACTTTTGTTGACTCTAATTTCCTCAAAACAATATGCACTGCAAACAGAAAGAAAAAAAAAAACCTCTTTGAAGGACAAAAAGAGTAATTAGCAATTCCCCTTTCAACAAAAGGATATAATATTGTCCAAGGTGGATGACCCCCGTTGATGTAGAGCACATATGTGAATCCATCTTTCAGGACGCCACGTATGGAGTAGTAGTAGGGCAGGTAGTGGTGTTGCTTGAAGTCCCTGTTCTCGTAGAAGTAGATGGCAGTGTTGTTGGTGGTGAGAACATGCAGGTAGATTGCCTTACAGTGGTCCTGGGCTGTTGTCGAAATGTGCTCCTTCAGACTATCCAGCAGTAAGGAGCCTGAATGGAGACACGGGCACAGAGAGCTCAATCAGTGTTCAAATAAATCACAATTTTTCATTGGATTCAAATTGAGACTTTGCGAACTTTATCGTTCTGATGGTTATGGTGACAAATGTCAAACAATGTTTTGCATTCTTGCGAGTGCTTGTTTTCAATAAAGGAAACAGTACCTATGCCATGTTTCCTGAACTCTTTGACCACTCCCAGGCTGAGGATGTAGGCTACCTGTGTGTCCACAGGAAAACTGGAGGCAAGGATATCTCCATCCTGACAGTCAGACACACGCAATACATAAAAACAAAATGGCATTTGCGGAAGAATTACGATAAAATTCAGTGTACAGTTCCGTGACCTCCTCTTTCATCTATAACCACGTTATACAACGAGGAGCATGCATGGCTTGTGTTTGTTTTGCATTGTTTTCATGACAGTGGCCTCTTGGAAAAGTAATTTTAGTCTGCTGTATGTTCCACATAAATTGAGGACAGACAATAAAATGCAACCACGCTATACATACCATACAAATGTCTTACCTCTTTATGTACTTTGGTCCGACCTTTGATCTCGGCCACAATCATTCCCACAATGCCTCCTCTGAAGGTGGCTGCGAGAGAGAAGAACTTCTTGTTCGAGGTGATGTCCTGGTACCATGAGTCTGGATACCTGGGGTCACACGACAAGACAGGTCGGTATTCAGCCATCAACCCCCAGAAATGTTAATGTTAAAATGCAAACATGTTTTACTGGGTTCATTATATATAATTGTGCTCAGCCTCTCCAAAAAAATTTACTCTTACTCGATTGGAAACCAATCACCGCAGAGCACTTTCACACTGTCTATGTCATCATGGCACAGGAACCGTAGCTGGACTTCACTGAGAGCTGTGGGAGGCACCACGTCACTCATTCACACCTGCAGGAACAAAAGCAAAGCGCAGGGAGACTAACTGAGTCACTGTCACAACTCAAAACTAACTACACAGATGATCTCATTCTTGTTTGTGTGAGAAGACAAATGACTGTAAAGTGCACCACCCATCTTTTGCGAAATGGGTTCACAGGTTTTGGTAAGAGTTGATTCCAGTTACCTAATTGAGAAATGTTTCAAAATAGGTAGGCCAATGTAAGCCGCAAAATATTGCCCTGCCATAGGTATAACATTGCTTTCGCTTCAATAAAATTGCATTTCTCGTCAAAATCAGGTAGCAACTATAATTATGTTGGAAACAAATACAGTACCACAGACAAAACAGCTCATTCCTCAAGATGTCTTGCAAAAGAGCAGAAAATGAAGTGCAGTTGACAACAAGAACAATGTAAGGAAGTCTGCAATTTATGTGGCACGCCTGGAGAATGGTGGCGATTAGGACGAGCAACGTCACACACAAAACTTCTAAACAAGGACAAGGGTGTAGAATGTCAGAAGCTCGTGCTTCTGCATGTAATGTTCGTCGTAAAGGTTGGCAAAATAACGAACTTATTACACTACACTGCAGACCTTGGCAGAAGTCTCCAAAACTTTTTTTTTATTTTTACTGACGACACATCTAGTATATTAACAGATTACACCATTTCGTAATTCAATAACAAAAAACACGTTAACACTGTCAGAGAGATAAACAGTGAATATGTCAATAACATGGTTAATGTAATATGATTTGCTCTTGCAGCCTGCTGCTGCTGCTGCTGCTGCTTCCTGTCAGCTAAGGACAGCTAAGCTAACCTTCGAGCTAGGCTAACGTGCTCCTACCTTATGTCAACTCGCGCACCAAAGGAAAGTCAAGGAGATTTATATTCTTTGGTTATAAACCGGGCGGTTCCCTACTTTGGATACAGCATGACAGGACTCACGGCCACTCTTGATTCTCATTACTGTTATGTATGCTGGAGCTAAGCTAAACTAAGCTAACTGGCCAAAGCTGGCAACCGGATGTTTTCTTCCTGTTTGTGGTCGCCACGCAAATGACGTCATGTAAAACGTTTCCCTCCACGTCGGCAGCATTCTTGGTACTTCCACCTACTGGCCACTTAATGTATCGCCACCTTTTCACCCTTTGTTTTCACAACAAAATGTCACGCACAGTGTTTTATTTATGCATTTTTTAATTCATTTTAGGCTTATTGTTTAATTTGACTCAGTGATTCCACAGTTGGGCCTGAAAAAATTATATGGTAATGGGTAAAATGAGTAATTGATAACACAGGATATGGTTTGATTGTTGCATTTTCAGAAGGTTATTATTATAATTCACTCAGAATGTATTATTAAAAATATCCATCAGGCGCCTAAAAGAGAAACTAAATAAAAACCAACCAGTCATGCATATTTACAGCCACGAGATGGCGCTATAGTGGAGTTCACTCAAATGACACCATGCAGTCTTACAGTTATTTGCTTGTTCAATGCTTATTTGCAAATTTATGTAACCAGTAACAGATTATTTCATTATGCAGGAAAGAATACTTCGAGGAGTTGATGAATGAGGAAAATGAGAGAGAAGGGAGAGTAGAAAAGGCAAGTGTGGCGGACCAGGAAGTGGCAATGATTAGTAAGGGGGAAGTTAGAAAGGGATTAAAGAGGATGAAAAATGGAAAAGTAGTTGGTCCTGATGACATTCCTGTGGAGGTATGGAAGCATCTAGGAGAGGTGGCTGTGGAGTTTTTGACCAGCTTGTTCAATAGAATTCTAGCGTGTGAGAAGATGCCTGAGGAATGGAGGAAAAATGTGCTGGTGCCCATTTTTAAAACTGTGGGAACTATAGAGGAATAAAGTTGATGAGCCACACGATGAAGTTATGGGGAAGAGTAGTGGAGGCTAGACTCAGGACAGAAGTGAGTATTTGCGAGCAACAGTATGGTTTCATGCCTAGAAAGAGTACCACAGATGCATTATTTGCCTTGAGGATGTTGATGGAGAAGTACAGAGAAGGTCAGAAGGAGCTACATTGTGTCGTTGTGGATCTTGAGCAAGCCTATGACAGGGTACCCAGAGAGGAACTGTGGTACTGCATGCGCAGGTCTGGAGTGGCAGAGAAGTATGTTAGAATAATACAGGAGATGTACGAGGGCAGCAGAACAGCGGTGAGGTGTGCTGTAGGTGTGACAGACGAATTTAAAGGTGGAGGTGGGACTGCATCAGGGATCAGCCCTGAGCCCCTTCCTTTTTGCAGTGGTGATGGATAGGCTGACAGATGAGGTTAGACTGGAATCCCCGTGGACCGTGATGTTTTGCAGATGACATTGTGATCTGCAGTGAAAGCAGGGAGCAGCTGGAGGAACAGTTAGAAAGATGGAGGCATGCACTGGAAAGCAGAGGAATGAAGATTAGCCGAAGTAAGACAGAATATATGTGCATGAACGAGAGGGGTGGTGGGGGAAGAGTGAGGCGACAGGGAGAAGAGATGGCAAGGGTGGAGGACTTGAAATACTTGGCGTCAACCGTCCAGAGCAACGGTGAGTGAAGAAACGGGTCCAAGCAGGTTGGAACGGGTGGAGGAAGGTGTCAGGTGTGTTATGTGACAGAAGAGTCTCTGCTAGGATGAAGGGCAAAGTTCATAAAACAGTGGTGAGGCCAGCCATGATGGACGGATTAGAGACAGTGGCACTGAAGAGACAACAGGAAGCAGAGCAAATGAAGATGTTGAGGTTCGCTCTCGGAGTGGCCAGCTTGGATAAAATTAGAAATGAGCTCATCAGAGGGACGGCCGAGGTTCGATGTTTTGGAGACAAAGTTAGAGAGAGCAGACTTGGATGGTTCGGACACGTCCAGAGGAGAAATAGTGAGTATATTGGTAGAAGGAGGATGAGGATGGAGCCGCCGGGCAAGAGCGTTAGAGGAAGACCAAAGAGAAGGTTGATGGACGTCGTGAGGGAAGAAGACATGAGGGCACTTGGTGTTGGAGAGGAGGATGCAGGAGATAGGCTGACATGGAAAAGGATGTCACATTGTGGCGAACCCTAACGGGACAAGCCCGAAGGAAAAGAAGAAGAAGAAGATCTTGGTAACTAAGTGATCATTTGGGCCCGGACAATGATATGTGAGAAATATTGATGAAGAGTTGAGGACCTTGTGTTGTAAAATAGGACTAACTGAGCAGCAGACTGAATTGGTATCACATGCAACCACTTTCATCCTCAAACCTGAGAGTCCTCAAATGACACGAAATAAGATCACATTAATAAACAGCGGCAAGACTATGAAGATGAACCGCAATGTTGTTATTGTCGCGGTAGTGCAAAGATGGCAAAAGCGGCATGTTATGATAATAGTCTGGAAGAATGAGACGAGGAGACGAAAGCAGGTCGCGCAACATCAAACTAACTGACAATAAAACAACAAGTGACAGCCCACCTCTTTGCCTCGCCAATGAATGCATACAACGAATACTCCAGACGAGCTACTGGACGACAGGTAACAATTGATCGGCAGTACCTCAAGGCTACGAGGCTTCAAACAGGATGTTCTCGGAAGGACGTCGCCACTGAGCTTAGAATGTCGGAGATCGTCATCGGCAGGTTGCAACACAGAGACTGGAAAGGTCGGAGAAAGGCAGAGAAGCGGATATCCTTGCACAAAAAAAAAAAGAAAATACTTGACCCAAATACCATTCCTCTTCCTGTTAGAGAACAGCAAGTGCGTGTAATAAAGGAAGACATCATGAAACAGTAAGTCGAGGTCAAATGAAGTTTACCCGTGAACTCAATTTCATTGGCTGAAAGCTGAAAGCTGAATATCCTTTTTGGAAGGAGTTTATGTATCTGATGTTGAAAACTGTATGGAAGTGTAAATAAAGTGTGAGGGAACCAAACAATGAATCCATTTTTATGCAAATGATACAATAGTTCTTTTTGGATTTCTTTTATGGCCGATATTGAATGTATAATATTGATTTATGACACTTCATAATCCGCTATATTTTATGAGCTATTGACATTTTTCAACTTTGACTCTGCTGTATATATTTTCTTTGCTGCAAACTAGCGGATCGCACGCATGCAGATTGCTCAAGGGCACCTCGACAGTAGTCAGGAAGCAGACTGGCAACTATTTGCCACCCTTCTTTTTTCTTTGTCCACAGTGGGAGTCGAACCGTGACCCTTTGGTTGCAAAGCCTGTCCTTGGCTCATAACAAGACCTTATATAAACTTTCTTATCTGGTATTGATGGCATCTGTTGCCTTCCCAGTGGCACTCGACATTTACAAATAGCATTTATGAATTTGTTAAAGGGAGAGGAAATACATGTTCTTTTTCAACTGTGTGATGATAACACAGCGACAGTGACAGAACAGAAAGTTTTGATCTAGCATAGTTCTCTCAAACTACTTTATAGGTGGGATGTTAATAATGAATTTGACAGTAGGGGTTCTTTTTACGTATAGATTATTGATTTGAAGTCAACATACATTGTTGTATTTTTGCAATTTGAAGATTTTGCAACTATATTATGTTCAAGTGAAAGTGTGAGTGGACATTATCTCCAACATGGCCACGGCCGCGGACGCCGCCTATCTGCTCAAGGCCAGCACAACGCAGCCACGTGCCCCTGTGGTCAAATAAAGATAAACGCGTTCAGAAGTTCCAGCGGCACCACCGGGGATTCACGCTCATCCGCACGCCGGCGATGAGGATCAGGTAGCGACTGTGTGCTCGGCATGGGAAAAAAAAAAAACCCAACCTTTGATTTCATCGTCCACTAAAAGTAGTTGTTGTTGTTGTTGTTGTTGTTTCTGAGTATTGTAGCGATATTTACACTCAAGTGTAACTCAATTCCATCGGTTCTTATATTCGAAAGTAGCTCTGATTGACCCCAACTAAATTGTTCTTGTGGGCTTTTCCTGACATTTGGTGCTTTCTCAAGGTCTTTTGATAACCGCTTGAAATTGTTCCTATTCGCTCCCCGTTGTGTCGGGCTCCAGACACGGCACACAAAAAGCCCACATTTCAACTGGGGTGTTTGCGCCAACCCTCTGAAATGAAAACTGTCAGTCCAAACTTCAGTCACGTGATTTGATTTCAAATCCGTTGCTAAGTTGCTGGTCTCTGTGCAAGTTCTTCAAATGACTCGAAGCATCTCCTAAACCGTTCCATTTCCATGGTTTCGTTGTGAATCTTCTCCGACAGCTATCGGTGGTCATGTAACGCGTCTTTCCGGTTTCCCTGTCCGGCAGCCTCTCTCTCGCGCCTCAGCTCGTTTTGCAAGAAAGTCAATGTAAATCCATCCCTCCTTTTGTCAGCCGACTTTGGGCGAGAAGACTGGCCACCGTCAACTCGCAGCAATCTGAAACCTTTACTGATCCTTTCTCCGCTCCTTCAAGGTAAAGTCATTTTGTTGACTTCCAATTGGCTGTCGGTGTTGGTAGATGTTTCTTTTGCATATCTATTGAGATTCACTCTGTATCAACTTCCGAACCCTCGTGCAAGTCTCGCTGCAGTTGGAAGGTGAGAGCCAGATGGGATGATGACAAGGCGAGGCTCAGTAGAAAATGGATGACAAAAAGAACTAAACACGCATCGCTTTCATTCTTGTGGCCAGACTTTCTCCAAGACTTTGGAGCGCGTCTGGAGAAATCCGTAGTGTAGATCGATTCACCCAAGCATACTTGTAGGGACCCTTGCTTTGTGCAATGGGGCGCGGTCATGCTTGGAACATGCTGGTTAGAAGGTTCCAACCAGTGTATCCACTTTTGTTTTTAGCGGTGCTCCTGGAGATTTTTTTCCAATGTGAAATATGTGCCTTGGCTCAATAAAAGTTACAAGCCACTCGATGAATTGATGAAGAATTTCTGTTTAAAGTATGTCCAAGTAAGACCTTACAGTGTACAGCATCGGGCGCTTTTAAGTGACACGTTGGAAAACCTTTGACCCCACTTTAAAGTTAACTTTTGTTTAACCTGGGCAAAAATGTAACGCATGATTCAAATGTAATATTTGACTCTGCACAAAGCACACAACCTTCTTCTAAGCTCCAGTCGACAAGAATTCCTTTCATTTTCAATGCATTGCTAAATTCAATGATGTGCCTTCTGTCAGTCAGGGTTTTGAATGTATTTTCTCATCGATATCTGACCTCTTCATGACCCCTAGGATGCATCCAGCGTACAGTTTGTGTCTCCTTTTGGCCCTGCTGCATGTGTCTACAGGTCTGCTCCTGGGAGCCTTCAACATCAAGTCTTTTGGTGATAAGAAAGCCTCCAACACAACCTTGATGAACATCATTAGCAAGGTCTCATATGCTGTAATGACTTCTCATCACACGCCACCCCACGTCCATCCATTTCCTACCGCTTAGCCGAGGTCGGGTCGCGGGGGAAGTAGCTTTAGCGGGGACGCCCAGACTTCCCTCTCCCCAGCCACTTCCTCCAGCTCTTCCGGTGGTGATCCCAGGCCGGCCGAGAGACGTAGTCCTGGGTCGCCCCCGGGGTCTCCTCCCGGCGGGACGTGCCCGGAACACCTCACCGGGGAGGCGTCCGGGAGTCATCCGAATAGGATGCCCCGGCCGCCTCGTCTGGCTCCTCTCGATGCGGATGTGAAAGTGGAACGTAATGGTTTCATTTACAAGTTAACATGTAGAGACAGCAAGCGATGGGCAAGAAAGGTTAGAAGTTGTGCGACAGACCGGCGACCAGTTCGGGGTGTAGTCAGCCCCGCGACCCTGAACACGATAAGCGCTGTTGAAAATGGATGGATGGAGGTTAGAAGGTTGGAAGGTACCCTGCTGCAACTTGTTCATCACACAGATGCGGTCTGACGCATGGGATAAATATTCTCGATGACGTGTTATTGCCCATCGATCAACAGCAAACGCATTGACTTGATGCTTTTTCGTGTGCGTTGCAGATCGTCCACCGCTACGACATCCTTCTGATCCAGGAGGTCAGAGACAACGACCTCTCGGCCACCGAGAAACTCATGCAGCATGTCAACAAGTGAGGATAAATATAAGCGTTATCTGTGTTGTTGTTTTGAGTGATTTTACTATATTAACAGAACCCGATCAAGGAATGCCCACTAATTCGTACTGTTTGTTTTTCTAGAGGTTCTCCACAATTTAGGTACAAGCATATTGTCAGTGAGCCTCTGGGTCGTAGTTCCTACAAGGAACGGTATCTCTTCCTATACAGGTACACACGCACACACACACAAGCTATTGCAGTGACAAAATCCTCCTGTTTCTTTGTCTACAGTATGCATTGTTGTGACCTTATACCGTATACTGTAGCTAGATAATCCCTCTGCATGATTCCTCATAATTCGACTCAGCATACAATGCGAACTACAACTCGAATAAAATCCATCCGTCCATCCATTTTCTGAGCCGCGTATCCTCACGCGGGTCTTCGGGCGGCGTCAGTCAAAACTCAAACGTGATTATTTTAAAGCAGAATTTTGATATCGCTCACACATGCAGATGTAACTAATGTGCTGTGCGTGCTGGATAAAACTAAACTGAGCTGAATATAGAAAGTGTCTATTCCGAATACACAAGTCTATCGCATCACAAGAAAATACAGTATTTAGTTATGTGGTGCAGCAACATCTGCAGTTAATTCGTCATCATAATGAAACTATACATAATATCTTATATGTTCCTGTTTTTTAATCTACCATTCCAATGGTGTGTTTTTTTTGCCGAATAAACTTCGTATTTTGTGCATAACTACTAGTCACTTAATACCTTCCCGAATGCATAGAACATTGCCTTCTACTCTTTGTGCTTTTGGAATTTGCGGATGCAGCACGCGTAACCGTCAAGATCAACAGGCTGCACACTGCATTCAATCAGGAATTAATTCGATTGGCGTATCGAGACGAGAAGCACTTCAAAAGGTCAAAGGTGTGGAGGCAATCTTTCGGGAATAAAGCTGTCACGCATTTCAATATGATCTGTTTCTTTTCAGGGAGGCGACTGCGTCAGTGGGCAAAAACTATACTTACGACGACGGCTGCGAGCCCTGCGGGAGCGACACCTTCATAAGGGAGCCCTTTGTCGTCATGTTCTCCTCCGATGACGCCGGTAGGAAATGGAAGAAAGCAGAGCAGCATCATTTATGAAGTTCTCGTCATTTGCAACGGTGCCACAGTGTGACTCGCGTCTAGAAAGTACAACAATCTACGTAATTACACCAAGTCGCGATTAGCACGATCATATGCAGTATACAGGTCTGTGGAAGGAAGGGTCTTGGGTAGCGACCACTAGCATTGTTGTTTTAAGAAGAAGAAGGAGGACACACGTTTTAGCGATAACGAAAGAGGACATTCAGTCTTGCTTTAGATTTCGGTATTTATTTACATGCAAAAAAGCTCAACCTTTTTCAGAGTTGGTCCAGAACCACGTTTCACCGCATGCAATAAAAAAGTGAAGGCCCAAGTATTTAGCATTATTTGGTATCAAGTATTGACTAAATGCTAACGTTTTATATTGCATTCCTATCATGTGGGGTGAGTGATTAAAAATCCACATGAGTCATTTGACGGTCTTCATTCGGATTCAAGGATTTTCATTGACCTCGCGATTTACACATGATATGGCAACAAATGCATCGAATTGAATGTGTTCCCAACAACGTTTGTATCTCAACTGATCATTAACTGTTGATTCCCACACGATCCAATCATTTCGAATCGTTGTGGCATGAACTTTGTCCTCGTCTTTTCCTGATTCCTTTTCGGTTTCTAGTTGTCAGGAACTTTGTGCTGATCCCACAACACGCCTCGCCGGACTTCGCCTCGCAGGAAGTAGACGAGCTGTACGATGTGGTGACTGACGTCCGCGCCAGATGGAACACCAATGTGAATATGACTTTATTGAGTGTTTAAAAAAAAAAAAAAAGTTTTTTTTTGTTGTTTTTGTTTGTTTTTTTCTGTATGAAGCTGGGTGAGTGACACCCATATACTGGCCCCGCAGGACATCGTTCTTCTCGGCGACTTCAACACAGACTGCACATATGTCACAGGCTCAGACTGGATGAAGATCCGCCTCTTCACCGACAAGAGCTTCCATTGGCTGATCCCTAATGAGGCTGACACCACAGTGTCACACACTCATTGTGCATATGACAGGTACACACACGTGCAAATTCCGTGTCGGGAGTATCAGATACATAATCACAGGATCTGAGAAGCTTCCGGAATGCTTATTTGTCTATATGGGCTGGCTACCAGTCCGGGGCGTACCCCGCCTCGAGGCCAAAATTGATTACTCGATGATTACTCCCATTTAGCAGTTTGAATGTGGTTGATTCATTCTGATCAAAGCCATATCCCCAATTATACGGTAAGAGGTTGTGGACATTTGTGCAATCACATTATCTCACTTGTTAAGAATTACAGTACTTCCCCTCTCTAAAAAAAAATGGAGTTGTACAGGTACAGTATAAGTCACATTAATAGTAGAAAATGTTTTGGAATGATTTACGTTCTGATCTTTTTTTTTATATCACAATTTTAAAGGTGCCACATGTTACCAAATCAACTTTTTTTCCCTCATATTTGGGATGCAATATTGGTTGTAGGGTGCCTCAGTGAACATGTGAAATAGGAATACAAATTGTCCAAGCATACCCGATTTCGAGACATTTTTCCGCCAAGAGGCCTGAAATCAGCTCACTCGAATTTCTCAAGCTTATCTGCGTCACTCGCGAAGAGCTCCGGCTACCTCTGCGCTCCCGAGCCAGCGCTGTCAACATAACAAACGCACGTGCTCTCACGAGTGGGTCTTCTACACGGAGGCAACCAATCCGAGAAAAGGGGGCGGTCTTAGCCAAACATGGACAAAGCGGATACAAAAGTGGGTCAAACTGAAGTAGCCTTTTCTGGACACGAACCACGGTGTGCAGGACCTTTAACAAGGTCATTTGGACTTTATATAGTCACTGTAATTTAGCTGAAATGTGACATCACAATTCATCAAAATTCAGAAAAGCTTCCCAACAGACGCCTGTTTGTAAATTGGCATCTCAAAAATTATTTACTTGGCTGTGTAATTTCACACTTGATGGGTGAGCAGGAAACCCAAACTAAATTTATACATTCAATTGAAGTCAATTTTCCACAATAAACACATTCTTTAATAAATCTTTCTCAATGAATACTGAGCATCGTGATATCAAAAATATTCTCAATATTCCCAGGTGGACGCTTAAGAGCATCCATCTTTATGTATTTTTAGGATTGTGGTGACCGATGACATGATGAAGGGAGTCGCGCACCACAGTGCTGAGGTGTACGACTTCATGGTGGATCTGAATCTCAGCTTCAGTATGGTAAATATGTCGGAGAAGTAGACATTAGCACGTCACAAAAATGTCAGCAATTTGATGGTGAGGGGCACTTAAGAAGTTCACCTGTCTTGGACACACGATTTGAAGTGCTATCCCATTGTACGTTGTAAATCCATATGGTTTAATACGATGTTGGTCTACCCTTTGCGGGAAGGCTTTCAACAAGGTTTAGGAGTGAGCACATTTGTGAGGTCCCACGCTGATGTTGGACGAGAAGGCCTGGCTCACTGTCCGCTCAAAATCAACCCAAAGTGTTCTCTTGGGGCGAGGGCAGGACTCAAGTTCATCCATACCAAATTCTCTCATCCATGTCTTTATGGACCTTGCTTTGTGCGCTGGTGCACAGACATGTTGGAACAGGATGAGGTCATTCCCAACCTGTTTGACTGTCCAAAATCTCTTGGTATGCCGAAGCATTCAGAGTTCCTTTCACTGGAGCTCGGGGGCTAATATTTTTGCGGGAACAGTTTGGAGATAGCCCTTTCCTGTTCCAGCATGACTGTGCATCAAGGTTATAAAGACATGGATGAGAGAATTTGGTATGGATGAACTTCACTGGCCTGCACACAGCCCTGACCTCAACCCAGTAGAACACCTTTGGGATGAATTGAAGTGGAGACTGAGAGCCAGGCCTTCTCGCCCAACATCACAATTTGTGTCACCTCACAAATGCCCTTCTGGAAAAAAGGTCAAAAATCCCCATAAACGCACTCCTAATCCTTGTATACTGTATTAAAACAATATGACTTATTTCATTTACTTAGAGCAGAAGTGAGTGCTTAAAGCATTTGCACTCCTTTATGTTAAAAAAGTACCAGGTGTAGGTTTGATTTATTTCTCAGGCATTGGCTGTTAGTGACCATTTCCCGGTGGAGGTGAAGCTGCTCGTTTGAGCCTAGGACTGCCTGAACCATCGGCATCAGCCTCGACTGGAATTCTCCCACGCCCGAGCCAAACAACTACTGGGACGGAACTAGAATCACACACAAAGACAAATAATAAAATCGTTAAATCACTGCCAAATACAGTAGCAGTGTCTGTGAGTATGGATGGAGATTTTTTTTACACAGACGTTTGGTGAACACCCCACACAAGATGTAGTCTGGCTATTAGCCAACATTTCAAAACATTTTCAATCAACTATAATAATACATGCCATCTTTCACTCCATACGCTCACAAGCTGTATAGAACTTGAATTTCAGTCCATTTATTTCGATTCACATACTGCAGCACCCATTCCTAACCACAGGGCAAAAGTCTGCATACGCTCAATGGCTGTCATTTTACTATGAAATACTAAGATACGAATGATGTTGCGGAGTCGATGATATTGAAGTCTTGGAAAAAGGAGAAGAGTGTTGGCACCCTCATGCCAACTCCTAACCACCAATTTTTGGGGGGGGAAAGTGGAGCAGCCAGGACACGTCATGTTAAAGTACACAGTTTGAAGTTTATTTCAAGACATACACCACAGTTCTGTTAGTATGGTACACGTTTTGAGCTTTTCAGTCAGTATACTAATAAAGCGGATTTTAACCATTAAACACACACAACCAAAAAACAAGGTCACATATGAATGCCCCCATTTATTCAGAAACTACATTCCAAGAACAAGTCAGATAAAACTGAATACAGAGGGGGAAAAAAAGATGAAATGCACCAAAGCTCCAGTTATCCGTTCGGTCAGGCACTTCAATGACGAGGCTCTGAGGATCTTCTTACGAGAACATAACCTCCCTAGGTGTGAAGTCAGCTCGATTTGTGCTGGGGGGCACGTACCTTTTTGAAGCCAGTTCAATTAATTCCGGATATTATATTGCATGGACCCGAATGGGCCTTCAACACACCGTTATGTCCGCCACATAACGAAAGCGAGTACATTCTTTTGATGATACTGGAAAGCCCGTGTTGAGCCTGAAGTAGCGGTACTGGACAGTGACAGCACAGGATCAGGCAGTGCTAAAGTTCAGATGGTGAATGATCACATGGCTCCAGTTACTACGTGGTCTCATTAAGCCTTCCTCTTCTTGAGCATCTCAAGATACATATGGAGTGACTTTTGGATGGAGTCTTTGGTGATGAAACTCACAAAGTTTTGGATGTCGGCCTCTCTGTTGGACGCGAGCTTGTCGATGGTTGGCTTCCTCATCATGGACTTTGTGATCTGCCTGGCATGGTCTGGAAAACAAAGACAACGGTTTGCTCAGGTCAATGATTCTCAAAACTCGGCAAGCGGTGAGTAGTGTGGTGGTGCGGTGGACCACCGCATGTTTCATTTTCAGCACCTGCGGATTCACCCGTTGGTATGTTTTTTTCAAGTTGGTTTTCTATTTTTTGTGTGCATAGTTTCTCCCCACTCGAATGTTGAAATTCACTGCCTTTGACGGACTTAGAATCCAAATATCCATGTTAACTGTGAGGGCTGGCAGCGAATGATTTAAGATCATCAAACAAATGTAAACAACAGACAAATATAACCCAAGTGAACTTAAATTGCTGTTTTTAAATGGGGATTTCATTCATGAAGGAAAAAAAGCTACCTGGCCTTCTGTGGATTGGAATTAGGACTTAACTGCTGCATTGCTTATCTTAAATTAGTGGGACTAAAGCACGTTCAATGTAACGTTTAATTGAAAACATAAACCGAGGACCCCCTGGATAAATAAAACACACCTGGAACGGCCAACCACTTGGCCATTATCTGCTCCGACGTGGCCATGAGCTTATCTTCTGCCACTATCTGGTCCACCAGTCCTATCTTCAGAGCTTCTGTAGGACTGTAGAGCAACCCCAGAGCCAGGGCCATCTCGGTGTTCCGGTGGCCTACTGTATTCACCATGGTGTCCTTAAACCTGTGAACAACACGGGACATGTCGTGAATCATTCACTTCCAATTGATAGCACGTTTGTCACGTCGAGAATTATTACCAAAAAGGTGCAACTATGCCCAGCTGAGTCTCGTTAAGGCCGATGCTGTACCGTGGGTTGTCCGCCATTATTCTATGGTCACACGTCAACGACATTAGACAGCCGCCCGCAGGACTGGAGCCCTGCGGAAGGAGGGAAAACTACAGTTAGTATTTTTGCTCAAGTCAAGTTCTTGGTAGAAAATGTTGTTTGTTTTATACTACATTGATTGCGGCTATGGTGACCATGTTGGAGCTATAGACTTTCAGCCACATCTCCTGAACAGCTTTCCAGAACTCCCCACAGCTTTCTGGACTTTTGCCATACATCTCCAAGATGTCTAGCCCTGCTGAAAACACCTTGGGCAGACTCTGGATCACATAAACACACAATTTAAGTCAAAAAATGGTGTGTGTTTAAAAAAACAAACAAAAAAAGTCATCTTCAAAGGCGTTTTGCATTGTACAGATGTGATGATGAGGCCTCGGCAGCTCTTGTCCATCTCTAGCTTCTTCAAGTTGATGCAAAACTCTGTGAGGAAGTCCAAACTGAGGCTGTTGACTGGCAGACTCTTCATACGCATCACGGCCACACCTACGCAAGACATTTCAAAAAAAAAAGAGAGAATTGCTACTGCTGTTAAGTCCAAGGTTAGACAAGATTTACAACAAAAAAAAAAGACTGCTGCTTGACTGAAGCATGGCATGAGCCAACTATGCAAACTATGCTTCGAAAATCGAGAACCCATTGGAACCGGGACTAACGTTTGGACACCCTTTATTGAAACCATGCAAACTTTTTGGACCCGGCCCCCTAAAAGAATCGGAATGGAGAATCGTTTGGAAGCGGAATCGAAATAAGGAATTGGAATGACTCAAATTCAACTTTCACTTCTTCAGCGTTGTCCTAAGAAAAGTTACAATATTTACAGAAATGTGAGGGAGTGTACTCACCTTTGTGAGCTACTGTACATTCCAAATCATATTCTAATATTGCAGCCTTTTCATGCATTTATTCGAAATTCACACGCGCATATCCACCCTCGAAAATCACCTGTACTCTTGTCAAAATCCACAGACATTTTGGACGACGCGGACGTGGAGTTTCGGCTGTGCACAGCAGATGAACTCACTGGACTCCGCTGGCAAAGGAGGCCTGGACAAACGCACAACAAATACCTTTCATCTCCGACTCACATCTGCCATTGAACGTTCTCAGCCAATGGCAGCGAGGAGACCTTAAGTCTACTCAGAACGGTCTTCGGCGCTTCAGTTTTACTGGCGTTAATAACGAGGCACCGGTTTGACCCTTGCTCCACATGCTGCGCCATACAATGCGACCCGAGCACTTTCGCCGATTTACAGTTAACCGAAAGGCTTTCCTCCGATTCAAACGTACATTATAATGCGCTCCGTGCACACAAAGCAAGCCACAGACGAGGGACACACCTGGCAAGGCACATTGACTTCTCCAAGCAGCTCTCAACGCCATTTTCTTGTTTTGCGGCTTCGCAGAACGAACAGCGCTTCGAAACTATAGTGGCCGGTGTGGGTAATTACAACTTCCGGCGAGTCGACGGATAGCCAGATCGAGCCCAATATTCTTCGGCTTCATTCAGAGAGAAGACTTTCTCGAATTCTCTTCTCGTATCAAGTAATGTTTAATTCCAGAACATGTCAGAGAATACAAACTCAGTTCCATGACTAAAGCAAAAGAACCTCAGCAAGTTGCGCAAAAAGTACTGCAACGCCGGACATTTGGACCTGCGCATTCAGAAGTTGAGGTCGCAGGTCACACCTGTGAAGGGGATGGTGCATTTGAGGTTTTTGCGTGAAAGCCCAATGGCCCGTCCCTAACTCGAATGACTCGTGTACGTTTACTTCTAAGTCGTAAATTGGAAGCCGAGCAGTCCATCGTAGTATGACCGACAAAATTCAGGTTCTTCAAGTGCACTTAAGTTCATTGCTGTACAATAAATCAAATCAGTAAGAGTAATCATTTACTGTGTATAAATATCATACACGTGTTGATGTTTTTTCAGGAGGGCTAAATGCGTTGTGTGTCCGCTGTACAAATTTGACACATGATCCAATGTGTCCGAACACGATTGTGCTTGTAATCCGCAGGCTCTTCCTGACATGAATTGATGTCTTGTTAGAGACCAGACCAACAATATGAATCTGTAAAACTGGGAGTGGGGAAAGGATTCAGGCTCATAGTCTCCTGTCACAAGATATGAAAATGAATGAAGCTTTAGAGTAGATACTTGAAGTGCCAAATAAACTCTCCAAATGCTTTATTTGGGTTACCCGTTCTTTTGCCTTTTGCGCTGTATTGTACACACAGGATGATAGTGTTATTATAAACACCAGCAATTCGGCACACCAGTAGAACGACGTGCCTTCCTAGTAATGCGTTCTTCTTCTATTGGCCTTCCGCTACTGTTTGACATGTCTGCACAGCTTTAGCATACTAGAGCAACCACCGGTACATGTTACTAGTGAGGCAAAATTGCGCACTCATGAATATCGTTGCTCTACTACTAGTGCGAGGTGTTAACTGGTACAATTGTGCATCATTTTGCTGCAACTAGTAGCATCCAAAAGGCTGCAGTGCGTGACACATGCCTACTAGCACAGGTAAGGTTTAATTGTGTACTAGTAGGCTAAAAGTGGTTTAAAAAAAAAAAAAAAAAACATTATACAGGCTGCATATATTTGATTTTATGTCTATGGTTTCTGTTGGGTCTGTTAAATGACTCCATGTTGTTGAGTCGTAGCCCTCCTAAAATACGCGTGAAAACGTGTTGTCGGTCTCGCCTGAGACGCGCGTGTTGCAATCAGAGGGTGTAACAGCCACTTTGCACCACCAGATGACGCTGTGCTCCAAAGTATTCATTGGAATGGCTATTGGAACATGGTTGCATCTTCTCCATGTACCTGCGTGGCTTTTTCTCTGGGTAGGTTTAATGAAGACTCTGACCTCTGTCTGCGTGCGTGCGTGCGTGGGCCCAGTTGAGGGTCAGTCCAGAGTGTATCCCACATCTCCACCAAATTCACCCCCAGTTATGATGAGAAGGAGCCTATTGAAAAATATGAGGGTGATGCACAGTAGCAGCAACGCTGCCGTTACATCAACCTCGGTTCATTTTTCATACAATGTTAGCGTAGCGTCTGAGGTCGCTCTCAGGAACTTCACGATGCTTAATCTTGAGAGTCGAAGCGCGCTAACCGGCCGCTGCTAATCTTAAGGCTCTCGGCGAACGAGGTTCGACCGCGGCATCGGCTCTCATCTGTTATGCGTGCGCACGGCACAGACTTTGTTTGTTGAACTCAGCTCATCAGTCGCCCACTTGGACACGTCATCCGTGTGCTTCGCTCTCCACACGCGACTACCGCTAATCCATTGATGCTCAATCCAACTGTTACACCAATGAAACGGTCGGATTCCGTGTGGGTCGCTCACGCAAGGGTGACGTCTTAGGAAAGCGACTGCATCGTTGGGTTGCGCTTAATGTAGCAACGGAGCTAACGGAACACCCCGCACATTGGCGTGACAATAGAAATGACAAAGGCTTGCATTATAGGGTAGACGTTTTGATACAACACTGGAGTGCTGATGCCGTGTTGGAAAAGCTCAGAACAAAAATACACTTCTTGCATGTGACGTCGTAACTCATTTGCCATGAAAGAGGAATCGATAAGTGGAGCGGTCAGCCAAGCGAACAAACGATTCCAGAAACGGTTCTCAAAAAGAGCCGGTTTTCGATTCCCATCCCCACAACTCCCCCTAATTGATAAACAGACGGCATCGGTACTAGCGTTGGTTGCGGTAATTCATTGCACTCCTCCGGGCACAACATTCACATACCAGGGAACCCTCATTTGGTACCACTTCCATGTGTGAAAATGGCTCTTTCTTGGTGGGCTACACTAACACAGTTCCAACTCGGGGAAGAAATATGCATTTTCATTTCTTCTCTGCACGCTCTCTGGCTGCATTTAATGTCACATAATAATGACGCTCAAGCAATTAGCACAAACAAAGCAGCATTTCACCGCACACGGTACAGTGGGGAAATCAGTGGTGTGTATCCGGCCTGCTGATTTCAATTCAATCAAATCTTGGTGCATTTCCGTGGTCCTGGAGTCCATTGAGCAGGAGAGTATTTCAATGGAATGAAGAACTCGATGAATACACACATTGATTCATCACATACACGCCACACGTGGGTGCACACATTCCGAAGACAGCGGCTATTGAAGTGTCACAAATCAGCAGGTTTCATTGTGCTGAGAATTGGATCCGGTGGCAGGGAAAATCATTGATTACAAAACAGTAGCGGCAACAACAACACGAACGCCACGTCACATGCATGTCAGTCAGCCGGTGTGCGGCGTCGAGGGAGGGTGAGCCCACGCCCGTCCGGGAGGGGACCCGACCAGGGCGACGCCACCGACCGCCCGGGGCCCAGGGAGGTCCCGAGCCCGACCCGAGCGCCCGAGGGGCCCGTCGAGATCTTTGGAGCGTCGTTCCCCTCTCGCAGGATGCGAGACCGACAAGCGCGGATATGAACGATAGGTCAGCTGCTGCGGGTGGCCACACAAAGTAGGCCCGATGTCATGTTCGCTATTCTTGAAACAAGCAAGCCGCTGTGCAAACTTGGCAGCGAGCAAATAAAGTACTCAAGAAACTAAAGTCAGTCAGTGTGTGCCACCCGAAAATCTCCGAATTTAGGGCATGAGGATTCCTCGGAGCTTCTCGTCTTCAGTGACGCCTCAATGGGAAACCGACCTGATGGCGGATCGCACGGTGGACATCTCATTGCGCTGATGGGCGAGGAAGGGACATTTTCGCCTGTTTGCGCCAATCAGGAGAGGCTAAATGCGGAGCACGCTGGCCGCAGAGACGCTTGCTCTCGCTGATGGAATTGATCGTGCCATATTTCTGTCTTCCCTCTACTCTCAACTCACCACGGGAAAAGTCACAGGAGAACCGTTAGCGGTGATAGAACCGTCACAGACAGCCACTCCCAAGTCAATGCCATAGAGTCAACCAAATCTCCAACAGAGACACGAAATAAGCGCCATCAAAGAACTCAGCCGAAGCAAAAGGATCCAAGATGTCCTCTGGTCTGGACCAAAAGAAGGAGTTGCTTCTGAAAGTGGAAGCTTGAACGATGACTGCTAAAGGAACAAAAAACAAGTGGCCGTTAAAATTGTTAATGTGAAAACATCATAATAATCTTACCAAAAAAAAAAGACTATTGAGGACCGAATGTTATATTGCAAAAGACATGTCAAGCTCCACTTGCACGTTTTGGTTTGTTTGTTCGAAAGACAGTGGAGAGGAAATGATTTACGGCAATCATGAAGCGTTTACGGGGGAGCGCGGGGTGATGACGTCATTGTCGTGTGCGGGGCTGGCGTGGGCGGTAGTGACCGCGTTGTTATGTGAAGCTGTCGAGAGCGATAAATAAAACAACCTGAACGGGGCTTTTCATTGGAAACTTAACAGATGTCCCCCCGCGAGACCGCCATCACTACGTCACTCTGCCCTCTCAATACCGACAAATGCAAAGTCCCGTCGGGCAAACGATAACGATGGAGTGATTGGAATCATTATTGGGATAAGGCGTCGTCTCTTAACATGCGTCGAATACACTTGAATGTGATGAGCGGTGTGGGTTTGTCCTTCCTTTGTCGCTTCTCCTGACGATCCAAGAGAGGGAAGAGAGCGCCATCCCCGCCAGGGATCACGAGCTTGCTTTCGGACAAGTCAGCTTCGAGCCCCAAATCGTCACACACACACACACACACACGTCAGTTCATACTTGAACATGGAAAATGCTTGGCAAAAGTACTTAAGTCTGTAGAAAAACAAATACCCCCAAAAATGTTTGGTTTGATTTTAAACAGAGCTAACCAGCACCGGCGCAGGCTTTTATGCTCTCGAAACGACACGTTCCCATAGCTTTCCTAACATTGTGAACTGAGTACAAAAAAATGCGAAATTAAAAAAAACACCTTACAGCTATGTGTTTTTTTTTTTTTTTTTTTTTTTTGCGATCAGACGGAGCTCGTGGCTTTTAGGCCCGGCACCAGACGCAACTCATTCGCCACAAATCGTTCTTGAAAGTGACAACAGCAAACAACGCTATTGAAGAAGCATCTGTTGCGTCTTTGTCGTTAATGCTCCACGGTTCACATTCCTCCATTTCACTGCTGTCCCCGTTTTTTCCCCCCACTTTATAAATCCTCATGATCCCAATTAGACTCATTGTCACAATCGCAAATTGAAGAAGAATCACCTTTTATTGTCGTGAACATGCATGCATGTGTTCTCCGCATTTTACCCATTTGCGCCATCATCAGTGAAGGTTAGAAACAGGAACTAGCCTATTTTGATCAAGGTGCAGATATGTTCAAATGCAGGGAGTCAAAATGAAAGACTGTCAGAAAAAAAAGCTCAAGTCCAGATACCTGAAAAACAAAAAAAAAATGGCTTGATTGAGTTCACCTCTGGCGTCTTCTTCAACATCTCACAGGTTGAAAATCCTTCAGCAGGCATTTGAATCGTTTAGTTAGGATGTTTCCGATCGTATACACCCTCCTTGATGTCAATGATTCAATATATGCTTCGTGACTATTTGAGAGATTTACTTTCCCTAGTTTAACCAGGTGACGCGTATAGGATCATTTTTAAAGTGCTTGTATTCGGTGACGATCTTGCCCTGATGCCACATGTTGTCCTGGAGGACGTTCTCTTTCCATGTGGGATTGAGCTTGCGTGAGTAATTCACGCGACAATCCAATTCTTATTGTCTTCGAGGACAGTCCCTCCATTTTGGCTGATGCAATCTTCTGGGGGAATTGCCAATAAAATACTTGTTTGACAAAATGACCAATGGTAGAAAAGCAATTGCTGTGAAGAACGTGTGTTGCGTGCTTACATGTCTCGCCAAATGTGTTGTCTTGCTTTATTTCTGGAGAAAGTGAAGCAAACCAGAGTGACGTATCCTGTTTTGTTTGGCAAAAACTGCCCTCTTGGTGGTTTAAGATCTATTTGATCATATTGAAAGACTTGCTCCCAAGAGTTACCTTCCAAAAGATGCATGTATGGTGTGCAACTACGAAGAGGACAAATCAACAACGAGCAAAAAATACAACGGTAGAAAGGTCGGGAATAGTTTGATTGGTATTATTGATGATGTTAGTCACAATAATTCTAGGATAGGTTCTTGATATGTTCTTGCATGTTCAGCTCCAGTGGACAACGCTGCAGTCAGCATGCCAGTTGCACGTTGCCTCAAAATTGATCTTAAATCTTTTAGAGTGGCCCTTTATTGTGGGCAGCCTAAAGCACACTCAAATAATCGCCATCATGTCTAATACGCCACACCTTTGAGGCACAGGGCTTATCTTAGCAAAGAAGTACTCACGAACACATTCGAGAGACAGGACATACATAGAAAAAGTCGTAAATCTTTTTGAGTTAGGCTCTCACAAATGGGAGTAAAAACAAAAGCGCTGTGTTCATATTTGTTTTGAATATTATTTGACTGTTGAATGGAAGTACGGAAAGAAATGAAAAAAGTTGCCCGCCATGCTGGCGTCCGTTGTCAATCAGGCCAGAGTAGATCGTGGGTAAGGTCAAATTTACCCAGTGGCTATTGCTCTCAACACGCACACGCGCACGCACACGCACACACACACACCAGAAAAAAAGCAGGATTCATTCCTCTCAGCGTGAGGTGAGGGAGGGAGGGAGGAGCAAGAGGGCTTTATAAAGGTGCAACCTCCTTCTGGATCAACTTGCATGGAAAGCGCCTTTTTGCTTGTAATTCGGGCTTGTTTTTTTCCCCCCTTCTTCAAGTAAGCATGGATTCGCTGAGGTTTGCAACTGTGCTGTTGGTCATGATGACACCGTCTCTCTGCGCACTGGGAGGTCCGCTCAGCAGCCGGGAGGAGGCCAGGGAGCTGTGGAACCTGGACAACTGGCAGGTAAACCTTGAGAAGAACCCTTTTGCACCCATTTCTTACTTCAGGTTTTGGGTTCATGTTACGTTGATGCATTAAGCAGCTTTGCATTCCTTTTTTCCTTTTGGAAATTCAGCTGAGAAAGCCTCCAAATTTCTTTATTTCCATTGTTTTCTGCACTAGCATTCCAGCAGTGCGCATTTCTGAAGGATCAGCTCAGTCACGTTCATTTTCATTACAACAAAATATCTAAATATATTTCCTATAACATAGCTGATAAAAGTGATAAAATACATCAAGAACCATCAAATTGAGTTATTGTCTAGGTTTTGCAACGAAAGGATTCAGAATACTGATAGTGAAATGATCCTACTAATTCGCGACTTGTATTTTAATGTAAATGAATGAATTATAAACACCAGCATCAATGGGAGTCAAAAGCCTCACACACGTAACAGTTCATGAACACACATTTACATTTACATTTGCAGTCAAAATAATGGTAGCTTGTTGGAAATTATATAAGCTGTTGTCATACAATGTTTTGAAGAGGACATGTATAGTATGCGATACTATACTGAAGTCACGCGACGAGTGTGAGTGTGTGCTTCGTTCTTTTCTTTTCCATCCACCGGAAGTAGTGATAAATGACTTTGGTTCCGAAGAATTAAATGGACACAATGCCGCTGAATGTCAGTTGCCGTGGAGCCCACTGTACGTCTTTGTGTGCGTGCGTAGGTCTACCCTGTAGCCGACGGGATAAGCGTCCGTCTGGCAGACCTCATCAAACGCTCGAAAGCGCAGCGGTTCCACGGCCTGATGGGAAGGAGCTCGGGTAAACAAACAATATAATAATAGTCATAAGAACTGCGTTTCCAGGGGGCTAATAGTGCCCGTATAGAATTCTTTTGTTGTACTACAGCCATTACTGTTGTCATTCGCATGCCTCCTATGTTACAGGGGTATCACAGCCAATGACTCTGGACAGGAAAAGTAATATTATTATACTGTACATATCTATATTACTACTGGGGCTTTTCTTTGAACTGGTAACTTTTTTTCTCTTCACCAGGAACTAAAGGGGAGATGTTTGTAGGACTCATGGGGAGACGGAGTTTAGCCGAAGGTATAAATATTGGAAGTCAACGGCAAACCTCGTGTGTGTGTGTGTGTGTGTTCCTGTTCCTGTTGATGTATTTTTGGGTGACCTCATCTCCCGTTATGAATGTGCAAATGTCACATTTTGAGAAATTGGAGTCTATTTCCGTTCTTCCAGATATGCAAGAGGAGTGGAAATCCGACTCGTACTGAAGATGCAAACGAGGATATATACGTACAATACATCGTTTTTTTGTTTTCCCAATTCTGTGATGAATCATTTGAATTTTCCGCATCAGTGAACCTACTGTACGTTGTCAATCAGGAGGACATTGTGTTAACAAATTAGACAGTATGACTTGCAGCACACTGCATCGCTATCATTACCAAGTGTACTGGACACGTTTGACTTGTTTTCCATTGCACCTTAATTAAAAGTAATTTGTAAAAAAATGTCTTTATTGCGTGTTGCTTTTATAATGCCGTTCAATGGAGATCTTCCAAAATCGTCTCAACTGCATCCAGAAAGTCTTCACTGCACTCCACCTTGCACACAGCCTTATTCCAAAATGGAGGAGCTGTTTGCCCTTCGAATTCTACACACAACAGCCCATAATGATGAGATGTTTTTATTTGAAAATGTACTCAAAACAAGCTGTCCGCCCCTCAAAAGTGAGCAATCGGGGGAACGGCCCCTGTCAGGGAAGAGACCGAGAACCCGATGGTTGATGTGAGAGCTCCAGAAAAAGGAGAACCATCCAGAAGGACAAGCATCTCTTCAGCGAGACACCAATCACAGACATCCATCCTGAATGAAAACACGCTCCACAGCGGCTTCACGATTACTGTGCATCAAAGAAGTCTTGAATAAAGGCTGTGAATGCTAATGTACGCATACACTATGTGATTTCCTAGTTTTTTAAAATGTTTTGATAAATATATTTTTTTTTTTCCCCCAATTGAAAAACATGTTTAATGTCGTCCTGGATGCTGTGCGAAGAATGCGGAGGGAAAATTGACCAATTTGGACGTAACATCACAAAATGTGGAAAAGGCGAAGCGCTGTGAATACTTTCCGGAAGCACTGTATATATTTTAGTTGCACTAAAAATCATTTTCAATAGATGAGCACTTTCAAAATTCAAATCCGATTCCCTCGTATGCGAACGGTTGCAATGGAAAGGCCGCAATACAAACATCACGCCACAGAAACCCCACGAGGTATTTATTGAAGAGGAAGCAAAAGGCGGCAGCTAACACCAAAGCACAACAGAGCTACATGTTGAAAGCTAAGTTTCACTGTTGCTGCGTTGTCTCACTAGAAATACGGAGCAAGGTGCTTTGAGATTAGGGATTACAGAAGTACACTCAACATCTGTTAATGCCCAAAGCAAAGTGTTTCTGGAGCTGCCATTGGCTCACTGAATACCAAACATCCCCATTTTCCAAAGTTCGGAGGCACAGAAAGCAACAGGTAACATTATCTTCTCAATAAAATAAAATAAAAACTGCCCCACGACTATATGGATTGTGTTCATCAAACTAGGGGGAGTTCTTGAAAAGTCAAAAAAAAAAAGTGCACTTCCCAATAAAAGCACTTTAGCCTTGGCAAAACTTTTAAGAGTCAGGATGTTTGTAGAAACCACTGTGCAGCAACATCAACAACACGATAAGTGACATTAAACATAAATAATAATAGTATGGAAAATGCCAGTTGGGCTAAAAAAAAAAAAAAAAAAAAAAAGCAGCAGAATACACAAATAAAATACATTTGAAGAAGCAAAACAGATGCTGAGACAATGCAAAGTGCTGCTAAATGCTGGAAACAGAGGCCACAGCAGCTCAGAGAAGAAATTATGTCAAGATGCTGCATCTCAATTTTGTCATTAGTACAAGAGTTTGCTATTCAACCAAGGAGTTTGCTATACCCCCAAACAACTTATTGGCCAGAAGCATTTGCGAAGAAGCCGACAACTCCAAATATGCTAAACCGAGATGAGCTAAACTAAGATATTCCGCTAAAACACTCAAAAAGCCTTTTCCGAATCGCCCTCACGTAAACTGTGTGTTCATCCAAAATCAGTGAAATGTGTGCAGCGTGAGTCCAATAAAGACAAAAATACAAAAGTGTTTACAGAACAAACTTCTCAACAGTTTCCTTGTTTCAGTGCCACCATCTTGCATCACCAGCAACAGGAAAGTGCCAAGCTGTGAATTTTGGGCGACAGTGAAGTCTGACTGGATTTACACTGCCGTGGATGGATGGTTCCGCTTTTTTTGGCTCTCAAGTGGCACAATTCGGATATGCGTCACGGCGGTGGAAACAACAACAACAACATGTAATGTTGAGCTATCAACAGGCCTCTTTCAAATGGAGATACAAATCCATTATGTATCGGATAGCTGCCAATACAAGTGCAACATAAATGCGCAGCTCGAACACACTTCGATAATGCAAGCTTTCCGCTCAAACTAAAAATGTGAATAGAAAAATAATTGGATAGGTTTTCTTTTGCAATTGGACCTGCAGTGTAAATCCAGCCTTAGAGGATCAGAGATAAAATGATCAAATAAGACGTCAATGTAAATGATGTCCCTACCTTAGCTTTCGAGAAATTCTAAATGTATTTTTACATCAATATTTCCATTCGTGTGGAAGCATCCTGTAACTGACCACGTTTTTCATTGTTCAAACATAAATAAAACTTTTTCTTTCATGAAATGCTATACACAAGATTTTTTTCACACAGTAACAAACAGGATGAAAAGTCTTAAAATGGAATATTCTCACATTTATACAGTGGTGAAACCATAGAGGTAGAACATTATTAAATATTGAGAACTTTGAGGGCAAAAAACGGAGAGCCTGTTGACACAGAGGAACATAAACAAATCAAAGCAGGTCCCTTCTTAAATCAAAGATCTTAATGTGGGACAAGGTCCGAATGAGGCCAATGGCAGCTAGAGTTTGCAGGTGTGATAGGTTAAATACCCGGCATGCACAATTTGTTACACAACTGCAGAACAAAAGTGAGTACTGTAGTTTATTTTATAGCTCCTGCATGTACATTCTCTCGACCAATTTTTCAATAAAGACCAACCAAGGTGGGAATTTTGTTTCAAGTATTTTCCAGTCAGAGCTCAGCCAGGCTGATTTCAGGTCGTACTTACTATGATTGAGAACATTTTTTTTTTTGTATTTCTACCTGCATTGTACTGCCGTGAGAACAGTGTAATTGAAGCGCTCTTTTCCAAAATGAAACCCAAAAAAATCCATCTTGCCAGGCCATTCATTGTGTAGACTATTCTATTTTCAACATGTTCACAATGAGGCTACAATTTACTTTCCTAGGATAAAACAACGTTTGCAATTTACAGGTCTGGCTAAATAAATCAATAATAATCCAAATGGATTGATAGTGTTTTGGAAAAGAGCTCATCAATAGGAGAGCACGTTGCGGTTGAACACATAAGCAGTGACGCTTGATATATTCTACATTGCTGCCTGCTACATTTTCTTATTCAGCCTGACAATCATTCAAGGGAGAACACCAGAGACCTTAATATGGGACAATAATAAGTATAAGCCGTGGAGGCAAGAAATATATTGTTGTTGCTGTAATGACAGTGAGTGCGAAAGCCGGAACAATATGTGACTTTGTAAAAAGCCGCCGGAAGCCTTTTTGTACAACAGTGCGACTGTGAATATTTTGTGTGTGTGTGTGTGTGTGTGTGTGTGCTTGCCAGTGTGCAGAACGGGATGTGACTGCTTTTTGAGCCGGAGTGTCAACAGAAGCTCCTCTACGTCCCTTTCGGCGGCGTCCACTTCAAGGCGGTGGGGTCGATGGTCTTGCTGTTGCCACGTTTCCGCTCCTTGGCTTTCCAGTCATCAATAAGGTCCTACAACAGGGGTATTCAATTAAGATTGCTCTTAAGTTGTCCTTGTGCTGTATGTTGCACACACGTTTTGGAAACTATTGTCCATTGGCTTCTGTCGCTGAACAATTGTAAACCTTTTTTTGGGGGGGGGAGACTCAATTATTCACGACTATTGGCAGCAGAGCTCTGTCCCTACCTATCCTTGGCGAATAGCCGAGGATCACTGTAAATGCTACATCTACTGATTAGCCAGAAAAAGCTATGCAGGTCAAATTACAAATTTCATCCAAATAATCAAATGATAGATACGGGTCTATCTATACGAGAAACATCAGCTTCGCCAGTGGGACCGGTCGTACCTGTCGTTTTAAAACCAGGTGTTTCCCCTTCCAGTATTTGAGCATCTGGAGGGACTGCAGCGTGCTGACAATGTCCACTGGGTTCACTGCAGTCTCCTGGCTGATCTCTGACACCAGAAAGAAATACAACATTGAAGGTGAACATGAGATTTCCCCCCCCCAAAAAAATCAAGTACGTAATACAATCAAGAAAGTGGCCTTCGGAGTTGTGTGTAGTGCTTGTACAAACGGTTTTACAAACCATTACAAAAGCATTTTTCTTGCTCTATTTGATCTGTATAATTCTGTAATTACTGTTGTTTTATTGTTTTACAGTGTTCCTGACAAATGACAAAATGTGGTGTTTTTTGAAATGAAATTGACATTTCTATATACTAAGTCCATGTTAGAGAGTCTAACTAGACAACATATGGGACGTTTCATATAAATCACAAAACCTATTTCTTGATGCATATCTACCTCACAGTTCTGAGGTTGTAATCTAGATTCTGGGTTTAAATCTAAAGTCCGGGCTCCCTATGTACAGTTTGCATGTTCTCTCGCGGTTGCGTTAATTTAAGACTTGAAATTGCCCGTAGGTCCGAATGTGTGAACGTGTACTGTGAATGGCTGTTTGCGTCTAGCGACCCTGTGATTAACTGCCGACCGGTCCCAGTCCCAGGTAGCCGAAGTCGGCTGGTCTTGGCTCAAACTCCCTGCAACGTTGATGGATGGGTTCATATGTTTTATTTATTTGATGGTGAAATCGGTTCAACCCTCCATGTTTGCTTTGCATCGTCGCTACTTTACCCGAGTAGACTAAACCTTTTTGTCCCAGAAAGGTTTTGTTTCAGAAAGGTTTCGCTGGTTTGAAAAATGTAATCCAGTTCTGACCTTTAATGGAGATCTCCTTCCCCTTAAAGTTGTTCAGGTAGCGCAGCAGCACCTCCTTCCAGTAACTCCGATAGCTGATAAGGCCCAGGTCGGATAAGGGTCGCTCCGGTGAGCCCACTTTCTCCTCCACCTTCGATAACAGATAACCTGAAAGGACAATTATTACAAAAAAGTGTAACATCCTAAAATCGACAAGCACATGCACAACAGGAGTCGACTTACTGAAGTCTATAAGCATCTTGCCGTAGCCCTGCCTCATGTACTGTGGCATGGTGAGGATACAGGATACATTGTAGTTGAGGAAAGAATTTTTTTCCTATGCAAGGAGGACAGATGTACGTATTGGTGGGACTCGCATTCGAAGTGCAGAAGTCATCAGAGAGACTTGTGTGTCTGTCATGGGCACGGTGACCCAGGATCGCCTACAAAACCCATGGATCTGCCCGGACTCCTCTTACATGCTGTTAGCCTTAGCGCGCATCTTCATTAGCTTGGTTAGCTTCGGACTATTTCGTTGATCTGTACTTACCGTAATAGCTCGCACATAAATTTTACATAACCGTAAGGAGGTCCCGGAGCCAAGAAGATACACTTTCGTAAAATGACTTTGTTTTTTTTACCTTGGAGAAATATCCCACAAGATGGCACCCTGTGTTGTCAACCTCAGTCATCACGTAGAAGAGGAAAGGTTCGACATCATAATACAAAGTCTTGTGGTCGAGAAAGAGTTTGGCCAGCAGACACAGGTTCTGACAGAAAATCTGAAAGAAAAACAGCGGTGTTATCAAATCTATTTTCCCACTGAAATTAACACACGTAACAGACAATATATACATTTTTGCGTTCAGAATTAACGGTTAAGATGAATATTGTATTTTGTAAACAATGTCTGTATACATACTGTCTATCGATCTACTGTTTGTATATTGTATATGCTGTATATATATATATACACACCCATTAAATATGTAGATAAATAGACTGGATTTTTGAGCATTTTTGTAAAACAAAATGTAAACATTCATGGTTAACAACAATAATATTTTAGCATTGAAAATTGAGAACCTTTACATAACTATTACTGGAACATGTGGTAATTACCAATGCAGTTGGTGGTCTCAGAACTTTGTTAAGCACTAGAAATGGAATCATGATGGGGCTTCTTTCACTGATTCATAATCCATTTTTATGTCGCAACAGTGACATATACTCATTTGACATAACTGTATTTCTTTAGTTTTTACACATTGGCGATAAACAGCTAAAACAAAGCAACAAAGTAAACTTCAAAACCTAATGGTGACGTTGTGTACAAGATTTGTTTCCTGGAAAGTTTGTGAGGGGCCGTGGGAGGCTTTCTTACCTTGTTCTTCTTGCCATCAACCTCAAAAACCGAAATGTTGCCTTTCCGATAGATTTCATCACCTGGAGGATGCTTCCAAACACACTTGGCCTTATGTGGAAAGGATAAACAATCAGTTCACTTTGTCTCATTTCACTCCAAAACACTCTTCGAACCAAAGAATGAAATTTGGCTTTCGTGTTGAGATGATCAGAAGGCAATAACCTAGAAGTATGTGTATACATTACGGAGTGATTGATTGATGTCCAGCTTGCATTGATGGTTATAAATCCGATCTGTCCATTTGCATAGCACTCATATTAGCGGCTATCAGATTTGTGCGTATTCTGGGGGAACTTCTAAGAATGATGTGTCACTATCGTCATGTTAGTTTGAGCAGTTCAATGATTCACCCTTTACTATCCAAACACCTGCTTGGATGTTCATAGCAAATTCTATGCAGATATGTAAAGACCTTCTAAGACATGAGGTTTTATCCAAAGTCAGTCTTACCATATGTCTGCGCAAGATGGTCTGGCTTTTCATATACTTAAGGCAGAATTCGCACATGTACAGCCTCCCCAAGCGGGCATACTCCTCCGGGTATGGCGAGTGGTACCACGTGTCCAGTTCATAGCGTCCGAACACAATGATCTTTATCATGTTGCTCCCCTCCGACACCTGGCCAGCCAGACGAAGCTTCTCCTGTAATGAGCAGGGCAAGAGGGTGATGATGAAGATGGGTAGTGAAAAGAAATGAAAAGAGAGAGAGAGAGCGAGCGAGCGGGGAAATAGGTTGTAGGGAGAAAAGAGGAATAAGAGGAGAGATAATGGAAAAGATCTCCATTAGTCTGGGAAGATGAGAAGTTGAGGCATGGATAACAGCCAGCATCACAAAGGAGACTGTAGATGGGGACAATTTGAAAATATATACTTTAAAATGATGTCTCCTGTACTTCTTGTCCCTTACAGAGCGACGGGACAAGCCGAAAGTGGAAAGTGTCGGGCAACCGAATAGAAAGAGAGGGTCCCTGGTTTTTCCAGATGGATCTAGCTAAATAAGATGCCTTTCAGTTGGAAAAAAAACTCATTACAAATACAAACTCCAAATAATAAAACATAAGACTTTTCTTTGCTATAGTCCCCTCCAAACGTACTGGAACGGACGGCATGGTCAATGGGGACTGTGTATTAAGAAAATACAACTCTTTGGAGAGCGAGGAGGAAGACCAGAGCACAGGAAAGCAAATACATCAATATTTGGAGGGTCTATTATACCAAGGCTTGCTTTGCTAATAGAAGAACAGTATAAAGTGAATTATCATCAAACACGTCCAGCAAAATTTTGTAATCATTTCTAATAACAGACCATATGTGGCGAACGGAGTGGTTTTATGCTCTGGATTTGATTAAACCACATGAAGGAAACGCATAGTAAAGCTATTATTATAATGACATAACACTAGAAGGCCACTAGAAGGTGTCCACTCAGGCCCCAATCGACACATTCATATTTAATGTCTGTTTACCTTCGGAAATGGGGAGTCATTTAAGGGTCAAAACAAAAGAATGTGCCTTTTGAATGGGTCTCAATGGAACAGAACAGAGGGAGAAACAACAGACACAGAATAACTGAAAGGGATTATTCCATCTGCCAAGTCGATTTCAGACTCCTCCTGAGGCTGTAGCGGAGGCTGTACGGACTGGAAGAGAAGGAGCGCAGGAAGGCGGGAAGGGGAGGGGGAGGCAAATAAGTGAAAAGAGGAGGGTGGTGATGAGTTTTCTCTCTTACAAGGTCCTCCGAGGCACGTGCCTGCGCTTTCCTGAACAAGTCCAGGTCGTAGTCGCTGGTGATGTTCTCCAGCAGGGGCTCCCGGCTCATCCCGTGGCTCTGAAGATGATCCTAGCAGTAAAGGCAGCTATTAAGATGGCCACAAAAATGCATACTACCGTCATTTCTCGTGTATAATGCGCACCCCCAAAGTGGACCTCAAAATTCGGGAAAACCCTTCCACTCATGTATAGTGCATTTTTACAATGCATGATTTTGCTTCTACCCATATGATCAAAACATGAAATATTATCTGTTTTTTTTTTTAAAGAATTATTCTGAAGTTAAGCACTTTATTTGAACACATAATACTTTCTTTTTATTTACTTGCTCTTATTTTGAAATTCACAGCCCTACTTTTATTTAGTAAATGGGAAAACACACAGTTGTGCTCATATGTTTGATTACCCAGGAACAACTTGTAAGATGGGTACAATTCTTAAAAGAAAACCTGAAGGATCAGGCGAAACACATTTCATTTTATTTTAATGGGATTCAAATTAAACTGTCAAGCATTTGAAAAAGGCATTATCATTAAAGAAAACATAACCATAAAGAAATTAATGAGGGTTGTTGTTCAGTCGTCAGTCGTATTTAAAAACAAAACAAAACAATATTTCACAAATTCTGCCTGGGTATATAAACTTATGATTACAACTGTACAAATATGCAGGCTTATGTACCCCCGTTCTATTGGAATGAAAGTGTAGGCTACACCTTTTTCATCACCTCGAGGTGGCGTTGGCATACTAGAATGAAAATGTACAACTTTTTCATCACCTCTAGGCGGCGGTGACATATTAGAATGTAAGTGTACAGCTTTTTCATAACCACTAGATGGCGGCATACATTTATAAAATGTGAAGGTTTTTTTTTTTTTTCCCCCTATACCTATGCGCAATGCGTACAATTTTTCCCATTACACACGAGACATTCCGGTGGTTCAAATGAGCTAGTAAAAACGTCTCATCCACAAACCATGTACTTGTCCTTCTCCTCCTTATTAAGGCCAGCATTCCTCTTCTTCCTCAGCTCAGTCACCTTCTCCTTGTAGCGCAGCTGACGTTCTGTTGGGGTCTGACACATCGCCGATAGTTAAGACCTGCTCACACCGGCTAATAATGTGTCCTGGATGGTCTGCTCACACATGGGCAGCTCTCAGGACAGGCGTGAACCAGAGATCACACTTTTATTTTGACAGCCAGTTTGGCCTAAAAGTCTCCCATTGTTCGATCACATATGAGAGGAAGCAACCACAGAAGATTCAACCACTGCAGGAGTCGGATACTACAGCGAGACCATTTCAGGTCAGAGGCAAACATAAATAGGTAGTATTCCACCCCTAAACCAACTTACACATGGCACAACCCCTTCCACTGTCTCCATATCAAACTTGAATTAAACCAGACTTTAGCCGTGGTAGCATCGTAAGAATGGAATTTATACAATGTTGTTTAAGTGAGGAGACTCACCTCCCAGGCACACAGAGGAAGGACAAAGAATGAGTGTAACATTTTTTTTTAAACACTGACAGTCCATTTGTCTAAAAAGGTTAAATATGTTTAACACTTGAATGACCGTAAAGTAAAGAAAAAAAAAATTATTCATGATAAATAAAGTCAATGAACAAAAAGTATCTGTGTCAGTATAGTGACTATATTGTGCATCTGTCATCAAATGGTGCGCCATTATATTTGAATTGAATTTGCTTTATTACAAAGGTTACCTGTATTTTGTACTGTAATTGCCTGGCTGTTAGGAAAGTAAAAAAATTTTTTTATATATACTTGATAATGTTTTGAAGATGGTAATAATTGTACTGTGGTATTGTTCTAGCTGTATTTATGTATTCAATCACAAGTGTAACGGGCTAAAAATCACCCTATGCTGGCAAACAAGCCTGGTCCAAACACCTTTAACCTTGTCTTTAATGGTTAACAAATAATAATAATTTTTTAAAAATCAAATATTTACCTGTGGTGAGTCGCATGAACCAATGAAAGTTGACTGTGGAGGGAGTCCAGTAGAAAAAAACAATAGTGCTTTACTTTCTTACTGTTAAACAGACATCTATATTACACCCCGAAATGAAACTACTTTCCTCAACAATCTAACGAGGTGAGGAGCCCTGCTGATTAATTCATCACTGGGCGATGCAACGCCGCTGACTGGACAACATTTCAAATCTGCTCTCGTCTGAGCAAGTAAAAGTTCAACTCCAGATTTGATGCAGCTGCTTGTGGTTATATTGTCCGGTGGAAAACACAATAACTGTAACCCTTCATATTATCTCCAGCCTCTATTAGATTTGACTTTATGACTTAATGATTATTTAATGCTTGCTCATTTCACATCTCATTTCAGCACACAAGGCATAAAAATGAACGTGACCGATGAATTAGTAGATTACTTTTACTCCCGATACCAGTGAAACAACACCTTACCTGGTTTCTGGTGGAATTTCGATTCTCGTCATGACGGTGAGACAGCGTCCTTTCGTCGGTCTGTTTCTCACGAGTTGGCGTCTTGCCCTGACAAAACATCAACACGGTGTGAGGACAACGACTGACGGTTCGGCCTGCGGCACAAAACCTTGCACCGTCGCCCGTCTGTGGTCCAGAAGGCTTTGCAACCTGACAATTTCAATGTGACCCTGTTAGTTCCTCTCACTTTTTTCATCCATTGGTGACATGTTTCCCAGGGGACGCGCGGTTTGACGAATCACAGCTGCATGGCTATCTGTGGTGGTGGTTGGCCACTTTTTTACATTGCTATAGCAGTTTTACGCAATTAACCTGCGCAGCATGTTTTTGCAATGTGGGAGGAAGCTGGAGAAAACCAAGGCAAGCACACAGCGAACACAACCAACTGCTGTAGCCGTTATTCAAGAATGCATTTTCTTTTCGCCACGTGCCCTGCGATTGACTGGCGACCGGTTGAGGGTGCACGCTGCCTTTCGACCACAGTTAGCTGAGATAGGCGCCAGGACGAAGGGGTACGGAAAATGGATGGATGAATGACATACTTTTTTTATTTATTCAGCATTGGGAAGTGCTAAGGAGGAGGAGGTGGCTTTTAACAGTCAATGAAAAGGAAAGCATACAGTACGTGCCCACTGATCCATGCTTAGTGGTTGCTCATCTCATGTAAAGCCCATGAGAATTTACTGGCCACAAACTTGCCTTTGTCGGATAGTTTACGAAGCAATATTATGCCATAAAATGTCTCCATACCATGGCCCACAGATACATGGCAAGAAATACAGTGACTACAGGAAAACCTTGTTCATTTTTCCTTCTTTGTTGTCTTGTTCCATTTGGTGTGTTCAATGAAGCATCATTTTTTTTTGCAAAACTGACCACGCCATACTGAGGTGTGTACAACTAAGTAGAGCTGAGCCAAACAGAACCGATAAGTTGCTGTGCAGTGGAAAAGAGACTTAATTCAGCAAGACAACATTGTCTGGTGGAGAAAAAAAACAAACTTACTGTGACTTAGCCACTTGTCAGGAAAATATAACAAAATCAGTTGTGTGTGTGTGTGTGTGTTAATACCTTGCATTCATCATTTGAGAGGTTGTGGTAAAGAGGACACCCTGATATGGAGAAGTGTCTCTCGTGTCTCCCTGTCAGGTGACCTAGGTGAGGTCAGACAAGGAGGTAAAAGAGCTTATTATTGCTTCACAGGAACATGATCACTCTCAAGTCAACGATACGTTACCCAGTGAGTTGCATCCAGGCGTGGGACACTTCATGTTGAAGTTGTAGCTCTCGTGAAAGCGCCGTCGTTTGGGCCTGTGAGAAAGGCCGTGAGCAGCGGCCTCTTTCAGCGAAAGCTCCTTTGCCAACCTCTCGTCCTCCTCTTGAGAAACTACGACATCGTTGCTGGAGGAGACTACGTCGTTCCCGGGGCTGGAGGTCTCAACGTCTGACTCGGAAGACGGGGCGTTGCCGGTCGGCGTGCGGGGAGGGGTCTCGTCGTGGTCCGCCGCCCGCTTTATGCCTATAGAACCAATGAAGGCACATCAAAATGGTTACTGCATGTAGTAGACGGAAGGGACAGGGACCAACCCCTGCCACCAACGGGGAAAATCTCTCCGTAACTGACGCTCCCCCCAAATATTTACAATTACCACAAGATGGCAGCAAAGCACTACTTTTGTCAAAATGGAACTCCTCAACTTAGTTCAGAATAGTTCCTTGGCACCAGGTGAGTTAGGTGCACAGAAACATCCGTGGATGGACGGATGGACATGAATACTAGGGATCGATGAATAACTTGAGCTTCATGGGGTGTCCACAAATTTAGGCACGCACGTATAAATTCTACAATCGAAAATGTGTTGGCGGACACAGAGCCGTAACACCTTACTGACAAGTGTAATAGGTAGCTTGGCCATCAAGTGTTTGTTGCGTCTTATATCGCAAATAACACGTTTTACATGACAGAATGCATCCATCCATCCATTTTCTTTACCGCTTCTCCTCACGAGGGTCGCGGGCTGCTGGAGCCTATCCTAGCCTATCCTTCAGGCGGGAGGCGTGGTACACCTAGAACCGGTCGCTAGCCAATCGCAGGGCACATAGAAACAAACAACCATTCGCACTCACATTCACACCTACGGGCAATTTCTTCAATCTTCGATCAACCTAGCACGCATGTTTTTTGTGATGTGGGAGGAAACCGGAGTGCCCGGAGAAAAACCACGCAGGCACGGGGAGGACATGCAAAGTCCACACAGGCGAGGCCGGGATTTGAACCCCGGTCTCCAGAACTGTGAGGCAGATGTGCTAACCAGTCGCTCACCGTGCTGGCTAACAAAATGCAATAGTGTATTTTCAATCAAATTATTTGGACCATGAATAAAAGACACCCAAAGAATTGATTGTTATAGTGCAGGTACGTTTCGTGGTGGTACAGATCCCATTGGACATTTTTTTTTTTTTTTAATGCCTAGCAATGATTTATTTGGGGGTCTCACAATTGTTTTACAGTGCCGTTTTCTGACTCATTTCCTGCCAGCGCTGCCATTGACGGATGGTGAATTAAAATGTCCATGTTAACATGGAGGCCTGGCAGTGAATGAGTTAATCCACCCATGCGGCAAGTTTGCTATTGGCTAACGGGGCAGCTATGATTGAGCCCATTTATCTACATTGCTGCATTCTATGTCAAATGTGAGTTGTTTTTTGTTCTTTTTACATTAATCTGAAATGTGGTTTTTTTTTTGTTCTGTGTAATAAATGATGACATTGCCACTGCCACAAAATACAAACCTTTGTCTTTTTTATTTATTTACACAATGCATGAACCGAAGTATTTTACAGTGGCGGTTCCAATGATTTTGCCTTGACACAGCATTCAATTGGATTTGAAATGTATGGAGGAAGAGATTTCACAGAGGTTTTGCAAAAATATGGAATTTCTTTATTAAGAACTACAGTATTATGTAGACTCTGCCGGATTTCATGGGTTGAAAACTATTTGGAGATATTCTTTCAATTTATTGAAGCCAGGAGTCATGCATATCACCAAATTCAATGACTCTCAATGAGAATGCCGAGCCAGAGCTTTAGTTCAATCATACAGTATGTTCAGTTTTTTACATTTCAAATCTATCGTGGCGTTGTCGGGAGGCAAACTCTTTAAAACTCTAGCACTGGCCAAATACCTCTGGACCCAAGTATAGTATCATCATCACATCACAGACTAAATCGTAAGCGGGAACCTTTGATCAATTTTGATATACGGTACTTTCCCGAATGCTAAATTAAGAAGACAATATGCCTTTACAACGGTGAATTAAGTTGATTCATATTGAAATATTTGTCTTCTTTAAAGTCAGGAAGTCGCTGTGAGCACAGACTGAACTCACAGCACGTTACAAGTAATGCATGATGCTCTCATCCCCATTCACTCATCACTTCTCTTTTTCAACTTCTATTAGTCTTTTGTCTTTTCTTTAACACGTTACTTTGTTCTCTTCGTCAAACCGCCTTCAAAACTTAACTATTCCTCATCCCCTTTGGGTCTGGGTCTTGTCTACCTTCATCATTGCCAAGAACGCTGCTATCTTAATGAGCATTTCTTGTGTCTTTTACGAGTAAAGAATGTAATGAGCATCCCGTATGTAAGCACTAAAGGCCAGAGACTTTTTCCTCCCCCTTTCTTTTTTTACACTTACCATTATTACCCTCTGTGTCGGAGCTGGATAACCTGCCCTGACGCAGTGGGTATTTTTTGGCCGCGGTGTTTGTCGCCCCCTGTTGGCTACGCGTGATCCTGCGTCGTGTGGAAAACGCAGAGGCTGCTGCCTCCACTGGAGCAGGAGAACTGCTTCGTGCTGTGCTGGAGTTTTCTGGAAGACAGATGAGTGCAAGTGTTGACCGAAATCATCGTAGTGTTTGAAATATACACTCACGTAGCATCTTATGTGATCAAATACGACAGCTGTATTAAACACTTGTCTTTTCAAAGATGAAAATACTTTACAGTATTACAAATACAGTATGATTCAGTGCAATTAATCTACAGAACGGGTCGCGGGGGCAGTAGCTTTAGCAGGGACGCCCAGACTTCCCTCTCCCCAGCCACTTCATCGAGCTCTTCCGGGGGGGATCTAAGGGAGAGCCCGGACACCCTGCGGAGGCAAACTCAATTCAGCCGCTCGTATCCGGGATCTCCTTCTTTGGGTCAGGACAAACAGCTCGTGACCATAGGTGAGGGTAGGAACGTAGATCGACCGGTAAATCGAGAGCTTCGCCTTTCGGCTTAGCGCCTTCTTCACCACAACGGACCGATACAAAGTCCGCATCACTGCAGACGCCGCACCGATCCGCCTGTCGATCTCCCGTTCCATTCTTCCCTCACTCGTGAACAAGACCCCAAGATACTCGAACTCCTCCACTTGGGGCAGGATCTCATCCCCGACCCGGAGAAAGCACGCCACCCTTTTCCGACTGAGGACCACGGTCGCAGATTTGGAGGTGCCGCTTCACACTCAGCTGCGAACCGCTCCAATGAGAGTTGGAGGTCACGGCTTGATGAAGCCAACAGAACCGCATCATCTGCAAAAAGCAGAGATGCAATACTGAGGCCACCAAACCGGACCCCCTCTACGCCTCGGCTGCGCCTTGAAATTCTGTCCATAAAAGTTAGGAACAGGATCGGTGACAAAGGGCAGCCTTGGCGGAGTCCACCCCTCACCGGGAACGAGTCCGACTTACTGCGGCAATGCAGACCGAACTCTGACACCGGTCGTACCGGGACCGAACAGCCCGTATCAGGGGGTTCGGTACCCCATACTCCTGAAGCACTTACTTATACTCCCAACCTTCTAAAACACATAACATATCCGTCCTTTTTATTCCTGACTTTTGTCAAAATAGGCTCAATCCTTTGAATATGTCGGAGTCAGACAATGGATGCACATAGTAAAAGATTTGACCTCGCGTGCTTTGGCTGAGACGAAGGGACGTGCGAGTCAGGCGCGCGCTGTTCCGTGTTTGCGTGCCGCCGACGGCTTCGGCGGGCTCGAGGTCGGCGGAGAAATCAGAGTCCTCTGTCCCGTCCGAGCTGCTGCCTGTGGTCCTCTGCACAAACAACAACAACGATAGTGTCGTGGCCAAAAGTAAGAAAACACTCATTTACGACAGACTTAAGCGTTGACTTTTTTGGTTTTTTGTTTTGTTTTACCAGTGGATAATCCAACAAAGATCCCATCCTGGGGGAGGTGTTTCATGTCCTCCACCACATTTCCACGCGATAAACTTGTCAATAAATAATCAAGACGGACGGACATTACACACATCAAGTCAGTTGAAAGGAGCGATGCTAATAACATCTGCCATGATGTTCAAACGAGCATTATTTATCGAAAATGCAAACAGCCACAACTAACAATGTTGTTGCGGGGTGACCCGCGGGCGACGCAGAAATGGATGACGAAGAGGGGTTCAAAAGGAAGCACAAGGTGGGGGTGGGGACATAACGTTCCCTTGCTTCCAGCCACTCGAAAATACGCAAAATATCAGTTATTATTATTCATAATAACTACCTACGATAACAATATGGTATTTTAAGTACAATAATAGTATTTAAATTAATTCATCTCACCATTGCTAACCTCAACTGTATAAATATATATATGTAAATAAATACTTCTTCGACAGTGTCAATCAAAATTGAGCATTATTGAATTTTCATTCTGTACAACAATAAAGTACAAAACAGCATTTTTGATACAGGAGTACCTATATTGTTGTGACCGGTTAGTTCTATGTTGCTCAAAAACATTTATTGATTCAAAGCATGATAAAAATGATTACTATTTAATCACGTGTTCAAAACAAACCAATTACCAAGGAGACGTCATTTAATTCCAAAGCCTTTTGACGCACGCTTCTTCTTTTTTTTTTGTGGACAACTTCATAAACAAGAAGCCCATAATCTCATTTGCATACAACCAATGAAACAAGAGAAGAGGCGGAGCTCTACAAAGCCTGACCAATGAGCACAATCGCATTCTGTATTCTAACCAATCACTGCGTTGTTTTGGTACGGACTCGTCGCACCATCCTCAAACCGAAAAACAGCCTGTTCCTCCCGACCGAACGTAAAGTTGTCGTATTCACGGCAGCAGAGGTCAGCATCAACGCACTCTCCTGCCATTTTACCGTGTTATCAGAAATAGAGCAAAACACTTGTGCAACCGGGAAATAAACAGTTGCTAACTTAGCGATCAGCAAATCGACAACTATGAATTAACCAACAATTATAATCAAGTCTAACCAAAGCACATTAACAGCAGCTAACTGCGTGTTGTTTAATTTCGCTGGTGACTACACACATCTTCAGCTTCCATGTTCAACTGGATAACGTAATCGATGACGTTATGGGACCCAGCTTGCAGTCTGTTCGAAAGGCTGTTTCGCACCAAGGAAAAGATATGCCTTACCTTTCTCCGAGGCATTTTCACAGAATTGACGCGTCCTTGTTTGTCAGGTTAATAATCAGTGTGCCGGAGGCAATTTAGGTTGGCTCCCATCAATATTTAATTGCAACCAACCTCCCGTTTTCACTACAAGCCAAGTCAGCTCAAAACCGCGTATCAATATTTCTGCTTTTCCTCTCAAAGCGCACGCTCGGTACGTTGACAATATCCTCCCGTCTAGAAACAAGATATGCCGCATTTAGTCTTCCCTTAGGTGAGTAAAACCAGATATTAGTGCGTTCACGTAAAATACAACTGTATTATAAATTAGTTGTTTGACTTGATGGCTACGGTCAGCGGTGGTATGTTTCATATGCTCCAATTTGTTGTCCAGTTGCATTACATACGTTTAAAAATAACAAATCTGCTGTTAGTTGTACAAAATATCGATTTAAAATATTCTTGGAGTAAAGTCGGACTAATTACTTCCCTAGACCTCTAAAATGGAGGATTTCATACGGCAAATGTTCTGTACAAACGATTGTGGTCGAAGCCGGAAGTTACGAGTCACATCAAGTTGTAAGTCGGTGGCTTTGACAGGTAGCACGTTCGCCTTGACGTGTTGTCGTTTATTTCCTGTTCTAGCTGGCGGCATCGTTAGTACTTTCATGCAAAGATTGCGATCTTAAAAAGCGAATTAACCGGCAAAGTGGTGATTTTCTCTTCGATATAGCTGTGACTATTATGGCGGGTGCCACCATAAAGACTGTACACGCTATTTTTCAGAGCATGGAGTACGGACCAGCCGCAACTTGCAGCACTGCCACTGCACAGGTACAATGATTTGCAGGAAAAAAAAAAAAAGACAACGATTTGTGCGGTTGCTACTGTTCTTCATTTCCTCTCTTAGCATGTTTCATGGCTCTATTACTGCTCTCTCTTAAGTATTGCAAGCCGGTGTTTCGACCCTTGCACCCATGTCAAGTTCATTCACTCCTGGCTGACTGTAACTCACAAGGCAAACATGTGACTGAACTGTACAATAACCTTGTACTGAATTGTCACGTGGAGGGAAGACTTAAGAGACACTTTCGCCATCAAACTAGACTGAAAGCGTGAGTGGTTGATTTTTGTTCTTTGTCCTCAGTCTGTAGTTTACAGTCTGCCCAGCGTTGGTGGCTACGTCACAACTCATAAAATGTCGACTCCTAATTGATTATTTATTTAGGTTGCTCTCTTTAGAGTCTCATTTATGGAAGGAATACAGTATTTTTTCCCCCATCATAATCGTGCACAACTCAACTGACAAAAGCCAGAAATCTTTTAGAGAAGGGAAATAAAAATAAACAACTGAGATAATGTGGTTGAACAGGTGTGCAAACCCTCATAAGTGTGATGTGACTGTTCCATTCATTCATTTTCCGTATCGTCATGAGTGTCGCGGGCATGCTGGAGCCTATGCCAGCTATCTTCGGGCGAGTGGCGGGGTACACCCTGAACCGGTTGCCAGCCAATCGCGGGGCACATACAAACAAACAACCATTCGCACTCACATTCACACCTATGGGCAATTTAGAGTCATCAATTAACCTACCGTGCATGTTTTTGGGACGTGGGACAAAACCCACGTAGGCACGGGGAGAACATGCAAATTCCACACAGGCGGGGCCGGGGATTTGAACCCAGTCCTCAGAACTGTGAGGCAGATGTGCTAAACAGTCGTCCACCGTGCCGCCAGAATGAGTCAATCGCGTTCAAATGGGTGTGTAGACTTTTTTTTTTTAATATCCACTATGTGTCTTACCTGTGTTCTCTTTAGGCCTGGCTGGATAATCATTCCCGCTCGCTGGGTCTTTTTATTGATGGCAAGTTTGTCCACCCGTCAGACAGACAGACTCGCTCCCTGATGGACTCGAAAGGTGAGAAAGTTGTAAAATGTCTGTACACCAGTGTTTATTCGAAGTGACCTCTTTTCATGCCTCGATCGCTTTGTGCGAGGAGTTGCTTTTATTTACCTAGGACAGTTCAATCGAGCAAATGCCACATTGAACCTTTGAAAAATAAAAAGAATCATTTCAATGATAGTTACTTTGAAATGGATTTCAATTGTGATGGATCAAGCGGAAACTGAGAGGAACAGGATGAATCAAGGAAATGAAAAAACCAAAACTTATTTGCCGATACTATTGGGGGGCATATAAGAGCAAATGGTCCCACACGGCGGGAAACTTTTGTTCTTTTGGACTCTGTATCGCAATGGCTTGAAGGGAAGAATTGTGCTTGAAAAGATCAGTGATTGTTTTGGCAGAGACGCATCCCGTTGACAGGTGCGCTTCCTTATAAACACGGTTTGGTGAGGCGTCAGGCAGTGACAGCTACGAGCGGTACCGCGGCCGCATCAGTCACGTGACTTTCTTAAAGTGGCGTTTCGTCCTATGACCTCGGCACATGCGCCGACGCATTGGTGTTGCCGGACCTATCGCTACTCAGAAGTTTTACCATCTTTACATGACAATTGTGACGGCTTTGTTGATTTGAGTTTACATTGTCGCAAAATCCGCGCAGGTAGCTTTTATAACAATTTGGGGGAGAAATCTGCCTTTCAATCAAAATAAGACTTGAATGTGTTACTCACAGCCAAAGTCGTAAGTCGTAAGAGTTGTGTCACGCAGTTCATTCTGCGCTTTCCGGGACTAAGGAGTATATGCAAATAGATTAATTTAGCACACAATGTGATTTATCAAAATCTGATACTTGGGAGGGCTGATTTTGCATCTTTGATTCTGTTTTGTAAACGTTGGTCTGTCGTCCACTTTACACTTCCAATTACATCACTTCCAAATTCATTTTGCACTTGCAGTGCTCTCCTACATTTTCCATGGTGAAAAACATTAGCGCTCCCTCCCGCGTGACCATGTAATAGCGCCCGCTATTTGCAATCTTAGTAAATCATGTCTTCCAGCGCCGCCGGTCGTTTACAGTGTCTCGTTCCTTTTTGTTGACTTTCTTGGTAGGTTACACTGTCGTGCTGATTAAGTCACACAGCGTTTACATTTCCAACGCGGGATCAGAGTATACCATAAAAAAAACTACCATTGGGTGGCAGCGTATCTTAGTTTAAAGCTGAATTGATCAAAATTAGGCCGTAATGTAAGAACAGCCGCACTTGAGACCAATTCAATTGTGTGCCGAGGAAGCTGATGATTTCAATCTGTGCCTGTTGTTTAGGTGGTCTCGTGTGCAGCACGGTGTGTGCCACGCAGGCTGATATTTCATACTGCGTAACCTCTGCCATCAAGGGCTTTGAGGCCTGGAGTGGCCTGTCTTGCTACCAGAGGTCCCAAATGCTGCAAAGGTACATGACGGGATACATCAGGGAACCTCAACAGGGTTAAGGAACATTGCTCTAATGCTTAAAAATACTGTTTTTGTGCATGTTTGTCACCCTTTACTCTTCCGATGACGCGTGTGGATGTGTGTTACCCGTCCTCAGGTTGGCGAGCGCTCTTGGGCAGCATGGTCGGAGTTTTTCCGAGCTGTGCGACCTGTGTCGAGTCTCGTGCTCCTCCGCTACCCTTGTCAGAATGTTGCAGTACTACAGCAGCTGGGCTCAGCTCAGAGACACTCTCATCGCAAACTGGATGCCACTGGGTGGGTGAGCTGGGCCATTTGGTCTGTAGAGGTTTCTTATCAACTCTTGGTTATTATTGTTCTACACCAAAGCAGGAATATTGGACCTAAGATTGGATGGATGATTGTGTTCAAAGGTGAAGTCGTGTTCTATTTTCAGCTCTTCAAAATTCAACGGAGACATGTTATGTATGCATTTTTTCCACAATTTACAACAATTCACAGGTGTTTTAATAACATGGTTGTAAAATGCTGTAGTCATAATACACTACACACACGCACCCCGTTTTTTTCTCTGATTGATATTAGACAGTTTATAGTTCTCCTGCAAGTGGGCGTCTGTTTACGCAGACTTGTATACTTCTAGGCCAAAGGGGAGGCCGGCTTTTGACCGGGGCAGATGAGCATTGAGCAAGAACAAGAAACAAGTGAGCACGCAAAAAGACACCCCGAAAATATTTATGGAGGCAGCACTCGACAATACACTGTGTGTATGTAGCGCACGGACCCCACCGCCCCCGCAGTGACAATGTCACCGTGCAGTCAAGTATGTGCCACTCATCGGAAGCTAACGCTAATATGTGCATCCGACAAAGTGCAATGCAACTCAAAGCCAAACGGATGTCAGGGCTGTGGTACTCGTGAGGAACGTGGGTGCTTCTGCATGATGATTGTGCTGGCTAGTGTTTCATCCAGTGTAGTCCACGGCACTTCGGCGTCACTGTCTCGTCACCCAGCCTTGCTGATCATGCCGTGGGTGGAGAAACCCGGGGTGGTTGTTAAGTAAGAACGGTGACATAAAAATAGGGCATCGCTGTGACTTAACAGTGGGACGAAAGTGGAGAATTGCTCGGTCTTAGACACATTTTAGAAATAGGCAGATAATGAAACATTACTCGGTTGTTTAATTTCACATTTGATGGGGGAGATCGAAGCCATTTTCCAAAAAAATAACATTTCACCTTTAAGAAACTAGCGAGGATGTGTGTCACAACATGGTTAAGATGGGCGCTTGAAAATGCTTGGGGAAGATGGGGTTCAACGTACTGTACTTTAAAACAACAAAAGTCTTGTGTTTGGAGTTTCTTCCTGTTGCGACTTTCAGCCAGTTCTCACAGCTCAATGGGACAACACTCTGTCGCATGAGACCGTCAGCTACTTTTTGACTTTGTTCTTTCTGTTTCACAGGTGTGGTTTTAGTCGTCGTCTCTGACGACTGCAGTCTCTACTCCCTGATGCTCAAAGTCTTACCAGCGTTAGCCATGGGTAAACAACTCATTCCAGTTACATTGTTACATATGTGATAACATCACATTCAAATATGTTGCTGAGTGATGACGAAATAAATATGCTTCCTCTTTAGGCAACTCTGTCATACTCGTCCCCGGTCAAAGCACCGCCCCTGCGGCACTTTTATTGGCTCAGCTTTTTGTGGGCGCAAGGCTTCCTGCGGGGGCCCTCAGTGTTTTAACTGGCAGTGACATGTCAATGGCTGCTGATGTGGCCCAGAATGCCAGCATCAGCTACGTCACCTACAGCGGCAGCAAGGAGGTGCACATGTATAAAAAGGACCTAACAGCACTGAGGATACTGAAATAATCCAAGTATGTTTGTTTTTGTTTTGGTAAAACGGCCTCAGGATGGTGTGAAGCTGTGTAAAGCTACAGCAGGGATGGGTGTTCCGGTCTCTGTAACCCAAAACATTGGCACAACGTGCCCTATCATCATTTTCGAGTCTGCCGACATCAACAGCGCCGTGGATGACGTGTTGGAGACTGCGTTCAAGAAGAACAAAGAAGTGAGTTAAGTATTCACAGTGTTTGCTAGTCTTTGATGCTCGTTGGTTTAACCATCTTCTTTCTTCCTTATGGCAGGTGCATTGGGTGCTGTGTGTGCAGGAGAGCGTGCTGGACAGCGTGATGGCCCGTCTAAGGCTGCGCATGGCAGGCTTGAAATGTGTGGCGCTTCCCAGCGATGGGGCCAGGGTGCTTGTGGACACTGCAGTGCAGGATGCGCAAAACAAGGGGGCAATGGTTAGTCAGAAAAGAATCGCATCCCTTTTCCCACTGCCTTCTCAGCAGATTTCTGCCTTTCAGACAGAACTTGCAGAAGCTGCAATTGCATTCAGATTATGAGATGTGCGGTGATGTCAGCGCCAGCATCTGGGACAGCGACAACCGCTTCCAGCACTTAAGGCCCATGGGCGGCGAGTTTCACCCGTTAATCTTGACACTCTGAATGCAGCTTGCCATTGTTCATTCATGGGTGAACAACCTGCAGTTGTACCTCACACACATGACAGCAAGGATGAAAAAGCCGTCTTGGATGACCAATGTAAAAGGGCCTACTGAGGGCTGTGCTCTGCTGAGCTATGTTTTGGCTGAGTGGATTCAACAAAAAAGTATCAGTAGACACTTTGTTTTGCTTTTGCTTCGATCGGATATTTCATTGGCAGGTGCAGGGCGTCGCAACGTCGCAGTTGAGGCCAATCAAATAGGCCACGTCGTACCCATGAGCTTTCACAACAAAAGCAAACGTTTCCGGGTACGAAGCGAGATCTCGCCGGCAAGCTGTTGAAGGTGTTTCGTGGGAGTGCTTCTGCTTCTGACAGGCATGCAGGGTTAGGGTTATGACCTCATTTCCAAAATGGTTGACTGGACGAGGACAGGCTTAAACAAACCTTTTTAAAAACACACCTTCAAATAATTACTTCAACTCCAGAATGAAAAATGGAGCTTTATTTTGATTACAAGTAGATAAAGTTAGATTTGGCTCATTACTTTTTTGACTACCCCTTGTACATTTCCCATTTCGTGGTGTGATGCGTGGAGCGTCGCTGTCGCCCAAGGACACGAGTGCAGTCAATGAATCGGGCGATCGTTGCCAAGAGTCTCTCAAATATCCACATTCTCCTTTATTTCTCGCCCATTTCCTCTCGTTGTATTATTATAATATAGCTACTGTGTCCAGGGCAATCCGCTTCTTCCTTGACAATTGCACCATGTTGTCTGTGGTTCAATGAAAAATAATAGCATACGGAATATGCGGTGCCTGAAAATGTTGTTTCCCGACAATGCAGTTTTTTCCAATGTAGCGAGTTGGTTATACGTGCGAGGGTCACTCGCCTGAGGTGCAGGTCTGAGTCGCAGAGTGTATTTTTTGTCAGGTTCGGTCGGGCTTTGAGGAAAAACTCTGAAGAGAAAAGAAGTTAAGGTAATGAAAATAAAAAGAATTGGTTCCAAAGCCGAAGTGGCGCTATGGCTGCTGAATGAGTTGATATCTGAATTGTTCTATCTTTGAACTTTTGACGAATAGAACATTTTGAGATGGAGATTGCATTTTTTCCCCCTTTATTTATTTATTGTTTTCAAATAACACTTTTTTGCCATATATCCTAGTGAGGATAAGCTGTCTGTATGACATGACAGCAGAAAATTATGAAAATGATCTTTTGAAAAATAATGCCCCTGTGGTCCCATGTCATGCCTTTAATTCCATTTGAATCATTATTTTTTAAACTTGTCCCGCCACAACAGGAACAGCATATCAGAGACTAGAGAGACACGAGGCGTGACCGGAGAGAGTGCAATCATTTGCTGTACACTAATGTAGTATGTGGCGAGCTTCATAAATTTGTAATAATTTCATAACAACAGTTTGTAACAATTTTTGGCCCCTCAGTTGTTGCAGTCCTGTGCTGTCCCTTCCGGTACACGGTACCCTCCTACGGTGTTATGCGGCGCGGCCCCCTCCTCGCCATGTGTGGTCACGCCCTCTCCTGGGCCACTGCTTCCTCTTATGACCTTCAGAAGTAACACGGAGGCAGTGACTCTGGGTAAAGATTCCTCTTTGGGTGTAGGTAGATGTGTCAAAATGGCATTTAGAAATGTTTGCTTTGAGCCACCCTAACATTGCGCGTTGTACACAGGGAATCACAGTCCACATGGCCAAGCAGCATGTGTCTGGACTGAAGACCTCACTCTGGCTTTGGAGACATCCAAGAGGCACGCACATTCACACAGCTGCACTTTTCCTTTGGTCTTTGCCTTCTTACTAGCTCCGTCCACCGAGGAATTGTTTGGTTTCTTTTTTTGTGTGTGACTTCCGTACAATAGTTTGCAAATATATATTTCAGCTTGGATTTTACCCAATACATTTTGATGACATCATGAAATGATTATTATTTTTTTTTAAATCATATCGTTGTCAAATTGTATCTAATTTCAAAGACATGTAATGATAGCAATTGTCATGTGTATATGACCATTTTCAGGTGTGGCAGCAATTTCAGATATATGTTCAGATATATTGAACATACATTTACTCTTTACTCATAATTTGCAGTGGCAATATTTAGACATCATTAAGCTATACAGAAAAAAAGAGAAAAAACCCCTCATTGGATTGGATTGACTCTTCTAGCTGATCTGCTCATTCATTGATGAAAAAATGTCTTGGAGGAGGTCTGCGGCCTGAAAGTGCTTGTTTCTCATAGTCCTACCTCACGAGTCTTTTTTTTTTTTTTTGGTCTCTAGGCATTTTTCTTTTTGAAATAGCAATAGTGGCACGGTATCATATTTTTCTATATTTGTTTCCCTGTCTCTCTCTAGTCTGTCTGTTGGCTCAGTGTGGGTGAACTCACACCCTCTATCTGATCCGTGTCTCCCTGTTTCTGGTCACAAAGACAGTGGCACCTGCACTGACGGAGGGCAGGAGGTTGGTTTAGTTCCTTTGGGTCACTTTTACTCCAATGATAGTTTGTTTAAGTTCCCACTCAAGGTCATACTTGCTTTAAAGCTCACAAAATCAACATTTTACCCAAGCAAAATATGCTGCAGATAGATTTGCAGTATCATTCAAATATTTGAAGCCTGAACAATGATTTTGTCTCGCTTTCTTTCAGGGTCTGTATCAGTTCCTGCGGCCGTCCTCTACATGTGTCCTTCCTCGCGCTACCCCTGTTGCTCTGGACTATGCAAAGTTTGGAACTGACGCCACCCCATTTATCATTCCGGATGAGACTGTCGGGTGTGGCGTCTTTCTTTTAAGTGCAGCTTTAAATGTCGTTATTAACACAGCATCATGAACAGATTGTGACATGCGCGTATTCCTCCTCAGCACCGTCAAGTCCTTTGCACAGTTTATTGCTGGCAAGGCATGCAAATCGGAGTGTGGCGCTAGTGTGGTGGTGCGTTCTCAAGGGGGCGGCAGCGTGTTAGGCTACTGTCCTGATGGAGGCCAGAAAGATGTCCGGAATGCTGTGGAGGCAGCTATCAAAGTTCAGCCTGGGTGAGATATACTTTTCATACAGGCACAGCTTAATAAGTTAGAATATTGTACAATAGTTCCTTTATCGCAGTAGTTCCCATTCAAAGGTGAAAGTCGTACGGAAAATACTTTTGGGAATGCCTATTGCTACCTAATGGAGATTGAATTTTGGGTTTCCGTAGCTCTAAGTTACAATCAACAAAATGACATGAAATACAATAACATTTTTCACTCTTTATGTAGTGAATCTTTATAATGATTTTCCATTTTTTAATCAAACTACTGAAATAGAGCTTTACACCTTCTTCGAATGTATTGATTGGTTAAGAGGCAGCAGCACCACATGATAGTGTTGTCTTGATTGATTTATTGTTCACTGAGCGGAGCCTCCCGTTTGAGAGAGGTTAACGGGACAGTGGAAATTGTTATTCCGTAGAGACGCAAAAGGCCAAACCTGCATAGAGTTCAGCTTGTTATTGGCATATTCCGTAACCTTTTTGGCAGTTTGGCTTTATTATGAGTTGACATGATGACTCTTAGGGAATATCTAAAAACAGCTACATTGGCAGCTTGTTTACACTGGAATCGACGATCAAAACGAAACGCAGCGTTGACCCACCTTGTTGAGCCAAGGCCGATTATATTACAGGAAAACAATCTTACAGCACGCCAATAACCAAAATATGTACAGTATTTATTTATTTTTAATGAATGGCAACAGGTGGAAACACAGGTTAGGTAATTGTACTTTATGCCATCTCGTGGAAGAGCATTTCATTCTGCCTCTCACGATATGGTGATGCATAAATAGATGAACAAAGTTATGACATTTGTAGTAGAAAAATAATTCTCTGACCTATCAAGTGAAATGGGATCATTTCCCACAGCACACCTGATGATCTCTCAGGGCACACATGTAGCGCAGAACAGTGGTTGGGTAACGCATGCCAAGATTGAGATCTTTCTGGCTGACATTGTGACTTGTCACCTCTAGCTGGATGAAAAAGTGTCCATCTGCACGTGCCCAGTCCATTCAGTCTCTGGCCAAGGGCCTTGAAGGGAAAAGACAGGACATTGCCAAAGCAATCAGTAGCCAAACTGGTATACCTATGGAAGAGGCTGAAGTGGAGGTGGAGCTCAGCATCGCCAGGCTCCGTGACTGGGCAGCCTACTGTGACAAAGTTCACGGCGGAACTCTGGTGAAGCTTTTCATGTCATACAAACTCAGACTTTTTGAAATCTTCAAATGTGCCGATGAGTCCATTTTAAGTTTGAGATGTGCAATGCAAACATGCATTAACATGTCTCGCGGTCGCTGTCCTTCAGCCTGTACCACAGTCTGGCTCGGGACTCTCCGTCCCCGAGGCGCTGGGAGTGGTGGGCGTGGTCCTTCCTGACAAGCATCCCCTCCTCTCCATGGCAACACTTCTTGGAGCGGCCCTCGCCTCCGGTAATGCCATCATCGCGGTACCCAGTCAGGAGTATCCGCTGCCAGCGTTGGCATTCATTCAGGTGAGCGTGACGACCGTATTCTTCTGTTGGAAATGAACGATACAAAATGCGCCGATTCATGCTGGTCTCTGATTTTTGCAGCTTTTTTCTACATCAAAGATTTCAATATATACGGTGCTCGAATTACATCACACCGCAGCCACAACACTTGGACAATCCAATTTAAGAACTGCGTGAATACAATCTGCATTCATGCCTCAATGTTGTGTCAGGGATATATTACTTTATTATCTCTATTGTCACCTGCTGTAAATAGCAGATATTTGGTTCAACTTTATTTCTACCATCATCACAGTGTGTGTTTTTACAATATACTGTATATTACTGTATGTATAAAGCAACCGCACTCTTATTTGGGCTTTTGTGCACTTTTGCATGGTCATATTTTGAGAAAATCCAGAAGAACAGATGATGTCCTGTGGCTTATATTGTGGTCATTTATGACCATGTTTAGGTTTATAATTGTACTGTAATAGTTTAGAGTGGTCAACAGTGTCTTTCCAGTATATGTAAGTTATAAACACACACGAAAATACCACAGTGTTGTAAAAGGGGCCTCTTTTTCCGATGGAAGAAGAAGAATCACCGTTTATTGTCATGAACATGCAAGCATGCATTTGCAAGTCGGAACGCGATGCAGTAACCTAAGTTAACACAGCAGCTAAGTCATAATTCCCCCCCCAAATATATGAAAAATTGTATGAAAAACACTTCTCAGCCCTAGTGTAAAAAAAAAAAAAAAAAAAAAAGAATCAAATGCAAAACAGTAAGTCGGCATTGCCTTCTTGAGTTATGAGGTGACATTCTTGCGCCGCTGTGCAAACTAGTCCGTTGCGCACTGTTCATAATTTCAAAACGCTGCGTGTATGTCAGTACTGTCGTAAACCAAGGTACCCCTGTGTACGTTTGTTTCTGGGGGTCGGGGTTCACGTTTGCTTCCGAATGTTCCATTGCAGTGTGTGGTAATCGACTATGCTCTATCTCTAGGTGCTCCTGTCTTCAGATCTGCCGGCAGGCTTGGTGAACATCATTACAGGAAGAAGAGACAAGTTGACAAAGGCTTTGGCCAATCACAGTGTCATCAAGGCCATCTGGTACTGGGGCAACAGCGAGGTGAGCATTACTGTAACAAAGCTGAGTGCCTTCAAAGAGGAGGAGCTCCACAAATACAGTGGGTACGGAACGTCATTTTTCACTCTTTTTGTATATTGCAGCCGTTTGCTCAAATCATTTAAGTTAAGAATTTCAATGATTTGAACAAATGGCTGCAATATAACAATGAGTGAAAAATGGAAGGGCTTCTGAAAACTTTGCGTACCCACTTGCACATCCAGGAATAAACAATCCGTAATGTGATCCTGTTCTCTTGCTGTAGGGCTGCCAGTACCTCCAGTACACCTGCACTAAACCGTTGAAAACGTTGCACCTGTTCTGTCAGACGGACAAGGACGGTAACCATGGCAGCAGAGACTGGACTCACGCTTCCGTTCTGGAGGAGATGTGGAGAAACGCCGTCCAGTGGAAGAGTGTGTGGATTCCTACAGCTTAAAAAGTCAGAACGAAGACTGGAAGAGGAGGAAGATGGCAAAAAGACTCTTTGGCTGGGAAGTTTTACTATGCAAGGCAGGTTGAAGAATAAATCAAGATTTGAAAGTGAACTAACTAACTGCTGTAAAAAGCCTGGAGTAAAAAAAAAAAAAAAATTTTAAAAAGGGGTGGGGGCTTCACACGTAGAGTGCAGTGAACAAGTATTGGTATTAGAAAAAAAACCATCCGAATGATTCCCAAGACTTTGGAAGAATATTATATGGACTGACAAGATGAAAGTTGAGCTTTTTGGAAGCTGTGGTGTAAATGTAGCACGGCATACCAACGGTCAAACATGGTGGCGGTAGTCTGGTTTTGGGCTGCTTTTTGTCCTTCAGGACCTGGACAACTTGCTATGATTGATGGAACCGTGACTTTTGCTCTTTAAGAGAAAATCCTGAAGGAGACTGTTTCGCCATCAGTTTGTGACCTCAAGCTGAAGCGCACTTGGGTTCGCAGCAGGATCCACAACACACCAGCAAGTCCACTGCTGAATGGCTTCAAAAAACAAAATGAAAGTTTTGGAGTGGTCTTGTCAAAGTCCAGACTTGAATCTGATTGAAATGCTTAAAAAGGCCGTTCATGCTGGAAAACCCTCCATCTCTGCTGAAATCCCCAAAAATCTGCAAGGAAAAGTGGGCCAAAATCTTTCCACAGAGGAGTGAAAGAAAACGTTGTTGCCCAAGCAGTTATTAGGTTTAGGGCGCCATTACTTTTGCGCACAGGGCCAGGTAACCGAATCGTTTTTTTTTTCTTAATAAACGACATCGCCATTTAAAAACTGCATTTGAAGTTCACTTGGGTTATATTTGTCTAATATTTACATTTGTTTGATGATCTTAAACAGTAAAGTGGGGGAAACTATGCAAAAATATAAGAATTTGAGATACTTTTTCACAGCACTGTATACAATTAGCCGACGTCAATATTTGATATGAGTGATGAATTCAAATGACTGTTTTTTTCATTCTATTTTGCATTTTGTGGGCCAGCCATTGAAAGGCAAAGCCATCTGTATAACTATAGCCTCCAAAAAGTTGAAAATACTCCCCTTAAACGTGAGATCAGTATGCTGTTTAAGTGGAGGTTGATACTAGATCTGGAATCAAATGACGGCCAAAGGTATATTTTACAACAGTGACGAAAGCAGGGAGTAGACCTTTGACTGACATAACAAGCAATGACTTTTGTTATGAGGCACTGACAGAAACGGTAGTGGTACTTAAAATGAAGGCTTTGGATCGTGGTGGTATGTTTTTGTCCTTTCATAGCATCAACGATGACAGATTTTGTGTCAAATACATTACTGAAATATAATAATTGAGCCTTCTTGATGATCATGTACTTGTTTATTTTGATAACAAGTTCACATTCTGTTTTCGGGTTATGAGCCAGAGTCCTTTCTGTTTAAAAGTTAACAATTAAAAAGTGATGTCACAACATCCTTGTCTTTTTTTTCCTATTTGTAACTTTTGACATGAGCAAATGTGCGCATCAGGGTGGCTAAAATGAAATCTAGGCCTACAGTACATTTGACCACTTGCACAATCGAATAAGATCTGTTACAATAGCAAATATACTTTTACACTAAATGTACTGATTAACACAATCAGTGTTCATTGGATGTGTGTATGCTAATTGTTGTGGTTTAGAACTGCACTAAGCTCTGTTTTGCACACTACCATTTAGCTCATACACAGTATGCACGAGAATGACTATTAAGATGACTGCGTGATGCAGTGGAGTTCCACACCACTGCAAACTACTGTCATAATAAACGTAAGGGCAGGTAAAGGCCGATTTTTTCCAATCAGATCAGAATCTTTTGATTGTCACTGTAGCAATGAGACGTCCAAAAATTGAGGCTGCCTCCCACGTTCCCGAAACATGCGTGTGAGATGAATTCATTCCATTTTCCATTGGTGTGCATGTAAAGTGTGAATGCTTGCCCGCCCGCCCGTCCGTCCGTCCGTCTATGTGCTTCTCGCCCAAAGTCAACTTTAGAGCACGTGTGACGTGATACAGATTGGAAGTTTCTATTTTTCGTACTTAATACTTAAGTCTCCTGTTTTGTGTTCATTTGATTGACAAGTAATATAAGAACGTCGTCTAACAATTGACATTTTCACAAGACAATAACAAAAGCTCCAAAAACCAGATTGTGTCAAATGAGGGAACTAACACAGGTGATTGTAGCGGTCCTCCCTGTCTTGCAATGAATGCACAATTTGCAGTTGTGACTATTACTCGTCCACTCGCCACATATATCTTGTGCAATCTTTGCTTTTTGCTTTTGGCCTGAGCCTCATCAAGCGTTGAGGTCAACTTCCTGTCAAACAGCGTCCTGGTCACAAGATCCCTCCCACTCATTGCCAAAAAAGAGGAAGGACAGCTTGCACTTTCAGGATGAGCCATGACAATGACACGGCAAAATCCCGAGTTGAAGTCGGTACAAGACTTGAAGGAATGAGTCACCAACACCAACACCAACTAAGCATATAGCTGAAGAGGGTGTGGTGTGTAGACTGCTGAGTAACCGTGACTCAGCAATGGTGAGGCTCAAGTCTGGATGTTTTGGATCCTCAAGGTATTGTGTATTAAGCAAATGCGAGAAGATATGGATTCTGAAAAGTCTTCTGAATGTGAATCTGTTTTTGCTGTTGAAGGTCACATAATCATATTTGCATTTGCTCAGCAAGGGAATCAAATGTGGTCTATCTTTTAGATAGCCATGCAATCAATTCCAGTGCCACTCGTGTGCTGGTGAAAGGGCAGTCGTGTGCTTTCCGAGCTATAAACAAGCTTTGATCATTTGCTCTGTAACATTTGAAATCAGAGAATTTAAACAATAACAAGGCATCCGGAGAGTGGAAAATGTATGGGAAGTTACATATGCTTTATTGTAACTCGATTTTTGACGACAATGTGAATTTTCCACTCTAAGGTAGCGCTAAAACTATGGTACTGAGCAATACTAAATAAAAAAAAAAAAAAAAAAAGGTCAACATTATCAGCAGGTCATGTTGTTTATTGACTGTAGGCAAAATTACTTCGGTTTCTTAGTACTGTTCATAAAGATAACACAAATTCTTATTGCGTTACATTGTCTCTTTGGTTACAGTTAGAGAGCCTGTTTTTTTTTTAAATTATTATTATGAGAAAGTACTATTTGAATTCATTACAATGTGAAGGAAAACAACAGTCACAGTTAAATTAGCACAGTAATAGTAATATATTGACTCTCTTAATTGCGTTTGTCAGAACTGTAACTTTAGTTTAGTGCATGTGTTTGCATTTGTTTTGAATGTTCTATTAAAGTACATATTTTACTGTATATATTTGCTTATTGTAACTCACAAAATACTGTCAACTGTAAATCTGTTAATACACTTTTACAACTACGCAAAACGTGTCTTGGACATCTCAGGGAGCCTTATTTTATAATTTGCAAGGTTCCTAAGATGAATTGAGTTGCATTTTTCTTCGTTGTTATCAAAACTCGTGTGACATCTAAAAAGCATGTTTAAAACCTTGTCAACTTATTTCTTTGTTGTCCCTAACCCAAGAAAAGAAAATACTTTGAAGAAGGGTTTTGTTACAGGTTCATATAAATTATATTTCTGACACCAACAATTCGTGTGTGTGTGTGTGTGTACATATATATATATATATATATATATATATATATATATATATATATATATATATATATATATACACACACACACACAAAGTTATACTTGTACAGATCAATGTGCAGGACACGGCTTGCTAAGAACACTCTTACTTTTCATCGTGCATTCAAGCATTTTATTCCCGAAGACGCAAATGTAATTGCAAAAAGTATATTCGAGCTTACATGACAAACAAGTCAGGCTGACCGTTAAGTCATTGTCACGTGCTCCCGAGAGCTTCTATTGGAGGATGTGTGCATGGTGACGTCATATCCGGCACCAGGGGTATAAATAGGAGGCGCCACTGCTCTTTTAGTTCACAGCGGAAAAGACGTCTGGATGTTCTTGCTTCAACAGTGATTGAACGGAACGTCTTTCGTTTTGACTTTATAACCCTGCCGTACTAGTTAGACGACAAAGTAGCCTTTTTGTTTTTGTACTTTCTTTTGTAAGAAAAGCCAAAACACGCCAGCTAAGATGGAGTCTCAAGTGCGTCAGAACTACCACCGCGAATGCGAGGCCGCCATTAACCGAATGGTCAACATGGAGCTGTTCGCCTCCTACACCTACACTTCGATGGTAAGGAAAACACGCCGAAACCTGGGTTTTATCGTCGTTTTTACCAGTAAAGGTAGGTGGTTTGAATGTGTGGTCTTGTTCCGGCATCCGCATGCCCCTTTGTTTGCTTGCCCAAAAAAAGGCACTTCCGGTGTGCTCTTTTGGCAATTATTGAACATGCTTGATATCCAGCATAAAGGCCATGAATTAAGTCTCTCTTTGCCTCACTAAGGAAGACAATTTAGCTAACTGGTACGCAATTTTTAAAATGTTTAACTCTTGTATGGCTCTTCTGCACACGAGTAGGACAACTACGTGACCAGTGAGGCAACGCTGATTATTCGGCTTTTTCAACTATGACTCATGTAACGTGACTGTTTTTGTTGTACATCACTAGGCCTTTTACTTTGACCGAGACGATCTAGCCCTCCCAGGCTTTGCCCATTTCTTCAAGGAGAACAGCGAGGAAGAGAGGGAGCACGCCGACAAGCTGCTGTCCTTCCAGAACAAACGAGGTGGACGCATCTTCCTCCAGGACGTCAAGGTGTGCGCGTACGACACGCTTCCGCTTGACCGGATAAGCGTTGGCGCGGTTTGCTCAACTTGACCAATGTACTGTTGTGTAGAAACCAGAGCGTGATGAGTGGGGGAGCGGGCTCGAAGCCATGCAGTGTGCCTTGCAGTTGGAGAAAAATGTCAACCAGGCTCTGCTGGAACTGCACAAACTGGCCTCTGACCACGTGGACCCTCATGTAAGCGTTTTGAGGAAGCGCCACATTTTATTTTAAGAACCTGACGTGCACTCATTGGATCGTTTTCCTAATGGGTTCCTGTTGTTCTGGCGTCCACAGCTGTGCGACTTCCTGGAAAGCCATTACCTGAACGAGCAGGTGGAGGCCATTAAGAAGTTGGGCGACTACATCAGCAACCTGAGCCGCATGGATGCCCAAAACAACAAGATGGCAGAGTACCTGTTTGACAAGCACACTCTGGGCAGCAAGAGCTAAATGCTTTTTGAAAGCCTGCTGCCGCCATCTTAAGCTGAATGGGCCTCGACATTCATTCTGTACCAAGTTAACATGTTCCCCATGTTTTTGTGGTTGTGTGGAACATTGGAAATTTGTGTTCACATGCATAAGTGGCTGTTTGGCAATATTCTGAATAAAGATGTTTGAGCTGGACTTTGGCATTGCTTGGTTTCAGGCAGTTGTTTGCAAGTGTTTTTTTTATTTATTTTTTTAATTTTTTAAATAAATATAAAGACTGCTTAAAGTTAACCATTGGACTTGGCAACTAAGTCCCATAGATTTTTTTTAGTACGGTCGTACCCTACCTGTGAGCATTGCAAAGCTTACCCGAACAAATAGTTCGGCCAACTTGTCTTTGGCAAGGAGGTCAGCATTTGCAAGTTTTCGAGGTGTATGACTTGGAAGATGTGTTATACAAATGCACAACTGGTTGCTCCTTTGCTAATGAGCTTCTAGTTGCCTCTTCAATAATTGTACTTAACATTTATGGGTGGCGTTTGTGGCGGAAAAGTCATTCAACAGCACAAACCGAAGGGACGTAATTGGGCCTTTTCTGGCTTTGGTACCCACTCGAACAGGTGTCCTAATTTGTCTGGCGCCATTTCACAAGTTAATGTGTCACTGCATCATTGGGACCACATGCTTATTCTCGTTTGGTGGTTGTCTGCTAAATTATAATCCCAAATTGGAAGAAAAAGTGCAGCAACGAAGCTATTTTGTCAAAGTCTCTCCTTGTTCACCTACTGGGGTTCTGTAGCTTGCTCAAGGACACTTTGGCACGGTCACAAGGGCTGGGTTGGGTTGGGAGATGTCTTCTTTCTCTGACCTACATTTTCAACCTAAACTAATATTTGTTCTGTGGCATTGTATTAATGTATTCTCCGTAGTCCATTTCCTCTTGGGTGCGCTGCTTTTCAGTACTTTCTGTGACTAAGATTTGTTTTTGTCCAATCAGGTTTTCTGCCTCGTAAGTGTCGCCGTGTCCATTTAATCTGCCCTCGGCCTTCAGAATCGGCAGCGGTGGCCGATGACTTCAACTATTAGTCATTAGATTGTGATCAGATTTCAAACGGAGCCAAACTGTTCGACGAGCGAAGCAGATTTGTTGCCATCTGGACACGATACATTTAATAAGCTTTTTTCTTTTTACATTATAAATGTTTTGTCATGTCATGTTAGATAAACATAACCTAACATAACCCAGCCCATTGAAAAGTCCTGCAGATAGGAGGTTTTGCACTCGCCACCAATACGAGCAATGTTGAAAATCGTCACTTCAAAGTCCTGCTCGATTGCGTATCTCATCCGTCCTGTTCGTCCCAACTAGACCTTATGACCCTCGGCTCCAAAAGAAAGGTTTCCTGCGAATGACAGATGGTCGAACGCTGCCCACCATGCTGAATGAGGTCGCGTGAGTTTCTCATGCTTTTGGACTGAAATACGGAGAATGTATTGATGCCCAATGCTGTACTTGTAAAATGTACCTCTGCGTCTGCGTCTGCTTGAGAACAAAAGACGGTTTGAGTTGCTTCTTAACAGCTAATCAGCATGGCCCTCTATAATAGTGCCTTCCTGGAATTGGGGGGGGGGGGGAACCCACAGGATTTTATTTAGTCAAACATACTAAAATATAGCATCTCAGGTGTTTTTTGTTTTGTTGTTTTAAAAGTCCAAATGTGTTGTGCAGTGTGGCCAGTAAGTAGTTGTCAGTGAGGGATAATGAGGAGATTAAAAAAGAGGAAGGGGGGAGGAGAGAGAGAGAGAGAGAGAGAGAGAGAGAGTTGTGGACGACGACTTCTCCTCTTCAGCGAGCACCGTCGGATTGGAGCGCAACACATTTGGATGCATGATGATATTATGAAAAGTGAAAGGACACACAAAGATCGGTGAGTCATAATTTATATTGCACACGTACATTTTACTTTTAGTCACAGGGTTAACTTGACATGGCCTTTCAAGTACAAAAAAAAAATCCTTCACAAAACTAAATAAAAGCTCAAATAAAATGAATAAAAAATATCGTTTCCCTATGGTGGTAAATTAGAAGCCACAGCCACAGTAAAGTACTGTAGGTTTCGTTGTCCTGTCTTCCATGATTAAAAAGCACTTTTCCTCAATTATGTTCGAGAGAAAAAGATTAGATGTGATTCACAATGAATGTATGTCTTCTAAAATCGCAAAAGCTGAGTTTAAGTGGCTTAGTGGTCGCTGTGCTTCTCATCTATTGACAGTGTTGACAAACAAGTCGCTCCAATGAGCTGCAGTGCCCGTTTCCACACGACTGTACCCCAACCACCAGCGCCCGTTCTCTTGTTGTGTTGTACATTGGGTGTATGTGTTTGATATTGGAAAATAAGCAGGCGTCGCTTAAGGGACTTGTCGTTTCTTAAACACATCACTGCGAACTGCAAAACCAATAACAAACATTGATTTAATGAATACCTCTGTTCCAGTGTCAATTACAGGTAAAGGTTACATCTTTGTGCATGCTGTACATTGTATCAACATAACATACTGTAACACACACATCTGCTTCGAGATAAAGTGGGTCAGATGTCGTGATGGAAGTTTGACGTGTAAGTGATGAGGCCAGTGTCTTCGTTCGAGGGTGACTGGTCACGAGGGCGAAGGATTACTGGGAAATGTCCAAAAGGGGCGGAGACGCGAAAAGACAAAAAAAAAAAAACGTGCTTCATTTATTTAAATCTTGGGATTTTTGAATGACCTTAAGTACTTAATCTGGTTACAACGCCGCGCAGCGACACACACAGGGCCGTCTGCTTTGACTCGTTATTGAGTGTGACATTGAAAGGCGTGCGGGCTGAAGTCACACCTTGAAATTCCCACAGATTGTTCTGGAATGATGGCAATTCAAGTTGATTTGAAACTATGTTGTACATGGGCAGGTCATGTTGCAAGTGAAGTGATGAAACGTCAATCACAATAAGTGTCAATCACTATGCCTCTCTCTGTTCCCTTACGCAAACGAAAGTTTTCCCAATCTGAATCTAAAATACGTTCCACCCTATATTGGAAATTGAGTAAATACGTGACAGAAATAGAATTTATATACGTGCGGAAACTCCAACTCCAATGGTTTTGAAATGATGCCAAAATATAATAATAAAAGCTGATAATAATTTTATAAAGATAGATAGCGTACGCTACACATGAGCATCATGGCCACAATGTTATATTGTACAGTGCATCTAACACAAGTCCGTTAGGACCGTTTTTTGATGTTGACAACACATATTCTTTTTTTTTTTAAATATACAACTGTGTTACAACGGTCATTACTTTTTCTGAACAGTGTATCTTTTTTTGAAAGGAGAAAAACATTTGCATCGAGTAGTCAGAATTTTGTTCCCCCTCGTAATCGGAATTTCGAGCCGGTGCAACCTCGCTCGTGCGGTGGACTGGATGTGGCCCCCGCACCTAAAGTTTGACACCAGTTGTGTCGCGCATCTCGATAAGCGGTCGTCACTTACCTCGTAATGCGCCTTTCTACTTCCAGGCACTCAAAATGCTGCACAATGTCACCTCGTTGGCACTGTGGTTTGTTTTTGTGCAGAACTGCAAAGGAAAACACTTGGAACGGATGTGAGCGCTAAAATGATCACAGCAGCACACGCACAAAGAATTGCATCTAAAACAAATTGTATTTCCACAGAGCAATGATGCCATCGCTTAGCACCGCGGGGGCGCGACTCCGCAGGGCAGCGGAAGAGGAAAGCAAAGAGCCCCCGCCGCCCCCGCCGCCCTCGCATCACTCCAACCATCAGTTTGCAAGCATGAAGAACAAGTTCTTCAACGAGCTCACCCACTTGGCCAGTAAGTCAACATGCACGCACGCACGCACACGCAATGCTTGTCCAAAATAGCACAATTCATATTCCTATTGTGGATAAGGCCCTATGTCGTGGGATTTTGAGTGTGCGCTGTCCTTTTGGCCTGCTAAAATAAACACCTAACCGAGCCTAAATCGAAGGAAAACAAAAACATTCAAACACATAACACAAGCAATCAAATGTAAATAGTGTACAGCACCACTACGCACCACTGTATGTTTAACACTTTAAGAAGTTTCTAAGTGTGTGGTAGAGGTTAATAGGCGTGTAGGGAAGATGAATAAGAGGTTCATCCGGTTTTATAGTACATAGAAAGAATCCCCAAAATATGGGGTCCCTACTTTTACATGAGTAAAAACAAAGCATTATTACAGTACATGGCAGGATTAGCGATATACCGTACTGTCGCTCTTGCACGCTTGTCTTGTTTATTTCTCTCTCTAATCATCTTAGCATCCATCTTTTGTCATCTCACGTTCCATTTGTATTGTCTTCTTTCTTTCTCTTCTCATTGTCATGTGACCCCTGTGCGCCGCGCCAGACCATAAACAGAATAGTAAGTACATGCCACGAAACACCGTTTGAAATACGTTGTTGTTACGTTGTTTGAAACACAAATCTAAATGAGGTTGTCCAGTCGACTGTTGTCGGCGGAAAAGTTGGAGGTAGAACGATGATGCAATAGTAAGTAGTGAATGTTTGGAAGTATTCATATTCAATCCATTGTTTTGTGGTATGGTAATACTTGGGCAGGGAAACAATGAACTGATAACCACTACGCCACTGTGGCGCTACATCGTATTCATGTCCAAATGACGCAGAGTTTCGGGACAGTCAAACAATAATCTGGCACAAAACCAATTCGCAAAGGTGGAATCAAGGCAAGCGGACGGTTCTTGCTTGTTGAGAACATTCCGCCAAAAGGCTTCTTCAGTTCACAAATGGAGGCGTGTCGGGCAGGGCTACATTACATACCACAGCTACATTTGAGAACCGAAGAAGTCTTCCGGATTGGTCTCCATCAGAGCAGAACTGTCGAGTTGCCTCGATTATAATGACCCGGATGACTGAGAACGTGGACAGACAGAAACTCTTTGCGTTTCTTTGTCATCCTATCAACTGCATAAAGCATTTCAATGGAAGGACGCTTGAGGATTCATTCAATATCCAACTTGTGTCCTGAATTATCCATGTACTAGGCGCTATTTGTCCTCACTAGGAAGACAATTTTGCGCACCAGCAGAAGGACTAAGGTGCACTCGTAGAACAACATTCGTTCGTACTCGTGATGTTTTCGACTGGACTGTATGACATTTCTGCGCACTACTACAATGACTAGAGTGCACCGATAGAACGACTGTCTGACGAGAGAGGCTAAACTGCGCGCTATTGGACATCTGTGCTCCTTGGTACTAGTGCTCCTAATGAAGTGCTAGATGTTAACTAGCGGAAACGCATAATGTGACTTCTACTACTAGTAGGCCCGGTTTTGCCTCACGTAATTGCGCGACTACGGAGTTCCATTCGTTCCACTAGTGTGCAGAAATGTCACAGAGTATTGGGGAAAAAAACATGGCCGTTCTACCAGTGTGCTGAATTGTCTTACTAGTGAGGACCAAGACTGTACGAGTGCATGGGCAAGTCAGCGCAGTGGTAAGATATTGAGTAAATGCTCCAAAGGCTTGCCAGAGCTGTAGAACAAAGAAATGACTCCTTGGAGTGGCGCTGGACTAAGATTAATGCGAGGATTTCTGGTTACATTTGCACTGTAAGAGGGTTAGGGTTGCACTGCTGGGACTGTATTGGATTGGACAGGTGATGAGCAGTGCCTGGGTTTCCCCACACATGCCACTTAGAATTAAGGCCAACAATTTCTATCTTGCTCTCATCAGACCAGACAATCTTATTTCTCACCATCTTGGAGTCCTTCAGGTGTTTTTTAGCAAACTCCACGCGGGCTTTCAAGCGCCTGGCACTGAGGAGAGGCTTCCTTCCGTCGGGCCACTCGGCTATAAAGCCCCAACTGGTGGAGGGCTGCGCTGAACTTTCTCCCATCTCTGGATCTCAGCCACAGTGATCTTTGGGTTCTTCTTCACCTCTCTCACCAAGGCTCTTCTCCTCCGATTGCTCAGTTTGGCCGTACGGAGGGCCAGCTCTAGGAAGGGTTCTGGTCGTGCCAAACGTCTTCCATTTAAGGATTATGGAGGCCAATGCGCTCTTCGGAACCGTAATTGCAGCAGATTTGTTTTTGTAACCTTGGCCAGATCTGTGCCTTGGCACAATTCTGTCCCTGAGCTCTTCAGGCAGTTCCTTTGACCTCATGACTTTCATTTGCTCTGAGATGCACTGTGAGCTAGCTGTAAGGTCTTATATAGACAGGAGCGTGGCTTTCCTAATCAAGTCCAATCCGTACAATCAAACACCGCTGGACTCCAATGAAGGTGTACAACCATCTCAAGGAGGGTCAGAAGAAATGGACAGCACCCGAGTTCAATATATGAGTGGCACAGCAAAGGGTCTGAATACTTCTGGCTTTGTGATATTTCATTTTTTCATTTTTAATAAATCTGCACAAATTTCAACCATTCAGTTTTTTTCTGTCAATATGGGCGGGGTGCTGTGTGTACATTAATGAGGGGAAAATGAACTTAAATGATTTTCACAAATGGCCGCAATATCACAAAGAGTGACAAATTGAAGGGGGTCTGAAAACTTTTCCGTCCCCACTGTATGTTTCGCCGATAAAACGCAGATTCAGACAATGGCCCTCAGCTTGGGACCACCCAGCATCCACCTGCATTGCACCTAACGTTCCTTCCTTCTTTTTCAAGTGCCCATGTGGGCAGTGGGCGCCATTGTGGTGGTCGTCCTCGCCCTCATCGCCTGTATGGGATTCTGCATCTACAAGAAGTGCATCCACAAAGGCAAGAAGCCCAAGAAGGTGAGAGAAAGGAGGGCTGGGCGAGGAGGCAAGAAGAAGGAAAAGGAAGGAGAGGAGGGCGATGAAAAGAAGGTGAGAGAACTTGGCTTCGGTTACGTGACACACTTCAACCATCGTTTTTCTTGAATTGATTAAAGATTCTGAGCGAAGATTGTATTTTTCCAATATCGGGAACGATCGCTGTCACGGCCATAACGACGCACGTTCAGGGATTTCCGTCCCAAAGTAGGGACGTTCCGTAGCATTGGACGGCTCCGCTTACGGCTTGCTTCCCTGTGGTTCTTACAGGAAGGAGAGGAAGGGAAAGAAGAGGAGGAGAAAGAGAACTTTGGCAAACTGGAGTACACGTTGGACTACAACTTCACCGATAACCAGGTACGCCCACATCGCCTATCCCGCCCGTACACACGTGCCATCGGTAACGGCGTCGTCGTTTCTCCCGTTGGTCCTTTTAGCTGATCGTGGGGATCCTGCAGGCTCAGGACCTGGCAGCCATGGACATGGGCGGAACTTCAGACCCGTACGTTAAAGTCTACATGCTGCCTGACAAGAAGAAAAAGTTTGAGACCAAAGTCCAGCGCAAGAACCTCTGTCCTGTTTTCAATGAGACCTTCATCTTCAAGGTGTGTCGAACCGACCGTCGGTATGGTTACGATACTTTTTAAACGCCTTCTTTTCACCCCCCAGATACCCTACACCGAGTTGGGCGGTCAGACGCTGGTGCTTCAGGTTTTCGACTTCGACCGCTTCGGCAAACATGACGTCATCGGTCAGATCAAAATTCCCATGAACACCGTGGACCTCGGACAACCGATGCACGAATGGAGGGATCTGATTGGAGGAGAGAAAGAGGAGGCGGGTTCTTTTTTCAGCTCCAATTGGATCTGTTTTGCCATTTGACAGCAATGAAAATGTGAAGTGTGAAACTGTACATGAGCTAAGTGTGCGTATTTGATATGGGCTAGAGGCGACCGTGCTTGAGAGGACGTTTGCGTCGGCCGCTTTTTGACAGGTTCCAACAGAAACGTGTTCCAACAGATTCATGGGGAATCCCGAGACAGTAAAAGCTATCAATACGTTGGATTATGTGTGCAAGGAAAATCAACAGTATGGAAGATGTTAAAACAACCACAGCCTGATGTTACATTTTTTTGTTTTGTTTAATAAAGCAAGAGAAGCTCGGAGACATCTGCATTTCCCTTCGCTACGTCCCCACGGCTGGCAAGCTAACCGTTAACGTCATGGAAGCCAAGAACTTGAAGAAGATGGATGTCGGAGGACTGTCGGGTGAGTGCGCGCGCACACACACGCACACACGTGTAGCGTATATGGGTCAAATCAAAATGGCTTTCGTTTTGGAGAAAAGAATAAGACGGAAGCGACGCTTGCGTTACTTCCGCTTTACTGTAATTCCACGTTGAATTGTCAAAATCAAACTATTACCATGTCACTTTTTATCGGTATAAAATGGAGGGAAAATGACGAGAAACCTTTTATCAGCCTCGTAATCTGACACTTTATGAAATTTGGAGTTCGAGATGACCAACCAAGAGAGGAATTTTGTAGTATGTTTAACGACTTCTACAAGGGATCAAGAGGGAAACACACAAAAGGGGTCTAACTAAAGAAAGAAAATAACACGAATAATGGTAAAAAGAAGGAGAATCGGCGTACGAAAAGGGGGATAGAACATCGTGTGTTGGACTAAAGTTGGAAACGCGAGCGTTTACTGCGTCCATTGTGGACGGGAGAGAGAGAGAGAGAGAGAGAGAGAGAGAGAGAGAGAGAGAGAGAGAGGATAAAGTTGAGATTTTGTCTGAAGCTAGTAATCCAGCCATCCATTTCTGTGCCGCTTTATCCTCATTAGGGTCGCGGGCGTGCTGGAGCCTATCCCAGCTTACTGCGGGCAGGAGGCGGGGTACACCCTGAACCGGTCGCCAGCCAATCGCAGGGCACATACAAACAAACAAACAACCATTGGCACTCACATTCACACCTAACGGGCAATTCAGAGTCTTCAATGAACCTAGCATGCCTGTTTTTGGGATGCGGGAGGAAAGCGGAGTGCCCGGAGAAAAGCCACGCAGGCACGGGGAGAACATGCAAACTCCGCACAGGCGGGGCCCGGGATTTGAACTCGGGTCCTCAGAGCTGTGAGGCAGACGCCCTAACCAGTCGCGCACCGTGCCCGAAGCTGGTCATTTCCCAGAAATGATATTGTCGTCTGGCAAAGTTGCCGTGTCTACTCACTCACGACCTAAGTTCAAGCCGGTGGGTGGTGGTCTCTCTCTGGAAGTGGCCGTTTATCAAGGTGTGTGTGTGTGTGTGCGGGGGGGGGGGGGGGTCACCGCGTCACCTCAGTTTGCGGGGCGCATGTCCGCTACACACGCACGCACACAGAAAAATCGACAGATGCAATGTATTGTTGTTGATCGTGTCCACTTTGACAGATCCCTTTGTGAAAGTGGTGCTCCAGCACAACGGGAAGCGCCTGAAGAAGAAGAAGACGTCAGTGAAGCAAAACACTCTGAATCCGTACTTCAATGAGAGCTTCAGCTTCGAGATTCCCTTCTCCCAGATCCAGGTGGGCAAACCCCTCACAAACTAAAGAGGAGGAACTTTGTTGACTTTTTCAACGTTACTGCATGGCAACTTTAACCAAGACGAGAATGAGAAAGCACGCGATAGACTCTTAACATTTGCATCAATTCTTATCATTCTCACAATACTTCTGTCCATGTGCAATACAGAGGCCAACCACGATACGGTATTTTCTTCTGGCAAGAGCGCAATTTGGTTTTCTGTCTTCAAACCCCGCAGAAAGTCCAGGTGATCATCACGGTGTACGACTACGACAAACTGGGCAGCAACGACCCCATCGGCAAGTGCTGGATCGGTTACGGCGCCTCGGGCGTCGGACTGCGCCACTGGTCCGACATGTTGGCCAATCCGCGTCGTCCGGTGGCTCAGTGGCACGTGCTGCTGCCGGAGGAGGAGGTGGACGCCGCTCTCAAGGCTCCCGTCCGCTAAGCCCGACCTACGAGACCGCACGTTGACACCGACTCGTTGACGTACGGCGGCTCGCGGAAGTAGCTCGAACGTTTTTGTCCCGTTACAACCCCAAACGCAAATGGCATTTATTGTGATTTCATCCTCATTGTTCTTTGAACTTGCATAACAGTGACAGACACTTTACAACTTTACAATGGTTGACATTTGACAAAGACAACCTTGAACGTACTTTATTCCGCAGAGCTGCGCATCCTTTTTCGTGTAATACCCGTCTTGATTTTGTCAAGGCGGGAATCATTTTAGTATTGTGAATTTGTAGTCTGTTTTGAAGAAATGCAACAACACCTTCGTACCGTGATTCTTTCGTCTTTGCAAAAGAGTTTTAGCTTTTCGTGTGTGCGTGTGTGTGTGTGCGTGTATTGTTAAAAAAAAAAATGCAGATGTATTGGTCTAATTATCGGAAATTCAACATCACGTGTGAATTTACAAGTCAAAATAGGAGACAAAACTGCATCAGCGCAATCTCGTAGTCTCACTTTTGAGCCCTGCGCGGGAAAAGTGTTTAGTGACATATTTTTATGGTTTCGCTTTCTTTGTGCGTGAACAAGAAAATATACGTGATCGTGTGCGCATGTGTAATGTGATATACATGTAAGTAAAACGTGAATAAATGGAATATTTCGGACAAATCCAGTGACAGATGGTTCTGTGGATTTACTCTCCAGCTCATTTACACACACATTACGAATCACGTTGACACAGGCATGCCCCCGCGCGCACACACGAACCAATGACACGTGTGGGAAAGGTGCCATATGTATTGTCAATAGTGTTCCCAATTGTAAATGGGTTCCACAAATACTGTCAACGGGAGCAATATGATCATATGAGTTGATGACACACCCAGAAAACCAAATACTTCTGAGGGTTGATCCCATTTTGAGGGTTAGCTTTGTGGATTCGTGCAGACTTTTGAGAGGTGAGTGTGCGTGTGCGTGTGCGCGTGCGTGTGGCGAAAGACTGGATTAGCGAGTGGCCTCTTTCGTCCTCGTCTCACGCACGCACGCATGTGAGGCGGGAATTAGAAAGGGTGCATTGACCAGCCTCTTTAAACGCAACGCGTATGCTTTGGCATACTGCAATATGGATAGATATACAATATTAAAATGTTACTTAATCATTGCCTGGACAGTTGATTTGTTTTTTTTTTTAAAAGGCAACCAATTGTAAGTCAACCAGCATTACAGAACAATGTTTTACTTTGGAGATTTGGCTGCATTTTTTACGTTTTAACAGTTGAAAAATGTTGACAAATATTGCCTGTCCAGGCATTAAAGGCTTTATAACAGAGCCAGTTTGACTCCGGAACAGCTTAATAAGATTGGCGGAAAATGTGGACACGGAACAAATCAAGTTGAAGGTTCCGCTGGGTGGTTTTTGTGTTTGTGCTGGATCTGTTGTTTCACTGCCCCACGTGCAAACTCACTACTGAACTGAAACGCCTTGAACGCCGGAACCTCGGTCAAAGGGCAAGCGGTGCGTCGAGGCCTTCTCCCCCTGGCCGAAACACCTTCACAAGCAAACACCGAGACATTCCGTTCATTTCTTTCCGACACTCTATCATCTTCACTGTGTCTCGGCTGCCCGCTTTAGAGGAAACGTCCGAGGGTCGGGGGGGGGCATTCGTTCCAAATGAAGAGAAGTCATCAAATGGAATACGTGATATTGCTTGAAATACCTTATTGAAACAGTCACGCTACCATTACCATTACGGGGGGCACGCAAAGCTCAGTGTTAGTAGAAATCAAAACAATACCTGCTTTGTGGAGGGAAAAACCAAAAAGATGCCCACTCGCAGAGATCACGTCGTTTTATGATAATACGTTGTCAATAAACAATCGCTCTCACGCAGAGAAAAGCCACACAGCTGCGGCAGGTTGAAGAATGCTGTCCTTCCTCTCCTTCCTCCCTTCCTCCCTTCCTCTCCACAATGCAAATACTTCGGTTTGGATGAATGCTTCTTCCTTTCGCGCTTTTTACTTCCAGCGACCGCCCACTTTCCCTTTGCCGGGCCCCTTTTTACTGGAACGCACAAAGAACATTTTGAAGTAGACAAATGCCCAGACATAACTTTCTTTTGTAAAAACAAACAAACAAACAGTACTCACAATTTCTGAGCGTGTTGAATTCTGTTAAGCAGCACAATAATCTGCAAAAAGTAGAGAAAAAAAACCAAAACGTTCTAATCACAACAAATGGAAAAACAATGATGAGGTTGATTCAATGAGTTTTCACCATGGGCCATATATTTGATGCGGGGTGGGGGTGTATGGTTAAATGCGCCACTAGAAAAGAACCAAATCGCCAGAGGGAGCAGAAAAGTAGAAACATCTCAATGCAATGAATTGCCATTGTCAAGTCGGCGTTCACTTTCGCTTTGCCTTTGGCTGTCATGGCAACGAAAGCCATCGACTCAGCATCGGAATCGCGGTGGGATGAAGTGGATGCGGAGTCTTCTGTAATTCTTTATTCTTTGTGTATTTTGGACCAGACCTTTTTCTCAAGACACCCGGGAGCGCTGAGAAATTGCGAAATAGTTGCACGTCTCCTTTACAGCCGTCACTTCATGTTTCAAGTGCATCCCGTGAAAGTCGCCCCTTTACGGCCCACCCATAATAAGAATGGGCCAATATTGAGGTCCGCGAAAAACATTTCAATGTCCCGCTCACCTCGTATTTCTGGTGCTTCATATGCTCCATGTAGTCGAATTTGTCCGACTCCAGCTGGTGGATCCAGTTCCACAACTCCTGGGCTCGTTGTCTTTTTGGGGGCACATGAAGAGAAAAAGCGTTTTAGGTCCCGGAAGGAAAAGACGCACGCGTGCGCCGCGATCCCTTGGTGACGGTGCTCGGATCTCCCACGATTCACGTCATATTTCCGAACACGTTCCTTTCTATCCCTACTCACGTATGCTTAAACCTACAAATCTATTCCAAAAAAAAGCAGGAATAATAATTTCGTTGTGTCGTTTCAAAGGAATCCAGAATGTGAACGGAACAAAGAAGATTTTCAGCCGGCAGCACTGACGAGGGATTGATGTGGCGGTCGCCAACTCGATCCTGTGAAATAGGAGCTCTGTTGTAACGGTTGTTACTTGCTGTATGTGTCCAGCATAAAAAGAAATACAGCCTGGCTCACAGTCTGCAGTTCTGGGTTTGAGTCTCGGCTCGGACCCTTCCGTGTGACGTTTGCTTGGGTTTCCTCCCACGTTTAAAAAAACCATGCGCGTAAGGTTCATGGTCCGTGTGCACGGATGCTCGTTCGTCTGTCGCACCCTGCGATCGGCCGGCGAATGATAAATCGAGTCCGCGGAGATGAATCACCTGAGGGAGTCCTCCCTCATGCTTTCGATGCCAAGCGGCTGACGCCTGTCGGCCAGAGTCTTCTTCTTGACTTCTCTGCCGGTCATGCGCTTGCCCTTCCTCGACTCGGCCTAGACCAGACACACACACACACACACACACACACACACACAGCCCAGTGTCGGTGTCTGCATCCTTCTTTCCTTCTCATCGCCGGCAGTAACACGACCTTGGCCAGGAAGCCTCCAAAGTTGGCCCCCATGCCAGATAGCACTTTCTTCTTCTTGGCTTCATCCTCAGCCTTCTTCTTGGCCTCCTCCTCCTCTTTCCTCTGACGCTCCTCCTGGCAGATAAAAAGATGTCCCGTCATCTTCTATTCACCCCGATAATCTAAAGCCAATACAGTTGGGCGCATCATTTATTTAGAAACAAACAGATGCCCACTTCTAAACAATGTAAGACGGTATTACATATGTGAGGTGAAGTGAAAGCACTTTGAACAGGTTTTGACCTCATTTGTGTCATTTGAGCAAAACATTTTTTCCCCACAAAAAAACAGGACAGAGTATCCTTTTCACCGCATAATTGTGCGCGTGTACGTTACCGCAATCCTGTTTTGTCTGTCCTTCTCCTTCTCTGCTCGGACTCTTTGGATTTCTGCCCGCTCTGACCGACGGCGTTCCTGACGCAAGGGGGGGGGGGGGGGAAATCACAGTTTAAATGTTATTAATATCCAAGGCATCATACCAGTATGTGTCTTCTTCCAGGAGAGCAATAAGAAGGACTTTTCATTGAAAGTGTAACCCTGAAAACACACACACACACACACACACACGCACACGCAGAGCGTCCCAAAAGTAACCACCCACACACTTGATTTCGATTCCGTTTCAGGTATTATTTGGGCAAACGTGAAGCCGTCGTCATTTGACAGCTTAGTTAGGCTTTGCGCTTTTGTGAGCTTGGCTTTCCCTTGTTTGTCAACTGGAATTGCAAAATTGTCACTCAGAGTTTGAGATGCTCTCCGGCCGCCGCGCGCTCCAATTTACGTCTCAGGTTGTCGAGCATCAGAATCTTCTGCTTGAAGCCTTCAAACAACCCTAAAAGGGTTCGGCTAAAGCTTTATCGCTCTCCGACTCATCCTCTGAATGGAGCTTTTGTTGGATGTTGATGTTGCGTTTCAGTGCAGCCCCCCTCCCCCTCCCCAGACGGGCCACGCGGCTTTGCACGAATGCCTGCTCTAGCAGTTCGTTTTTTTTTCGTCAGGAGCGGTCGTAGCGGCCTGAACACGGCCTGTTTGGAGACAATTTCGCAATGCGAGCAACGGGCACAGGAACGACCCGGTTACGACAAGTACCGGGCCAAAGGCGTCAAATGACGTCGTTGGTGCGTTCGATAAAAGCGAGCCATCCATCGGTGTCACTTACAATTCTGTCCTTGAGCCCAATCAGCTCCTCTTCATCCTTCGTCCTCTGTTCAAAGTGAACGTCAATCAGTGTGTGCAGCTCCAGCATGTCTTTCTCCATTCGCTTTCTGTGGATGTCCTGGTGGAACAAATGGCCTCAGAGTTACTTCCGTTGTTACTTCCGTTGTTACATAGAAATGGAAATGAATGAATTGGGCCGGTTGCGCTCGTTTCTGACTTTTCCCTTCCAGTCCTGATGCAAAATAAAAGTCTTCTTACATCAAAATCAACTCTGTCTCCTTCAGGAATCTTGGGTGGCGCAATTTGAGGGACCATCGGTCTGAAGGAGAGGAGAAAACACAAAAACTTCAACGGGCTGTAAGAAATCATGCTTTTTGCTGTTGTGTTGCTTCTGCCATTGTTGCAAATACAATAAGACTTGGGAAACGGACTTATACGGAACGTAAAGTCTTATTGTGCGCACTGTATACGCGTAGAAACTCACGCCGGTCACCGGGATGGCTTCGATGATGGCAAGGTCATGAAAGAACTGTTTGAGCTCATTTTCTTTTCTTTTGTACTTTTGTAAATTTGACAGCACCGAAAGTCTTTTGGATAGCTGAAACCTTGGCGCAAAGATGTCGGTCATTCGGAGCGAGTGGGATTCGGACTCAAGCGGGCCTCTCACGAGGTTTCGCCTGTCGGAAATGGGATTAGCCAGCATTTGTCCGCCTTGGAAGATAAAAGCAGGACCGAGTCGCGCGACACCCGAGACTCACTTTTACGGCGCTGTTGTATTGAAAACACTGTCGCCCCCTGACAATTCATTTTGGATGCTGATGTTTTCATTTTTATCTGATTGTGTGTTGCTGTAAGAGAGCACACACAATTGCAGCAAAACCCACTTCATTGGGTTGCATGTAAAAGGCAAGCAGAATAAATGGCTCCCGTATGGATCCGATGCGGAGCAAAAGAGGCCACGAAAAGGATTTTGTGGCCGGTCTAATAATATTTATACACGTTATAATGGCACCAAGGGAATTATTAGCTCCCTATCGCAATCAAAGGTAAAATGTCAAAATGGGTTCTATTTTTTGGTGTAGTTTTCCCGCTGCAGTAAAACAGAGAAAAAGAGAAAGCTCAAAAAGCAGACTTGCCTCGGTTTGGGACGTTCCTCCTCTGTTGAAAAAAAAAAAAAAGGAGGGAGGGAGGGGCATCAGAAATATAGTGACAAGATGATCAATATGAAGAAATTGAAAATGTGAACGAAAGCAATACTACTGTTAATGTATAGACTAGACCAGACTAGAATAGAACTTTATTGTCACTGAACAATGAAAATCAGCTCGGCATCTCACAATTTGCAGTATTGAGGTAAAAAAAAAAAATAATCATTGCCCCTAAATACAATAGAATTTTCCAAAAAGAGTCACATATTGTAAATAATGACTCAAGTACCGCCACTGGAAAATTCTACTTAAGTAGAGTACGAAAGTATTCGTATGTTGTTATGTCCCATCACTTCGATACAGTGTATGTTTTGACAACACGCGACGGCCTAGCATGACCTGCTTCATCCTCGTACACCGGCTGCTCTTCTTCATGATGCTCCTCATATTCCTCCTCCTCCTCCTCCTCTTCCTCCTCTTGCTGCTGTAGCTCCTCCTCCTCCTCCTCTTCTACCTCTGGCCAGGAAAGACACAGATTTAGGGCTCTCACTAGCAAATACATTCTTCCATCCATTAATCTGAAAATAAAATATTTTGGATTCAAGGTTATTGCAAATTCCTTTTTCCCAATGACTCTTTACTAACAGACTGTTCTTGGTTTTTTGGGTATTTTTCAATGATAAAACAAAGCAAAGCGCAGCAGATTTATTTCTATAGCACATTTCAAACACAAGGTAACTCAATGTGCTTTACAACATTAAAAGCATAAAAAACAACCATTTTCTGAACCGCTTATAAGGCAAAGATAAAAATAAAAATGCAATGAAAACAACGTACAGTGCAAGAAAGATCGTTTCGAAGTGGAAATGCTCTAAAGTATTTCATGTATTTAGGACCTAAACCATTTCGTGATTTATTGACCATCAGCAGAACTTGAATAATATGTTCTGACCTCTTTTCTTCTGGCCGCAGCATTCTGAATGAGCTGCAACTGTTTAATGCTCTTTTGGGGGAGTCCAGTCAGAAGACCATTACAATAGTCAAGTCTACTTGAGATAAAAACATGGACGAGCTTCTCCTGGTCTGGATATGTTCTTCAGATGGTAAAAGGCAGTTTTACTAATTGATTTGATATAACTGTTGAAAGTCAGGTCGGAATCTATCAGTACACCGAAGTTAGTTAATGTCTCTAAACTAAATCAATTATTTAATTAGTTGTCGATTAATTGGATGATCGATTATTTGTCAATTAATCGATCAATTGCAACTGCCCTACACACACTGTATATAACTGGTCCAGACCACGAATAGCAAAACTCTGTGGATCATTATAATGTAATTGGATTGAAAAAAATATATATATATTTTTTAAACACCCCCCCCCCCCCCCCCCCCCCAAAAAAATCTTGAATAACGACAGATAAATCCCCAACAAGTGTTTTTGAGGTTGGTTCCCTTCAAAAAAAAGAACAAAAATCAATAGAAAAAAATGAATTTAAAAAAACAACAAGCTGCGAATAGGTGAATTTGCGGAGGCCAAATGGTGCCTATGCAGGGGTCCAATGTACATACTTGATCAATTCTGATGTGTTTTGGTGTTTAAAAGAACAGCTCCTCTGCACCTTACCCTCCTCTGCCTGGTCTCTAGACAAAGAACAGAGAAAACAAGATATTGTACAATCATCGCTGTTATTGCTTATCCGAAAGAGAAAGTGACTGGATACTCACTCGTATTCCTCTTCGATATCAGACATGGCTGAAAGAAACACACGAGACGACGGATGACGACTCAGGGCACTAAAGAGACACGTTTCTGCAAAAAGATGCCAATAAGAGGAAAAGAACAATATACATCCATATCGGTCACAAGTGTGCTGAAGATGATTTTCGGGCACGAGACGGCGTACACCCTGGACTGGATGCCAGCCACTTGCAAATTGCATATAGAAAGTACAGCGACAAAATGCACTTTTTTTTTTTTTTTGGGCTTTTTTTTAAATACATATTTCTGAAAGTAATTACAAGCACTGTATTTGCACTGTGACTTACAATTCATTTTTGCGTCATTATTCCATTTGATTTCCATCTGTTTAAAGGTTAATTCTATTGTATTAGACATATTTCAGCTATGTGAACAACTACAGTACCGAGAGCCCAAATGCTGCAATGGATTTTTAAAAAACCTGCTCAGATGCTTGGATCTGTCCAAAGTTGAATTCTATATAAAGATTTGCCAAAGGTCCATGTCAGCAATCCAAAAACGTGTTTTTTTTCTAAATGTCATTGTACTGGTGTTAAGTGTAATCCCGGATCTTTTGTTCCTGCACATCTTTACTAGAAGTATGTGTCACATCACATAAATCACTTTAAATACACAGCGAGATAACAAATGGCGAGACGATTCTGGCTATAAATCGTGTGCCCGAGCTGCCGTAGCCGTGACATAAAACAAAAGCAGAGACACAGAAGGTGTGCGCTGACACCGTCCTGGCAAAGGATGCTGGGAGATTGATGGAAGAACAGCAGGTGAGAATGTCACAAAGGTTAAAAAAAGAGAGCTAGGGTTTCTCTGCCATTGTTTCCAGCATTGCTCACGCATTTTCCTGAAAAATGGATGAGCTTGAATCGATTGATTTGCAATCGTGTCAAAAGAAGGTGAGCTGAGAGATGCGGCGTTCAGCACTTTTGTCAGCATAAACCATCAATGTCAGACGCTGTCTGTACAGCGGGAGCGGTGGGCTTGATAAACCGGGAGGATTTAGGCAGCCAGCGTCAGCTTCAAAAAGCGTCGGCCTTAGGTGGGGTCATTTGAGTCAAGGACGGTCGCTGTGTGTGTTTTAAGGTTGCCCACAATTGAAATGGAAACATTTCAAGGTCACACAAATTCCATCCCAGTACTGCTCGCAGCGCATAACTGGCACAACTGCATGCTGTTGCTATAAGATCCTGACGTGCATTCATCATCCTCAAAGAATTCCTCGGCAGCACCGTGGTCAAGTGGTGACGTTAGGAGGAGAATGGGGGAGAGAAGGAACAATATACAAAAGTCACCCCTGTTCAAATGTCAGATTTTCGGAAAAGAAATGAGATGAAGATGAATCATTTCAAAACGACACATTCTACCTTAGTGATACATTTAGGTATGCGGCAAACATCTACGATTTGATTTCCTGAGCGTGAAGCCTTCAAATATCCTCACTGTACGAGACACATTAGGCACACTTCAAACACATAAACAGCTCGATGATAAAGAAATGACTTTTTCTTTCTCCTATGTAAATAGGTTATCCGAGAAAAAAACCCAAAACCAAAGAGTACGACAAACCGACCTGTGTACGGTGTGGGATCAGTTGACACACACAAGCAGGAGTGTGACTGTCGTGCTAAGAAGGGGAGTTTTATAGCAAGGGGGAAACAATGTGTGCGTGCTCTTGCCATGAGTAGGTGGACATGCATTCAATGAGTATGATGCACTGTTTGAATATCCAGTTCAAAAATAGCTGCACGGACGACAGCCACGGGGCGGATTAGGCGGCCGCGAGATGAGGGCCCCGTGGGATTAAGGGGAACGGCGCGGGGCTGACCTCACAGGACAAATGGAGTGCTCGTGGCACCGGACAGGTGGAGCGGGAATGACTCAATGAAAGCGAGAGAGAGAGAGAGAGAGAGAGAGAGAGAGAGAGAGGGGGCAAAGATGGCAGAAGCGGCATCAGTGCTATTTATACATATGGTTCACGCACATATGGTTCATATGGCCTCTCTTAATGCTACAATTTAGAAATAGAATGTCGCTCCGTCCGTAGCCAGTACACGCACAGGCCGAACTGTTAACTGAGAAAAAAAAGGTGGTTTTCTTTGGCGAGCGGTCTAGTTTCTGCTTCGCGGAGGATGGCTGCCGTTCGTCACAAGGTGAGGGAGTGTGTGGAAGCAATACGAACCGGCATCTCGTCCTCATGCGGGTCAACTCAACCACCTGGTCACACACAATTTGCTAGCCTGCGCTACTTAACTACATTATTCATCTTTCCGCAGCTCACTTCCTCTTGTGCTCATCAATTTACAAACCAAAGCAGAATTTATAATAGACCGTGTATCATTTTTTGATCAGGAGAAAACAATGTTGTTGTTGTTGTTGTTGTTTTTCTCAGGTGGTAAAGCTGCCCATTCTTCTTGACAAAACACCTCCAGGTCCTGTGACTTCTTGGGAAGTCTTCCATGTTTGACATCTGGACGAAATTGTGGTCAGGGGACTGAGACGGCCTCTCCAGTTCTACTGTTGCCACTGCCTCATGCTTTGGGTCATTGACATGTTGGAAAGTCCAAGTGTGTTAGCTGATGAATGCTAATTGTCCTTCAATACTTTCTGATCGAATGCTGCATTTACCTTGTCCTCAATTTTCTGTTGTAGCTCACACCCTCAAAATATCACAAAAAGTGTATCAAGCCTACTTTTGCTTCTGCCGCCCCAAACGTAGTGTTTACTTTTGATCGGGCCCATTTGGGTGATTGGAGTTGCCATTATGATTTTAAAAGGGCGCACGCACACACACACACTCTCTACTTTGTCAAAACACTGTCGACTTGCTACTTTAGTCGCCCTTTGCAGATGATGACATGACGAAAAGCCTGAATAGAAAGAGGGCAAGTTTACCGCGAATGAGAGCTTGATTAAGATAAAAAAAAGAAGGACAACAGCCGCATGGAAGAACGACGACGGCAAAAGACTCGGACAAGGAAGATATTCCCAATCCGCGGCCTTATCTAAGAGAATTGTTGGATGTTGCTGAATGGTGTCTTGTGCCAGCCTAAAGAACAAGCTTGTGGCATTCCAAACTTTATCCGTCTAATCTGCAAACATACAGGAAAGGTGCATTCTTCCAGTTGTCAACATGACTTCATTTTGCTTCTTTGTTACTTGGCTCGCAATGTTAGCAATCTCTCTCTCTCTCCTTCTCTCTCTATAGCTTACATTGAAAAGTTCAAATCGTTTTGCCGAAACCTTTACGAGTGGCAATATTTCAACCCGTTTTCCTCCTTTAGCGTTCCTTTCGCATTATGTGACAGTAGATAAAAGCCGAAGCCTAGCTAATTCACATGAATCCGTCCCATCACAACATTCGTTAGTAAGGCTCAAATGAATTATCGTAGCCACAAGTAGGCTTAATTCCAAATGAACATCACAATGTGTTACATTGCATCATAATCCGCAAATGTTTGAGTTGAGCTCCGAATAAGTTAGCACCCGCAACTGAGCCAAGAAGGTTTAAGGACGGGACAATGTGCGGAACCGTTGCTGGGTCTGCTCTACTGCGTGTTTCGGCCTGCGCCGATGCATAAAGATGTGTGGGAGATATAAGAACGATCGCAAAAGGTCACTTGCCGAGACTATGCTAGCTTGTTTGTTACTGGACTTAAGAGGTCTAGAATAAACAAATGAGTGCATTTTATTTTGTAAAAGATAACAGGCAAGGTTCAAGAGCAAATTGCATGCTGTTGACATGACATCAATGTTGTTATAATCATGAGGAGACCAATAATCAATACAAATGTAAAGGAAAATAGGAACATGAAAGAATCTCATTTTGGTTCCATTTCGGTTTTCCATCATCATGTTTGCCCGAGGGTTATTAAGTAAAATAATACAAAAACTAAGCTTATGTATATCACCAAAAAAAAAAAAAATAATAATAATAATATATATATCCTGATTGCATTGCAGCGCCAACTCCAATGTTTGGTAAAATTGTCATTTAATCACATTGTTGTTTCTTTTGCGGGTTCATGTGAATATACATCCACATTATGTCCACTTGTACCATCTGGTGAGATGTGCGATGTTGCCTTTGCAAAACTAATAATGCAGATTTTTGATTGACAATGTCAGAGAGGTATTCATTTAATAAATAAATACATTTTTTACTACTGTGGTTATATTGGGTGGTGGTGTAAAACTGTACTGTGTTTTATCTCCATTAGGTACATGATTGCCAAAAATATTGACTAATAACTTTTAGTGTGATGTACTGTAGTTGTCACAAGATTTTGTTCAATTAATAGTGTAATTAAAAAGCAAACATTATCTTTGTAAAACCAGAACATAGCACTTTTATTGTGCGAGTGGTCAAGACGTTGTGGCTGTGGTAGTCCCACACGTAATTAGAACAATGAAATATCCATAACAATAACTTGACTCGAGCTCAATGGTGCCAAACTCAAGGCCCGGGGGCCACATCCGAACATTGATGACGCGCTGAGCGAAAGCATACAAACAATGTGGTTGTGAGAAAAATGATGCTCTCGCTCATTGTAACTGAAGACTTGAAAGCAGCGATTCTCAACCATTTTGGGTAGGTTGTGAACAGCTCGTCAGAAAATTGGAGAGATTCCAACCTTTTGAGCTTACAGATGAGCTTACGGAAGAATGTGGTCCAAGAAAGCACGCAAACTTAGTGTAGTATTTATTGTTTTCCTTGGAGTCTTTTACAGCTCTCGCCTAGAAATGTTTTTCATACAAATATTTAGGACAATTATGACTTTGCTACTGTGTGAGCATTGGTTAGTGAAAGACTGGCGCTTTCCGACTTGCGCACAAATTGTGGTCATGTCGCTGCCATAAGAGCACTGAAATATTACTAACGTGCATAGCAACACGGACTCGCCTTTTATTTGGAAAATAACATTAGTTTGACAAGGTAGCCGTCAGAAATGCTCTTACTTGGGGTGCAAATGCAACTTCAACCGGCATTCCAACAACTTCTTACATAAGACGGACGGTTAAGGTTATTTTGATGTTAGAATTTCTAACAAAAAAAAAAAAAAAAAGAGTACAGTGCCAAGATATTCATGTTTGTGCATGCAGTTGTCACGTTCATCCTCCGTTAAATAAGGTTCTCTGAAAGGTCTGTTTCAAAATACGACAGTGTCCGCATTTTCGTCATTCTTCACTTACGCAAAGTGGGTCGCCCACTTGGCAATAATGGGAAAATGTGGATCCCAGGGTGAGTGACAACAGGCCTCGAGAGTCACTTCATTCCGGAAAGTGGAGCGTAACCACGATTTGCGCGGCATCTTGAGAAATAATCGGAGGTTGTTTCAAGATGACACCACAGGCATCGTGATTGTGAGGATCTGAGACACGCAAGGAACAAGAGCAAATGAACAATGACATTTCAGTGTGTATTCTATCACATTTGAAATCAAAGACAACAGCTGCTACCAATATGCTTGACACACCGTGGTGGGTTTTTTAGCGTCATGAGTGTCAAAACCATGATCCAAAGCCATACCGCAACATTACATGTATCCTTTCACTGTCACAACATTTTTTTCTGAAATCCTCTGCATTTGATCGTTATTCATTTCAGCTAGTAATGTGTATTGATTTGTCCAGTATATAAAAATGTCAGTGGGCACACACACACACACACACACACTGACGCAGTTTGATTTACAATTAGGATTTATAACAAATCCCGAGAATCTATCTCAGTTGGAAGTTACAGAAAAATGGTCCAGCAAATGTCAAGTCAAATAGTGTTTGATATATTGTGTTGCATGCAGGAAATGTTAGAGCAGAGGTGGGCGAAGTATGGCCCGCAGGTCTCACACAGCTCGCTACGTTCTTTAATGCAGCCCCCCCCCCCCCGAGCGTTTACATCATCAAGAGACCTGCAATATTATATATATATTCATGTTTTATTCATTAAAAATGATCTCATTCAATAATCATTCAATGGATTTATCATAAAAATGAAACAAAACTAGTGAATTTTCGTATTGTATTAAATAATAGTTACTTTTTTATGATTAATGAAATAGAACAAACGAGAAGAGAATGAAGTACTGTGAAATGATCTTTTTGATAGTTGACCTTTTTCCAATCGTTTTTAACGACCCCATTTACAAGCGACCTGACCCATCTGTTCCTTTCAAAAAAATCCAATGTGGCCCTCGAGCACAAAAGTTGGCCCATCCCTGGCTTATCTTCTACTATCACAGACGGTGACTTCTTTTTAAACTTGTACGACAGTTAAGAATGTAAAATGTTCCTTGACAGTTGGAATGGTGTCAAAGTAACAACGTTTGTATGTTTGATTTTTGCAAACAGGATATACTGGTTGCATCTCCATGCAAAACACATGATCCCAAACACAAGTGTGTAACCCGTCCTTCTGAATCAATGATTCGTGGACATTTTGTAGTTTTTTTGCCCTGGAGTTTCGCTGCCTGTACCTGAGTGCTGCTGTTGTATTGCGCCACACTCGTCTCCTGATCAACGAGGAAGGGATGGAAGATGTCGAGACAATAAAGCGAGGGCCGGGCTGTCAACACGAGGCGATCCTCACCAATGTCGAGGACCAGCGAGCATGACGAAACCTGCGCAAGCCACAGCGATGAGTTGCAGCCAGACGAGCGCGGCCCTCCCGCTAACACCGACGAGCGAGTGTGTTGAATTTGTATCAAGTCGCAACTTGTAAAAAGTAGTACAAATCATGAAATAAAACAAGTTGCTTTAATCGACTGATGTTGTTATTAATGTTGCTACTTGGCACGTTTTCGTGGTGAAGGGGCAGGATTGAAATAAGTTTGAACTTCCCACTCATTTTTAGATGGGCAGTACACAGTGCCTAGGATATATATATTGTATATTTGCCTTTTTTGTTCCGCATTTGAAAATAAAGTTGAATCAATTCAATATTGGATAGTTAAACATTTTGAAAACGTGCGTATTTGCCTTCAAGATGAGAATCTGATGAGAATGAACCGAGGGGCTGCGGGAGCGACCGGATCTGTAAATGAGATTCAGCGGTGTGTCTGTCGTTTGTGTTTTGGAGCGTGCGTCTCTCACCACACCAGGCAACTTTATTTCTGCAATGAGGTACTGGGCGACACCAGAAGGGGGCTCCACATACAAGGTCAACTCTGGTCTGAGGAAATGAAATCATAAGATGAGGATGGTTAACAGAATTAAGAGGGGTGAACACTCAGGGGTAAACAAGCCAAGGGATGAAAGGAAAACTGAAAGAGTGATAAACTATATTAGTTCATGACCATTTCTGAAAATGATGTGACCTTTTTGCCTCTGAAGTGGAGATGTCCCTATAAAAGACCAAATCACAAAACCAGTTGGTATAAAATCCCCGGCTCAGGGCGTAAAGCGAATGCATCTTTTGGAGCGTTTTGCATCACCTACCGAGGTCGCAGCTCTTGAATAACCGGCTTGCTTTTTGTGCGAATGTTCTGCTCACTGACTGACCCCAAGAACTTCCTGTTCTTCAGCACCTTCCATTCTGGGAAAAGAGGAAAACCCACAAGCTGAACAACAATTTGGACTAGCAAAATGAGGAAAAGGTTTTCCACAGGCACACTTACCTCTACTAAGCTCCATGTTGTATTTGTTCTCTAAACCTTCCAAAGACACCATGATAACAAACTGCTGGAACAAGGGTTCCTTCTACAAGACACATGTAGCTAAATATGGATCATGTGTACCATAGAAACATTCACAAGACACATTTTTAGGCACAACTATACAGTATATTAGCCAATAGAATCAGTCAGAGAATTGAACAAAAAACTATGACGGTCAATTGTAGTTTGCAGTGATCTGCACCGCATCATACAGAGCACAATATTTTCTACTTATATTGTACAGTTGAAATAACTTTTATTGGCTTGTGGAAGTGTACCTATTAGTGTAAACAATGTTTTGGATCTCTATATTTGATCTGTTTTATCACCCTTTCACATTTATGTCTTGTATCTTACGAATCGCGTTCATCCATCCATCCATTTTCTAGCGCGTATCCGAGGTCGGGTCGCGGGGGCAGTAGCTTTAGCAGGGACGCCCAGACTCCACCCCTCTCCCCAGCCACTTCATTCAGCTCTTCCGGGGGGGATCCCGAGGCGTTCCCGGGCCAGCCGAAGGACGTAGTCTCTCCGGCGTGTCCCGGGTCGTCCCCGGGGTCTCCTGCCGGCGGGACGCGCCCGGAACACCTCACCGGGGAGGCGTCCGAATCAGATGCCCCGACCACCTCATCTGGCTCCTCCCGGATGACCGAGCTTCTCACCCGTTCTCTAAGGGAGAGCCCGGACACCCTGCGGAGGAAACTCATTTGGGCCGCTCGTATCCGGGATCTCGACCCGCAGCCCGTGACCATAGGTGAGGGGAGGAACGTAGAATCTCATTCATCCCACAAATTCTGACTATATATAATTTCACTGTGTATCTTTTCTAATTCATGTCAAAACAACTGTACTTCTAACCAGGCACATGAGGAAATGATTGTTCATATGAAGAAAAAAAAGCAACCAACATACCTGACACTTCTGGAAAAACTCCTGGTTGATGACCACGTCATATGCTGTGCAACCCTGAGAATCTGACACAAATTGCACATTTAGGCCATACTTAGCAAGAATATAGTATGATTATGATTTCATTTGTAAAAAAGGAGACGTAGTATAACAATACAAACAGTGGGAACGCAAAATAATGGATTTCACCGTTACAATGGATAACAGTGAGATAACGTGGTTGACAAGTGTGTTCACCCTCTATACACGAGAATGTGCTTGTTTTCGCAATGAACCAATCACATTCAAACATTCAAATTGATGTTAGGACAGAACTGACCCACGTGCCTCTGATTAACCCTAAATCAAGTTTAAATGTTCCGGTTTGCTTACCTGACATTTCTTTGCTTTGTAGCAGAAGCTTGAATATTTTTGTGTTAACACTGACTGACTTTGGAACATTTGAGCTGAAGCAGAAGAGGAAAAAATGCTGCTGCCACCACCATTTTTTTTTTATTTTTGTTTTTATTACTCTAAGTGTGGTGTTCTTTTCGTGGCGAGCAATGTTGCGTTTGCACCAAACATATCTTTTAGAATTATGGTAGCAAAAAGTAAAACCAGCGTTTCATTGGACCATAACACATTTTTCCTCGTGCGTGTAATTCCTAATGCCGTATTTTGTTAAATTGTTCAATTGAAGCCAAAAGTCTATGCTTCAATGATAATTAGTTTTATTTAAAAGCCATTGTGGTGATTAAAAAAAGCCTTTTTTTTTTCTTCCATGATGCGTTCATAAAGTAAAGATGACTGACTGTTGTCCACTTCAATGTGCGGCTCCCCGAGGCTCATGGGAACTCGGTAGCCACTGGGATCTTCGGATTGCAGCAAGTCCAAAAGTTTCTCCCTGGAGATCTCCGGCGGAGACGGAAGCATGTTTGACTGACAGATGTTGACAAAGACCTTCTGCTTGCCCCGCTCTGACGTCGTCTTCACACATATTCCTGAGAGGACGCACACATTATTTTTTCATCGTCCTATACTTGCGCAATTGTATAGAATTTATGTTGTGAAACGACTCACCGGGTTGCGGTCGAATCACTTTGGAATCTGGATTTGCAGTCTGCATATTTCCTAATGTCTACATTTACAAATATAATCATCATTTGCAGACCCACGAGGAAATATACCACATTTAATGAATAAAAGGAATCCGTGTGAGATGACCTGTGACAGCAGCTGCTGATACAGGTCTTCTTGCTGCTCCAACTCCATCTCGGAGTTGAGGAGTGTCGAGTCAGTTGTCATCGTTTTAGGCTCAACTGAACCAAAGAGAGAACTTTTTTTTTTTTATTGCAAACATAGCTAGATAGCTAAACATCCTAAAATCAAGCCCTGGGACATGAAAGAAAACCCTTTTTTTTTTTTTTTTTTTTTTTACCAAACATGCCATATTAGATTTTTGGAAAATTATTGTTATTATTATTATATTCTTTTTAAAAAAAATCTAATGGGTAAAAGGGCAACTGTAATTGTTTAAGGATGAAAAAAACATCTTATGTATGTAGAAACAAATAGTGCCATTCGCTCTACAAGATGCTGTGTTCCAATTGTTCACTTGCACTTGCTCACCTAAATCAGTAAATGTTGCACCTTTTTTTCTTGCTAATATTAATTTTATTTTAAAAACATAACAATATTTAAATGTATGAATTGCAGTTCAGATCATTTTGCAGTATAGCAAAGACAAATGATCAACATTCTACAAAATAAGCAACAGCTGGTTTTAAGGTTTTCAGAAAATGTTTCCAAAACATGTTCCCAATATTTAGCAAGAAAAATCAGGTGTTCAATAAATAAACTAAACTAATAGATGTATTAATTACAATACAAACAATTTAACGTATATATTATCACCCCTGCAATTGGCAACCACTCCACTCGGCCAAAGTCATCGGGGATAATTTCCAGCTCACCTGAGAGTCTGAACAGGAAAAGCAGTAGAAGTGAATTTATTAATATTCTGTGTTCTATACACAACATTATTGATCCCTTTTAAGTGTTTTAGGAAAAATAGAGTCTTCAAAGAATATAAAATAATCATTTGCCTTAGAATGGCCGCACGGTGGGCGACTGGTTAGCACATCTGCCTCACAGTTCTGAGGACCCGGGTTCAAATCCGGCCTCGCCCGTGTGGAGTTTGCCATGTTCTCCCTTTGTCCGCGTGGGTTTTCTCTGGGTATTCCGGTTTCCTCCCACATCGCCAAAACACGCATGGTAGGTTCATTGAAGGCTCGAAATTGCCCGTAGGTGTGAATGTGAATGCGAATGGCTGGCGACCAGTTCAGGGTGTACCCCGCCTCTCGCCCGAATATAGCAACCCCGCGACCCTAGTGAACATAAGTGGTCTGGGAAATGAAGGAATGAATCTTGGAATGCCTTTCCCCTCAGCCAATTAGTGGAAAATCTGTTTTGTGTACTGGTTTCACGAAATCTCTCATTCAATGTAATTATTCATTATCCCTGCAGTGGGATAATGTGGACAACCGTGCACAGATGGAACATTCTGGAAGGAACATTCTGCTTCAGGTGTGTTGAACCTTTAAACTGCCCGAAGGATAAAAGTGAGGAGATACCCACATATTCACATTCAGATCGTTTGAGAGGCATCAAGGCCTACAATCGAATCAAATGTGCTGTATGATCGTCATCCAGGAAATTAGGAAAACAGGCTCCATCAGTTTGGGAAGAAGCAGCAGCTATTATTTGCACTTTGGAAGAGGATACATTCGCAGGCATGTTTTCTTTTTGTATCATAAGTACGGTATGCAGTTGCACGTGAACGTGAATTAAGTCTATTAAAACAATTTGAAATGTGTTAGACTGTTTATCTATTGTAAATGTGGTGTGGCTAAGCCTGCCTAGCAAAAAGCACGTTGCTACAACAGTTTGAAGACAGGAGACTTTAGCTAAGCATCACTGGCAGGACAATGGAACCAAGCAGCTCAGCCCTGACGTTACAACCCAGTAGTTCGTACTAAAGATTTCAATGCAATGACAACCGTGCTGTATTTACCTCTCTTCGACAAAAGTTGTTTGTTTACTAAGTCAGCGTTTTGTGGCACCGGAAGCTGTCGAGGGGAAGCGCGAGTGTTCATCTCGTCACACTTCCGAGGTGGAGCCTTCAGAATAAAAGCAATGAGTAAAACTAGTCCACTTGTGCTCAAGGGCTGCATTTGAGTGTTAAAACAGACAGGTGGGCCAGCTATTAGTAGGCTATCTGAATGCTCTTTCTCAGAATCAGCTTTCAGAGTGGGCCAATCAATATTAGCTGCATGTGTTAAAAAATAAAAAGTAAAAAATAAATACACTGCAATAGGAACGTTAACATTGTGAAAATAACAGGTGGCTTAAAATGCACTGTAACATTGTAGAACTGTATTGAAATGGCTGAATGTGAATGGAAGTGATTATTCCAGGTCAAGTGCTGCACAAACAGTAAGCAAGAAGTGTACAGCTACGAAAGCATCATCCTATTTCATGTCAGTTTGTTTTATTGGTTGTAAAACCTGCAATGTATAGTTATATAACGTTGGCATTGGCTGAAACCTCGCATGTCCAAATTTCATATTTTTTCACAAATCAATACTCTTAGTATGTTACGTTGACATATTATTGACCGATCTAAAGTGCTCAAAATGGCTCGCTCTCTTTGCCGGTACAATATTAAAGGCTAGACGTTTTTCTGGTTTCCTGACGTGATGATGCGAGGTTTTCGCCAGACGCCAGCAATAAATAGAATGTCCACATCATATACACACACAGTATATGGATATACATATACAGTAGCATATCATAGCAGTTATTTGGATGGACATTTTAATTTTCCTCACTTAAAAAATAAAATGAAATGAAGCTTATGGCGGGATAAGCCTGTCGACGAAGGTAGGAAGAGCCAGGTCAACATTCCTCCCATTTTGGGAACGCAGCAGACATTAGTGGCTCTTGCAAATGCATCATAGCAGCATGCGTGCTCTTGCTTGCTTCCTCTCAACGCTCCACCTGAAGTGCAAAATCTCGTCACACACGAATGAAAAACACTTCATATTCATTCTGTTCTCCGGCCTTGTTCGCAAACATTCTGATAAAGACTGCTCTCATTTGCTTATACTTGATGCCCCAGATAGGAGTTCTTTTTCAGCTCTTCGCTGTTTTTTCCCCCCACTATCAAAACTATACTTCAGAAAAAAAAGTGTTTGATATTTTTGAAGCAAGAGGTCACAGTGTGATTGTTCACAATTTTTGGGTTTGTTAGCTGTAAATGCTAATGTGGGCTACACAAAGAAGAGTCAGGAAACCATAAAGCATAGAGAAGTATTTTGGGGGCCAGTAAATGAAGCTGAGAGGCGACTGGCCTTTTCCAGGGTTTTGCTGAGGAAAGGAAGGTTGGAGAACAGCCAGGTACTTGTTCAGCTCCTCAGCGACCAGTCCGAGCTTCTTGAGGTCGGGAGAGGTGGAAGCAGTTTTAAAGCCGGAGGGAACTCTTCCTCATGTCCAAGAGGAATTGTTGATGTCGTCATGATGGGACAGAGAGTGGGAAGTGTGCTGGGGGGGGGGCAGGTTGAGGTTGCAGCTCTGGTAACCATTTTCCAGACCAGCGGGGCAACTAGAGTGAAGGAGGAGAGAGAGAGAGAGACACACTCCTCCTGAAGCTTTTCTGACACACATGTATGAAGATATTCGTTTTTATTGACACTGCCAGCCAGAGTAATATGAATTGAACATCTTCATTATTGTTTGTAGTGTCGAACTGTATTGCAGCTCGCTGAGAGCTGTTACTAATATTTTGACCTTCTCATGTGAAGCTTTAAGTAGCTCGCTCTGTGTTAGTGCGGGCATCCGTTTGTTCTCCGGCTCTTTATGCTTGCCAAGTTGTCGCCTCTGCTCTAATGCGTAGCTTATGATGCGGAAACTCCAATGTGCTCCATCTGAAGAGAAAAGAGAGCACAATAAGCCTCCATCTACAGTATACAAAAGTATCATCACATGTGCCGCATCACATCCAAAAAACTAAAAAAAAAGTGCAGGCGGTAAAACTAAAATGATTTATTCAAAACATGAAGAAGCCTACTGGCAGCAGATAACCAAAGAGCGCTTGCAACTAAAACAAGGATCCCGGGGCGGGAAAATATATTTGTCACACACCTAAAAAAAGACAAAAACCGAAATGCGCACCAACTAATGAGATAACGAGGCACTGCTGGACGAGACGCACGTGAAAGAACAAAGCTGACTGGTGGAGACACAACAAGCGATGCCCGAGGACCAGGAGACCACACAGATATTGTTTCCGAAAACTTGAAAGACGCTATGACCGGTTCGACCGGGCACGCGTTGGCATTATAGTCGCCAATGGTGAAGCCGGCGGTGCCGTGAGAGGGGAAAGTGACACGATATGACTTGATAAACATTTACCTCACACTGGCCTCGCGCTACTTCATTTCTTCTCCTATTAGGAGTTTATTACAATTTGATTCTGGTAACTTTCAAACTGTTCATGGAATTGTCCGTTTCGCATTGCAGACTTCGTCCTATTCTGTACAGGTACTGGCCGTGTGTACATGACAATTATGTTAGTGTTTGAAATCCAAACAGACGAAAGGCGAAACGGTCTCTTGAAACATCCATCCGACCGTTTTCCGTACCGCTTAGCCTCACAAGGGTCGCGGGCGTGCTGGAGCACTATCCCAGCTGACTCTAGGCGAGTGGCGGGGTACACCTTGAGCTGGTCGCCAGCCAATCACAGGGCACATACGAACGAACGAACAACCATTCGCACTCACATTCACACCAGATGGTGCTCAGCCCGCTTGAGTGTGTATACAGTCTATACATTTAACTAACACATCAAAGTAGCTGTATCCAAAGTGTGATCTCAATATTATCCTCATTGACACTTACCAGTACTTCAGAATTTGCAGACGCTTTGCCATACTTGAAGAGAAAACAGAAAGTAACCATTAATTCCCTGCACTACGCTGACACAGATACAAATTTGCCCTTTTATGAATGATCAATCATTGCAAAATTCCCCAAAAGTATGATCATTTAGCTATGATCAAATACCTCTAGTATTGCAGGGCAGCTCGAATTAATACATTTCAAGTAATCCAATTGAGGGCAGCCCGCACATGGCGCTAGCGGTTAGCACATCCGCCTCACAGTCGAGAGGTCTCGGATTCGAATCTCGGCTCAGGCCCTCCTGTGTAGATTTGGCAACTGAATGGGGAGGATGTACTCTTGCTTCTTCCCACATTTCAAAAACACGCATGACGACTAAATTGCCCGCAGGCGTGAACGGTCGTTTGGCTATATGTGCCCTGTGATTGGCTGGCGACCAGTCGAGAGCGTACCCTGCCTCTGGTCCAGATGCGGCTGGGATAGGCTCCAATTTCACTGAGGGCTTTTTAAATGATTATGAGCACATTCATCAAACTATCCTGTCACCATTCCGGACTCACCTGCCGCCACATCTTGTCTTGCGTCTTCCGGCGGCGCATGTAAAAGTAAACAGCCAACGGCAAAACCATGGCAAGGGTTGAAGAAATCCCCAATAGAACCGTCAGGATAATCATGTCTGGTCAAAGAAAGACGCATCGATAATTAGCTTTGATGATTTGTTATTTGAACAAAATAACAAAACATGTTGTAATAAACAAGTTAGAAGTTGAGTGGACCCTCAACGTTAACATTTTCTGGACAAAATACAGCTCTTCAATTTCAAACATGAATGATGTCAAGTGAGATTTGAATTATTTCTCAGCATAGTTCGCAATGATTTAGCAAGGTAAGAAACAATCACAATTCAATATGCAACCTCAAGAAAATTCCGAGGAAATCACAATGTCCCATCACCGATAAGCTATTTTTAGAACACACCCGCGGGCTACTCATGCGGTCCTTGGGAGACGACCTGGCGCCCGCAGGTACCGTGTCGGCGAGCCCCGATATAGAGTCTTCAAACGAACCGAACGAGGAAGTCGGAGTACTCGGAGAAGTCCCACGCAAGCCCAAAATCGAATCCCAAAGCTCAGAACTGTGAGGCAGGCATGTAAAGCACTAGAGCATTCCACCGTGTCCTGTACGCTTCGTGTTTATTGGATTTTTTTCTCAATAATGCATGTAAATGAATAACGGAATTGTGAGGGTGACAGTTTGACCCTGGAATGGATTTATTCTTTGTATTATTTACAATGGGAAAAATGTCCTCAATATGAACAAATTACAGATTGACCACCACCGCAAACGGGCTTACGGTCGACCTCAGAGGTCACCTCACTGGGCAAACGATAACACGTTGAAAACACGAAGAGTCACAATCAAACTTACGGTTGCTTTGACAGGCTTTAGACTTCTTGGCATGTTGTTCGTTTCTTCCCAAACGCGTCAATTTTGGCGACACCGCACGTGATGTCGGCAGTGGCGCAGTCTGAGATGACCAAACCGGTGATGTGACTATCGTCTGCGGTGCTGTTGCTGTCGGCAGCGCGGTTGCTGCTGAACGAAGAAATGCCAGGCGATTCAATGAACTCACTTTCGAAAGGAATTCGGTGGCGGTAGCAAGAAATAGAATGTGAGCATTTTGCCATCTGTTACTAAATATATACAGCGATATTGAACATGTCAATATTATATGTGCGGTGACTCAAATGGATATAAATCCAGCCCTTCCGTTGCTCATGAAAGTGTTTCGTTGTGATCTTAATATGGAGTCAACCATCTCGAATCAAATGTCTCCTGCTACAAATGCATTTGGATTGTGTAGATGTGAACATGACTATAGCTGTGTCAAATTGTGTCGTGTAGTCATTGATGATGACTATTACCCGAGCCTATGTAGAACCTACATGCAGATATACACCTTTAGACATTCCTGTAAATTCTACAGTCATTTACAGAGTAATGAACTCGTTTCCACTGCATCATGGGATTTTGGTTGGCGTCGCACAGACTTGCTGTATTGCGCATGCGTCACAATGGTGAAGCGGTGTGGCTCCCAGCACACATTGCGCCATGAAATGGTAAACTGTTGCCGTAATAAAGACGTTGATCATTAACGTTCATGAACGATAAGGATGCGTGTGTGTTTATGTTACTCGTCACATCAACTGCATGTAGCTCATTCTCAGTCGTTTTCTAATACTTCTTGCAAATGTTCAATATTCACCAGAATTTGTGAAAATAAACGATTTGAAACCACTTACCAGCATGCCAGCTTTTCTCAAATAATGGGCAGACACTTTCTGAAGAGGACAGAAGGACAGAAGATATTCCTTACTTTCAGAAAATTCACAATTATTTGGATATCAGCAAATGTTATTTCAATATGATGTAATAGAAGCTTATACTCACCATATTCACAGCCTGCATTGCAAAAGAAAACGTCATTGATCAACTTTTGAATCTCAAGCACATATTCCACAGGTTGCATTCTTCATAGTCCTCACAAAATGACTCAAGTACAGGTGCCTCTCAATAAATTACAACGTCATAGAAAACTTGATTCCAAATGTGAAATTGATTATATACATTCACAACACAGTCAAATAGTTCCTGATTTTATTTTTGGATCCATATATTTGATGATTCAAAACGCAAACGTCACCAACTCAAGAGAGTAGAATTATGTAGGAAGTGGGCTACTCAAAAGTATTTTTTAATGAATATGAAACTACTTTTTTCTCAATAAATTAGACTAATAAATTGCGCTGAATATATTTTTTAGAAAAGGTTTATTTAAAAAAAATTCAATAATAAATAAATAAATACCAAAAAAAAACCCCATCAATTATATGAAACATGTTTTAATTTGACTTTAGTCAAGATGGAGAAGAAATGGAAGGAAATTCAATTCCAAATGAGAGCCGGAAATAAAGCATACAAATCAAATTGCATTTGTGTCCAATGTTTCTCTTATTGGGAGTGCAAATAAAGTGTGTTAGTGTTATACCATTTACAGTTTTATGGAAATCCACCATTTTGGCTAGCAGGCACTTGAAGTGATGAGCATGAACAGAGACATTCCACGCAGGTTGACACTTTTTACGGGATTTCTCCTGGGGTGGGAAAACAAACAAGTTAATAGGGAGCATGCAAACCTATTCTAGTAGTAAATAATATGTGATTTACTCACTCACATGTTTAGGAAAGCAGTCATCCAGCACGTCACACATTATTTTTTGTGAAAAACAGTAGCTTTCTAAAGTACACTCCGCCACATTCTTTCAGGAAAAAGACAAGCGACATAATGCCCCAATGTGAGAGTGCTCGATCAATAAATCGATTCCTTTTGACTGCCGCTTCAGTGACTTACTGTGATGTTCTCTGTGATCACGAGGGAGACCATTTGAAGTTGCGTTGTATTTTTCTGTGTGATCAAAATGAAACAAAACATTCAAGTTTAGGGACGTTTAAATATATGATGTTCGACTTCGGAGGCGTTGTTTCACAGAATTCTCCCCAGGACCTCCTGATAGATTCAACCCAACTCATAAGAGAACTTTCACGAAATCCGCTTTTCAAGAAACATGGAAAAGATGTGGCAAGAAAGGAACAAGACTGTGGCAACCCCACTCTCAGATCAATACCAATTGGCAAACTGCTTATGCAACATTTTGCCACTATTTAACTATCATATTGTTAATTCTGCCTGCTCTGTGCTTGTTTTTCGGACGCGGCACAAACTTGGAGCAGAGTCGACTTGAAATTCCTGCTTAGCGTGGGCAAGGGCCCATGTGACTCTCTACTGGCTGAACAAAATTGACAAAACACTCTAAGAAGTTGTGTTACGAGATTAATGGAACACAAATGATCATTTTTACAAAATGAAAATGATTCATAGCTCCGATCTTAACAGACAAATTTGACAAAACCCCAACTTTTTAAATGGTCCTGCTAACATAATCTGGAGCATATAAATTAAGGAGTTTTCAATGTTGTGCTTGTATCGTACTCAGCGGCCAGACCCTTTCGTAGGAAGTTCTAGATCTTGTTCTATCGTCATATCTACATTCATTTTCCGTACCGCTTCTCCTCACTCGGGTCGCGGGCGTGCTGGAGCTTATCCCGGCTAACTTGGGTACACCCTGGAATGGTGGCCACATATAACCAAACAATCATTCACATTCACACCTACGGAAAATTTAGAGTCTTCAATCGACCTAGCGCGCATGTTTTAGGGACGTGGGAGGAAACCGGAGTACCCGGAGAGAACCCACGCAGGCACGGGGAGAACATGCAAACTCCACGCAGGCGGGGCTGGATTTGAACTCGGGTCCTCAGAACTGCTAACCAGTCGGCCACCGTGCTGCCCAATACTTACACAGTCAAAGAAAAAGAAAAAGAAAAAATAGTCACTTAATAAAACACATACCCATTCGTCCTCTGTAAAATAGTCTTTACAGTCCTCTTTTGATGGTTCAATCAAACTCAGGAATACCTACAACAGACAACTGTGTCAACGGCATCCGACTTGAAAGAGCAACCAAACAGACCAAAAAAATGTCTCGTGAACTCGGCACATCAGAGAAAAGAGTCTTGTTAACAAGCTGGACAGGAAATGAATGGGTTTCAAAAATGGCAAAGTATATGAAATCAGGCATCGAAATGGTCAACAATTGAGACATTCTTTCAGTTTCCAGACGTTGTGGGCGTGTCGCCAAATGCTCTCAAAATCCCGCCTCCCCGGAACTTTCAGCTGTCAATCAAATGAGTGCCTTCTTTCATGGCTCCTAAGCAGGGAAAGGAGAATTTTCCAGCGACGGCGATTGCGCACGGTCTCACGGGCTGCAGAGAAGCAGCCTCTGACCATAAGTTTTCCCTCCTTGAAATTCAGCGGGAAGCATACTGCCAAACTGGTTCCAAAGTGGCTTAAGGATAACAAAGTCAATGTTTTAGAGTGGCCATTGCAAAGGGATGATTTAATCCTAGCGAAAAACTCTGGGCAGACCTGAAGAGGCATATGCGAGCAAGGTGGCCTACCTTCCTGCCGACCATTGTGAGAAGCTTGTTGAAAGATATCCAAAATGTACAGTTTCAAGGCAATGGAAAGTAAGGAAACATTCTCTTTAAAAAAAAAAAAAAAATCAGTCTGTCATGATTCTGGCATTTAGCAAAGAAAAATACATTTGGTAACCCTAATTGACCTAAAATAGGAGCAGTATATTCTGATTTCATGTCAGAAAGTGAGGGAATATCGTGTATGTAAATATCTGGTTGCAATTGTACGCATTATATTCACTAACGGAATGTTTACAATTGTTGTAGAGTCTACACTATACTACCCAGAGTAAAAAATATTTCCTCCTCAAATGTTGCTTGCAAACGACAGAACTGTTACTTACAATGAGACACAGGCGGTTGCCCAAGCTCCACGTCATTCTGGCACCGTGAACATCCAGGCTCACACTGTGAAAGTCGAATAAGTGACAAGAGAAAAGAAACGGACATTGATTAATTCTGACGCGGTTAATAATAACAACAATAATGCAGTCAACGTAAAGAGCACGTTGCGTGATACCCAAAGACACTTTACAATTGCATGCATTATTCATTCACTTGACAGTCACGCCCGAGTGGTGGTAAGCTACTTTTGTAGCCACAGCTGCTCTTGGACATTCTGACGGAAGCGGCTGCCATTCTGCGCCTATGGCCCCTCCGACCGCCACTAAACATCCATTCGTATGCGGTGTGGGTTAAGTGTCTTGCCCAGGGACACAACAACAACGACATGTGCGCCGGCGGGGATACGAACCGATGACCCTCCGCTCGCAGGGCGTGCACGTCAATATGTTTTTTGTAAGAACTCACGATTAGATTTTGTGTAAAAGTTATACTTTTCTAGTTTTTCTCCACACGCTCGTGCAAAATGTTTTTTTTTTTCCAAATTTGCGCATCGCCTCCCTCTCGCTCTCAACCACGCCTTGTCAGCTGATTTTGAGCAGAAGGTGGAGTACCGCCACTGTACTGGTCGCCAGTCGATCACATAAACACAAACAACTATTCACACTCATGGGCAAGTTAGAGTTTTCAATGAACCTAACATGGATGTTGCTGGAATGTGGGAGGAAGCCGGACTTCACAATTGTGAGGCGGATCACTATACTATGCGGCACTGTTAATATACACTAAAAATGTAAATTATTAGTGCAAATAATAACAAATTGGGTTCAAAAAAATAGGTTAACCCCTCTACTGTCCTCTCTCAAGTCAGAAATAAATCTTTCATTTCTGTCTCACTTTTGTTCATTGGTGAGTAGACGTGGGAAGAGTAACTAAAAACCAAACTAAAGTAAGAGTACAAATACAAATACAAGGTACAAATGCAAAAAAAAGCAAATCCAACCAGAGGATGAAAACGCTGAGAACTGATAATCGAGTACTTCCAGTATAAAAGACCAATAAACCGTACATACTGTACTTCTGGCAGGGATGAGACATAGATCTGGCGACAAGCAAGATAGCAAGGAAGGCAATACTCGGTCGGGCGCCTTCTTTCAGCCAACCCGCCTTAAAAATACCAGGGGGCGAAAATCGCACGGTGCGGCAAGGACGCTCCGCTCACCGGCGAACCCTAAGGGAGTGTAGGAGCAAATAGAATGGCGGAACCAGCAGCCAGAAACGCAGCTCACTATTCATGCACTTTTAATATTTAACAGCTGCAAGGGATATGTGGATATGTGGATATGTGGTGCAGACAAAAAGAACATTTCAGATTTCCGCAAATACCATCATCTCATCCACAGTGGTCATTTCAGATATCCACCCAGACATTCTTCTTCCGAGGACAAATTACAATCACTTTTGCCATTCATGTGTAGGGGCGGTACAGTGTACAGATACAGTATCACCAATTCAGTTGCAGATACGATACTACAGTATATCCGCTATGTGAATTACAGATATATGTATTGAATTGATCTACAGTTTTTTTCTGACTATAATTCCAGTTCAAGATATCTTTATGTTGGTTCAGTTCAGGGCTAGCTTTTGAAAGCGCGCGCCATCGGGGCCGGCCGGCGACACAAACGACGACTTGACCCCTCAAATCAAACTCGCACAAGCTTCCTCCGTCCCCCGAAAACATGGAACAGTGGCGAACCTTTACAACGATTACCCCGAGAGAACAACAGTGACTCATCCAGGAGGCCACAGAGGAACTCAGGACCACTTGTAAAGAACCGCAGGCCTCCCTTGCCTCAGTTCGGGTCACTGGTCAGGACACAACGATAAGGAAGAGACAAGAATCTTCACACGTGTGGGAAGACCCTCCATCCGCTAGGCGGCAGTGTCGCTTGTCTCCGTTGATGACTTTTTATGGGAATCCAAGAGTCTATGGTGAAATCCCCGGGAAACCGACCACGGCTGAACAAGGTGGGCAACCGGCATTCCCGTCTTTCGTAAGTACAAGAAAAAGAAAGAAAAACAGTGTTTAAATAATTTTCCATGTTCATGCGGCGGTCCGGGTAGCTCTCAATGATCTATTTGGCAGTAAATGCTCTCAACGGAGATAGCAACACTGCCGCCTAGCGGATGGAGGCGGGACGTCGTCGTGCCATTATCTTGAAAACTTTACGTTTGCCTCAAAAATATCGCACCTTCCTCGATGCCCAAGCAGAAATGAATATTTACGAATGATAAGGCGTGATAACTGCACACACAACATTATAAAACACGTGTAAATGGCGGATATATATGTGTAAATCATTTAGAGACAAATCCCTCCCCATCCGCACATTAAAGTCCGTGTTGTACTCGCCGAGCAGCAACGAGGACATGAACGCAACACAACACTGAACAATGAAGCTTCTTTGAGGACTCACCACGCCGCAGTGTCGCTGTCGATGATGAACTGGATCCGCTTTGATCCGAACAGCGCCCATTTCACTGACAGTTTACTTTCACTTTTACCGTTGGCGCAATGTGGCCAATGAGTCCCGCCCGCCTCGGTCATTCTTCGGCATCTGGTAATGAATAGCAGGATCGCTGAAGCCTATCCCGGCTTGAAGCACACACGCCAAGATGAATCAAATCACCTAGTATTCATTCTACATTTTTTTTTTTTAAATGCCTGATTTACTCTATTTATTTACATGTCTCAACTAAATCTTAAAACATGTTTGATTAAAAAAAAAAAAAAAAAAAAATGCAATTGCAAATGCAAAAAAAATTACAGCAAGGTCAGGGATTATTTTTTATTTCAGGCAACATTCCATCACCATATGTTAAAAAGCATAAGTCACACAGTCAACAGTCGACGTTTAAATAACATGAAAAAAGTGACAAATTAAAAAATCCCTACACGTGGAACATTCAATTATTTAAAGCCAAAATTCAACAGATACATGAAAAAAAGACCAGTGAAAGAAACCCCTGACACAGAAATCAACAATATTTATCCAAAATAGTAAACGGTTAACCCTGTAGTTAATTTGTAACTGTTAAATGCACACAATTCCAGGACGGCTATGCCAGAAAGTTAAAGTCAATGATGTAAAATTTGTTTTCAAGTAAAAACCAGTAGTAAAGGGTAATTGTTGTGATGTGACATGACTTTTGATTGGAACGATCAGGAACCTTGTTCCACGAGCCTAAAAGACTGTGCACGTATCCTCTTCATCATTCTTGATGAAGGAATGTCTCAGTTTGGAAAAACAACTTTTTTGAAGGCAAATGTGATTTAGGCCTGTAGATACAGAGATGTGTATGGTCTTGAGATGACATACCCGCGTAAAGTACAAGTAAATCCTCACAAATGCTAACAGTACCAAACTGTCAGACATTTCCATGAGCAGATGCAATATCATAATAAACTGTTTTATTACAATCTTCCTCCATGCAGTTGAGCAGTAAGTGCACTTATTTTGAAGCCCTTTTCACCAATTTTATGCTGAACGTTTGCAATGCACTTTATACTCTGAAAAGTTGCGTTGTAAACATGAACACAACAAATACGCCCCAAACATCCAGCAGATTATTTTCTTTGATGGTGCCTGTGGGCATTTAACCAGGTGTTTATTTTCATTGACGAGGTTGTTTTTCTTTGCACAAAGACACACAGCTATTGACTGGCTGACAGTGAATCATGAGCCGCTGTCTCACTTTGCAGTTTATTAGTTTTTCATTTGATTCTTGGTTTGGTTCCCATCAATAATATAGCGCAGTCAAAGACGAAGAAGTTACGTGCGTCATGCTGCGCTGTTATGATGTCACGCTATTTACAAAGCTCATAATTGTACTGCTGACACACCCTCAGTGTAAACACAAATTGGGGTGTCACATGCCAAAGTGTGCCCATGTGAGCTTGATGGCTATAGTAAAGCTTAATTTAGCGACTTATGAAATAAGTATGGTATTAGTGAAATCAATGACAAGGCCGACCATTTTCAACATTGGAGGCGTTTCATGCAACAGCAGTGAAGCCCGACTGAGGCTTAACCAAACATAGCCTTATAATGACTTAAATATATATATACACCGGTAAGTAAAACACAGTCTCTACTTCATCTAAAATTGACCAAACACATACAATAAAAGAAAATCTGTACTTCAATCCACCTTTCATTTGTTTGCTGTTAATATGGTTGCATTCAACCAGTCCTTTAACTCAAATTTGCAGGCCGTTACGATTGAAAGACTGTTGCGTGGCACGGAAAAAGCCTCAAAGGAAGATGCACTGACTTTTCATATCTGGCTTGATGTCATTTCATATCTGTGGTTTCCTGCAAATCCTCAGACAGCCTGAACCACATCCTCCAAATATAATCACAGACTACTTTTACTTTGTATTCACTGCACTCCACTACAAATTCAAACTCATACAGACTATTCAGCTTGAACAGGAAATGAGAACATCCAAACAGTTATGCACTAAAAAAGGCGACAGTCGTTAAAACTCACAGCTATCAAATTCAAGTAAGCACCAGACACTCAGATTTAAATGCGCTTCAATTTCAACTTCTCTTCTTCCATTTCCCTTTTAAAGACACAAGTGTCCTATTTCTTACATCACAGAGAAAACAGTCACCAACCACAACATTAGGTACATCTGCACAATCTAGATTGTGCAATAAGATCCAGTTAAAGAGATGTGTCAAATGTAATGCAGCAATGATTGACATAGGTAGGAACTAAATGCTTCATCTTACTATTTCCACTTTCACTTTGAATATAATAGAATCTTCACTCTGTGTTTGTGAGTGCAATATTCATACACGCTTGACTGTATTCAGAGGCTCTTCTTAGGCTGAGACTCAGCTGTGGCTTTGGAGTCAGCAGAGAGAACACTCATAATGTCCTGGAGAGCTTTGTTTATCTGAGCTCCAAACCTATGGGACTCCTGAAATAGAAACAGGAAATGATTAGTCAGATCCGCATTCAGACATTAATAACACTTCTGATTAAACTGCCTAGCATGCCTTGTGTGGTGCTGCAGACTCAAAATATTCAGGCTGCCCAACCACAACAACTAGTTCAGCAAAAACTAAAACGCAGCGGAACGTGAAATTGAATATGCAACATGTACATTAAAAAAAAAAAAAAATCTTCTTTAAATAAATGTATTTACATTTAACCAATGTGAGGGGGAAAAATACATAAAAAATTGCAGTTTGACTATTTTTCATTTTAATTAACCAATTATTAAATGTGATGAGTCGAATAAAAACAAAACATATGCACATGTAAAATATGTAAAAGTTTGTTTTACCTGGGAAAAAAAAATCATTCTAATTCTTTTATTTCACTATTTATAAGTAATGAAATACATTTAATAATTTAAATAAAAACCTTTTGATGTAAAATAGTTTTAATATTTTACATGTTATTTACATACAACTCAATTATTTAATAAGACAAATATATATATATATATATATAAAACATTTGAATTAACAATTTTTTTAGAAAAAGAATGACCAATTCAACGCAGCAAATATTACAGGACTCTAGACAATGTAAATACTTGGTGGGCCCGACTAAAAAAATGTGGCGGACCGTATGAGGGCTGCGGGCCATACTTTGCCCACTGCTGCTCAAACATCCCAAAACAGAGCCACCGTCATCCATGAGTTGTGATGATGGGGGATGTAATACAAAACACATTTTGTCATAGTGTCCGTCTGCATGGAACATTGTGTTCTAAAAAAATGTGACATATTTTACGTACAGTCTCATTGCAGGAGTATTTGCACGACACATGGAAGTTGATCATATCTTCACCCACGACGATGTAAGAAACGCCGTAACCATCATCAGCAACCTGAAGTGACCGCAGAGAAACGTGAGGTGTGCAGGTGTGTGCACAATTAAGATTATTTGCATTCACAGCGCAGCCAGTCTCTGTGTATATACAGTATAATGTTCCTGCTAGAATAGACAAAATATGCGATGCTCACAGGTCCGAACCCTCCGCCTAGCGATACAAATTCAGGGTGGTTCTTCAAGTCGAAAAGCTCCATTTGCTGGACTGGTGTCTGACTGGTGGAGAGGCGCCAAGGCTCAGACAAAACCTGAAACGTCAGACGAGAGACACATTGTGAAGTAAAAACAGTGAATGACAGTGAAGTTAGGGAAAACCAGGAATAATTGATGTGTGTAGATGCCACGAAATGGAGGCAAAGCACTTAAAACAGAGATGATCGGAAAGCATCAACACCATGCACCTAAGCTTGTACACAATTACAAGCCCACGGTCCATGAACGAATGTATTCAGTAGTTACATCATTCAATGCAAACAAACCACTCTCACGTGAGGCTCATCAATAGTATTAGCTAGCATAAAGCAATAGCACAAACTGACATGAGATCACACATGGGCAAACAAATATGCACACGAGTACTTTACATGAACTGTAAAAGTCGTGAAACTTGCATTTGGCACAAACACACAATAATGAATGTTGGGAAATCACTTCAAATAGCAAAGTAGACTACATGGGGTACTAGTAGCGACATCAGCAGAGAAGCAAAAACAAACTTTCACTTTCACTTTTCCCTTGCATGAGGTGAATTGAAGAACTGCCAACAAAACAGGACATCTGAAATCCAGACCCAAAAATTTTTTAAAAATACCAAAAAAAAACCAAACCACAATCAATGAATTAAATCTAACAACACCACCAAAATTCTACAAGATGGCGCCAAATTCATGTTTTTAATGCTTTGGCCTAAGCACAAAACGAGCAAGTAGATAGGAGAATAGGTTCCTAAAACATTCTTCGAATTGGCGAACGCCAAACCTTAAATATGTTGGGCTTCAGTATGTTTGTGAGCACTGCTATCTCTACAGACCATCTACGCAGGGAAACCTGTACACTCCCCTCCAAAAGCGTTGGGACACCGACGGACAGTATTTTCTGAAGGCAAGTGTAGATGTCCACACTGACCCTCTTGCTGGCTACTTTCTAGCTGAACCAGAACTTACCTCTTTGAGGAATGGTGACTCCACGCCCAAATATTTCGAGACAACGTATAGGCAGAAGAGGTGTCTGTCAATTCCTGCTCCAGTCATCGCCAGTCGATAAAGATTCTGGTGTCTCTCTGAAGCCAGTCTAAAGAGGCGCCGACATTGTTCTGCGGTCTGTTCAGACAAAAGCACACTTCACTCTAGTGCCACAATAAAATCATAAGAAAACAAAGGGAATACACTTTTGAGTTACAAATATAATGTGCTGTTTTACTTTAAAGACAAAGCAAACAAAGATTCGAGACCTACCTCTCCACTCTCCAACGCTTTGACAAAGGCACTGCTTTCATTGGAGCACGATCGCACAGTCTCCGTCCGTCCTTCCCTGAAGAGGCGGGTCATCGACGCCTCATAAGTCAGACAGAAACCGCCACGATCCTGATGAATGGAAGGAAATGAAAGAAAGATTACTTTTTGATCGCCATCTTTACCGCCAATAAAGTTATTAAAAAAAGACTACTGCAATAAAATCTTGTATTCGGATACCACCTCATCCAGTCTTTCACGATCACTGAGCTTTAGCTTGTCAACTCAAACGCGACCGGATACACTCGTTACCATGGCGCCGTGTGTATTATAAGAACAAAATGGGGGAAAATGTGTGGCGGTGGTCACCGGTGCTCGGGAGAGGACTGCTTGAGGTATGTTCACGCACTTTTAATACGATACGGCTCGCAAGCAGCCAACAAAACGTTATGTAGCCTAGCAAGCTAGTGCTAGCGCTAACGGTTGTACGTAAACATGCCGGCGTTCTGTCAAATCATGCTCTAAAGTTTTGGTGTGTGTGAAGTCATTTAATGACAATAAGTTAGCACCCATTATTTCTGTCCTGTTGTCATGTTGGTTTGACCTGAATAGAGAATACTTTTGAAGATACTCAATATACAGTACACAAGTATATACGGTAAATGAACAAGTCCTTTAAAGAGACACGTTGCTCCATCTTGTGATCGGATCGGTGATCTTTTTTGTTAAACTCAGTGATCGTCCCCAAAAATCCTGATCCTGTAAAGCCTAACCGGAACTGCAACAAAATTACTTCTTCCTTAGCCCATGTGCAACCCTTGTACAAATTCGATTATATGGATCATTTTCATATAATTTTATCAGTAACGATAAAGACAGCTGTGGGGAAAAAAAGCTTTTATGCCGCCTTGGTTTTATATGGGTAAACGTCTCGCATGCAGGAACAGCCATGCTTATAGTCCTGTTTTCAAAATGTTATTGATGACGATTTCAAATTTTAAGCATTCGTAGCAAAGGCAATCCTTATTGACAGAGCAAATTGTAGTGGACCACTGAAATACACTTTTTGCATAACAGTAAAGACAAGAGTACAAAAGTCCATCCATCCATTTTCTGAGCCGCTTATCCTCACGCGGGTCGCGGGCGTGCCGCAGCCTATCCCAGTTGTCGTCGGGCAGGAGGCGGGGTACAGCCTGAACTGGTTGCCAGCCAATCGCAGGGCACATACAAACAAATAACCATTCGCACTCACAGTCATGCCTACGGGCAATTTAGAGTCTCCAATTCATGCATGTTTTTGGGATGTGGGAGGAAAGCGGAGTGCCCGGAGAAAAGCCACGCAGGCACGCGGAGAACATGCATTTGCTTTAATTGCTTTTAGATAAACACCAAAGTTCCAAAACCCATTAGACCAAATAAATGTGTCGCGTGTCTCACCCTGTAGTTGGCCAACTGTAATGCGATCTGAATGAATGCGTCAGGGCTGACGCGAAGCTTCTTAATTTGGCCTTTTCCAAAGTCTCTGAAGGGGAAGACATGGCAGTCCACATCGTCAGCCAAAGCCTGGGCAACAGCAAGGGAGCTGCATACTTGAGCTTGAACCTCCAAGTCAGAGAGAGAGAAGAGCGATTTGAACAAAGCGCGTACATTGGCATGACTAAAGTTTATGACAGCACATTATTTATCCTCTGAGATTTTGCCTTGCTCAACACTTTTTCCCACCTTTGTTAGATTTTGTTATAGGCGGATGAAACCAACCTACCACAACTCCAAAAGGTACGGTTGGACCAAACAATACTCCTCACCACCAAAAGAACAGCATACCTACAGTGAATCACGGTGGTGGCAGCATCATGCTTTGGGGCCATATTTTCTTCTGCTAGTTCTGGGGCCTTAGACAAGGTGGAGGGAATTATGAACAGTTTCAACAGCTGTCAGTCTTAGCACAAAACCTTTAAGTTTCTTCGAGAAAGAAAAAACTAAAAATGTCAGGGAAAGCCAGCTAGAACATCTGAACTTTATTTGGGTTAACCCCAAATCAGCGGCACTTTAAATGGCGACAAGTGTGTGCCGACTCCCATTTAACGAGTTAGAATGCGATTGGTCAATTCTGAACACAGCCACATCAACAGTTCTAAGAGGGCGTGCAGACTTGTGCAACCATATTATCTCAGGTGTTCATTTTTACTTCCTTCTCAAAAGAATGTCTTTTAGTCATACAGGTTATAGGTCAGAATAATGGTGGAAAAAAAGTACTTGAAATGATTTATCTTGGTCTTTCACAGAAATCTGGCATTTGGACAGGGGTGTGTAGACTTTATATCCACCGTAAATTGCTTGATCGGATGGGTTTGTATGATTATGATTAAATTGTTGAAAGTTCCACAATAATGCATGCGCTGCCAGATAATCAGATGACCTTGTTTTTTTTCTTCAACTGTGCTCCCAAGTTTTCCTTAGAACCCAGCGTCAAAATAATAAAATAATTGCGATATTAGCCATTCGAACTGCTCGAAGTGCTAGAGGACTCTGCATCTTTTTGCACAATTGTTGTTTGTTGTTGTTTTTTGTCAATGTCTTTATGTCTCCAAAGTGTTCTGTAAATTGACTGTCTGTTGTACTAGAGCGGCTCCAACTACCGGAGACAAATTCCTTGTGTGTTTTGGACATACTTGGCAAATAAAGATGATTCTGATTCTGATTCTGATAACAGTTGAACGGTTTTCATTAGCTTCTGATTTCTAAAATAGTTATCCAATTTGTAATAATATGAGAGGAATTTACTTTTACTCAGTGTGGTTTCACAGTCATAATGGCAATTGAGGGAAACTATAACTACGATGTGACCTGTGCCAAAAATGAGTTTGACATCCCTGCCTTAGGAGGAGGACGGAGGAAATTGTTTTTCTATACTATTGCTTTGTTGTACTAATGAGCTCAGAACAGGAACATTCACTTTCGGTTTGGCCCGCTAATCATCAAGCCCACGTTTCCTTTTGATCCCTGAAACAGAGCAACACCAGCACAATGTGTGTGAACCTTTATACCAGTAAGCGAATTTAAGAAATTTAGGACAGTGACACGCCTACGAACTCTGTATAACAATGTATTTATACTAAAAACAACTTGAAGCAACTTGAATGGAATGACAACATTCTGATTCAGGTATGTATGATATGATTACAAGTGTACTTTTGGTGGTGGTTTCTGTCGAGACATGAGTGGTGAGTGGGATTGAAAGATATGAGCCGAGGCAGAATGTTACACAATACAAAGAGTAATACTACAGTACACACATGCCAACACCGAAGGCATGGAAAAGGTGACACCCCCCCACCCCCAAAAAAATAAATAAATAAATAAAAATGAAAAAACATTGTCTGGCGGCATCACCCGGGCCCCCGCAGAGATTATTATTATTTTTTTTATTTGAACATAAATTAAGCAAACTGGAAGACTGAAGAGTACAATAAGGCAACATCAACAAATTTTCATCACGCAGAAAAACATTTATTTACACCGCTCAAGTAACTGCTCGAGTTCTTTGCTTTTTTGTTTTGCCCTCCAACTTGAGTCAGGCCCATCTCCACCTACACCTACACCTACACCTGATGCCTACTTCAAGCTGTGCCACATGAATAGGATCCTCATCGCTAAGCATTCTCATTTTGGAAAATATTTGACTAAAATCAGTTTGTTTCACTTTATTTGTCACTATTTCCAACTTCAAAGGCTAATCCCAAATGCATCCTCCAGGAAAATATTTGTATTGGCCATTTCTGAATTTGAAGTTAGTTCATTCTGTGTTGTGACATAATCCCTAACATTGCTCCGTCGCTTAATACGTTTAAAATTAACATCCGTAAACTAATTAGATAATTGTAGGCGCGTTTCCTAATTAATACAAGATGTACTAGCGGATCAACTCGTCGCCGATGTTACGTGTGCTTCGCGGTTCCGCTGGGACCACAACCAGGGCCACGACCCGCAGCACCTCAACGCTAAAATACAAAAGACCAGCGCAACGAATACGACACTGGCTCATCTGATGAGCAAAAATGTTGCTTAAACGTAAGAGTAGCAACAGAAGACGTCCGCTCCAAAGGTGGGTAGAGTAGCCAAATATTGTAAACAAGTAAGATTACTTGACAATAATGTGACTCAAGTAGAAAGTAGTCCTCCAAAAAAAAACTTGAATAAGAGTAAAAAGTACACAGTGAAATGATTATTCAAGTATTGAGTAAATAGCACAAACAATTAAAATAAAAAAAACATTTGCAATTTACTGCACAGTGTTTTCTCAAGTTATAAGTGAGCTGAAATATCCACGTTTGGGCAGACAGTGCCAGACAAATACTACAATACACGCAAGCTGTTGTTTTTGTTCGTCTAAATGTAAACAAGAGTAGAGCGCCGTTGCCTTCATGGTAAGGACGACCTTTCCAAGATGGCGGCCACGTAGGCACGACGATGAGCAGGGCTGGCTTATCTAGTGTTAATACCCATGCCCAGGAAGCCTAATAGAAGACGTCGTGTGAGGTCATGTGACTTTCTTTTGTCGTTTGATTGGTGAACTACACTTAAATGTCACTAGCGCTTAAATTAGATGGCGCAAACAGCGCCCAATGCAGAAGTCGAACTTGTAGTCTCGCGTACGAAATAGTTGATAAATAAAAGCAGCGAGCGACATTTAGATCATTGTAACGGAGTAACAGCACCGTTACCGCTAGCTGCCAGCGTTCTTGGAGTACGAAACAGCCTCTGACGACAGAAGAAAAGAAAAAACTCATTGGAGCTATACGATTCATGTAAATGGCCTATGAGTTCAAAACGGCGAATTTCACAGAAAGGCGATTTGCATGTATGACAGTAATAACTCTAATACCTCTGGTGAGATGTCCCAGATAAGCCTCTGGGGGGTTGGCAATGAGTGGTCCACTTCACCCTTACAGTGTCCATCCTCAGTGTATCCCAGATGGAAAGCATCAGTGGCTAGTGTGTACTGAAAAGAGGGATATTCAAACATTTAGAGAAGGTGTAATTAGGTTCACCTATAAGGGTTAGTCCATTTTGCCGGTCCATCTCAATAGATAAGAAGAGTGTTCAAAGCTTAATTTAGTTAGGTAGTTGAATTAAAAAAGACGCACGCACACTCAGAGTGAAATATTTCGAGATTTGTTTTAATATACATGTATAATTTGGATGATTATAGCTGATTGCAAGCAAAAACCCCAAATTCCCCATCTATATAAACCAAAAAATTACGCAACAAACAATCAAGATAAAAATGATTTTTAATGCAGAAATTAGTGAGGAATTAGCCCACTGAAAAGTGTTTAATCAATCTATATAATGTTTGAGTACTGAAATATTTGGACTTTTCTCCCATATTCTAATTTGTTGAGATGTACATACTGTATGCGTGATGAATGAGTCGCCCACAACAGGGTAATCTCACACCTCATTAGAGTAGTAGTCTCTGTCCCGCCTCTGTTACTGTTAGGCATGAAATGAAAGATCATCATAGCTACTTGCAGAATCGCGTACATATTGATTCTGGCGAGGCTTTTGTACTAAACAGCTTCCAGTAGGTGGAACCTTTGTCCCTTTCAATTGTTTTGGCAGCAGTAGATGAAACCATGGCGGTGTTTTAGGGCTTAGAGGGCTGTGGCGATAAACCGCATCCATCCATCCATCTTCCAATTATCCTAGCTTGAAATTTGCTTTACTTCTTTCCACACAAGTTTAGCCTTTGAGTGACAGTAAACCTACATTTAAATGAATGTATTTCTTTAACACAACCAACAATCAGTGTTCAGCCTTTTGTTTGACAGTGTATGGAATGCACACACCTCCCAAAGGTGAGCCACAGTTGGTGCATCAGCCCAAGAGTGCTCAGCGTTCAGTCCGTTCTTCCCATTCTTGTAGATCACAACTGAAAATGATTTATCATACCACCTAGGAATTGAAAGAAAGAGAGAGAGAGAGAGAGAGAGAGAGAGAGAGAGAGAGAGAGAGAGAGACACCTTCACACACATAACTTTGACATGATTAGGCTTGCGAATGGTGTCACTGGGGGTGCTGTGGAAGGGAGGTATATACCGGAATCAGAATCGATCTTTATTTGCAAAGTATGTCTAAAACACACAAGTAATTTGTCTCCGGTAGTTGGAGCCGCTCTAGTACAACAACAGACAGCCACGTGAAAGTGTCCTTTTCAAATCTGCAGTAGAAGGTGTTCAAGTCGTCAGCTAGTCCTTTATTGTTCTCTGCTCAGGGGGGGGGGGGGGTCGCTTGTAGTTGGTTAGCGATTGTAATCCACACCAGACTGACTTAAGAGTTGTTAGCGGTCAACTGGTTTTCTAGCTTTTCTGCATAATTTCTCTTTGCGACGTTAATTTCTTTAGTGAGCTGGTTTCTAGCACAATTATACAGGACTCTATCTCCACTTTGTTAGGCGTCCCGTTTTAGCCCGGCGAAGTTGCTTAAGTTTGGCAGTGAACCACAGCTATTTTGTTATTGAACGTGCGAAATGTCTTTTTTGGTACACACACATCTTTACAGAAACTGATATAGGATGTAACAGTGTCCAGGCTACCAGTTGAAGTTTCAAAGACATTCCAATCGGTGCAGTCTAAACAGTCTTGAAGTGCTAACTTTGCTTCATAGGTCCACTTCTTCACTGTTTTCACTGTAGGCTTCGCACTTAAGTCAATTAAGCAGTGATCAGATGAGCCCAGAGCTGCGCGGGGGATAGCACGGTATGCGTCATTTAGCGTGGTATAGCAGTGGTCTCAACAAACAGTACTGGACAGCACGTAACCGAGGTGACCACACGGTTAGGCGCCATCTTAGATTATATATGTTAAATGTGACGGTGATTAACACAATAAACAACAGTAAGAGGATCATTTCAACAGGGAGAAAAACTCCCCAAAGTATGACAGGATTTTGTAATTGTGTAAACAGCTGATCATGAATCTACAACTACTTTTTTTCCACTTCAGTCGAGCAGCGGCATATCTGAAGATTGCTCGCACGTAAAATTTTGGCTAACAACACCCCAAAAAATAATAATCGCCCAAGCGATGGCGTGTAACTCGAAAAACTATTTGTACAGTTATTCCAAAGAGAGCCTTATATATTTATTTACCCAAGAGAAAAAAAAATTCACTTTCATGGCACAAGACGTCAAAAGAAGTGTTGCTGATGATTATTAATTGTTGGCATCCATTTTTTCAGTTTTGTCCTCACCTGTCATAACATTTGCCATGGAGCAGCGACTTGGCATAGCGGTCCAAGTTTCCTGCTGGGTCATTTCCCCTCATGCCTTGCTCCTCATCATCCAAGGTCACAAAGAAGGCTGCTTTCTCGATGACATCTAGCGATCGCTTGTTGATGCCGCTGCTGAAGTACTGCTTTCTCATCTGACACCAAGGTATCCTGAGAATAGATTGGAGCACATGAAGACAGAAATGCTGGTGACTTTCAAACAACATATAAGCGTATATATGAATGCTTGGAGCTCATTAAATAAGGACCATATTTGCAGACAGTGATTAGCATGTTTAAATGCAACTTGGGCTTCCAAGTAATAAGACTGCCACGAGTACTTGAGTATTTCACGTACAAAAAAAATATTGTAAACTTTTCTCTGCCTCTGTGATCCGCTTATTTAATTGTGAAGCTCAACGACTTATGTCATCAAGGCGAGAGTTTGCAGCTCAATGTGGATTTAAGAAAACAGGTGATGAGCTAAAAAAAAAAGAAAACCAATTTGTCATTCATCAAGTGAAATGGCTTAATTTGTCTCGTGTATTCAATTGCTCTTTAACCAAGCAAAAATAGAGTTTATTCGAATACTCCATTATTTGATACATTTTTTTGGTAGCATACTCGAATACTAAAATATTCAATAGCTGCAGCATGTAGAATATAGATATGTCTTACTGGAACTGTACATGTAAATAAAACCATCGGATATTGGGTACTTGGACTGCAATGTAAACTCAGCCTTAGGAGCCCGAGAACTTCAACGGTTTGCAACCGCGTTCCAGGCTATCTACCTGTCCCCAGCAGTGAGTGCTCCGAGTTTGTCTTCTCCAGGCTGTGGGGGTGACGGGTTATCCAGGATCTTCTGAATCTGGTACTCAATCTCTCTGGGAGAGAGCAGGCGGCCGGCCTGGTACACCCACAAGCGGAAATAGCGTCCCTTGTGGTACACAGTAATAAACTCACTGTCCAGCCAGTGTTGTAGAACATCTGTGGAGGGGAAGGGGATTATTGTAGTTAAAACACAATCTTCAGGGTTCGCGTATATAATCCACTTTACTGCTAATTCGGTCTGCTCAAACAAATGCTGGCTATATAACATGGAGAACGCACTTGCAGAAATTGTGTGCGTGTGTGCGTTACCAGTCTCAACTCCCGGAGTGCGTGTTGTGTTGAACATCCTCTCAGTCTGGGCGGCACACAGAGGGATAACAGTACCTGGAACACGGCTCTAATTCAAAGAGACAGAAAGAAATGGGAACGTTTATTAGCTAATTATTTCAATTATCTTTATGTTTTCGAACACAAACATTTTGCCTTCGAATGTTTCTCAACATTAATTGTTTCCTTGATCCATTCTCTATACTGCTTCGCCTCCTGACGGGTCATGGGAGCGAGCTGGAGCCTATCCCAGCTAACTTTGGGCGAGAGGCAGGTTACACCCTGAACTGGTCGCCAGCCAATCTAAACAACAACCATTTACACTCACACCGAAAGACAATTTAATGTAGGCATATTTTTAGAATGTGAGCGGAAACTGGAGTACCCGGAAAAAATCCACACAGCCACAGGGAGAACATGCAAAATCCACAAAGGAAGGCCGGAGCCTGGATTTGAACCCACGACGTCTAAACGGTGTGGCGGATGCACTCACCAGTCGTTTACCGTGCTGCCTCAATTGGTTAGAGCACCACAAACTAAAACAATTAAATTAAAAATCTCTGGACCTCAAAAATGACGTGACATCAAATACAAATCTGTGACCCTTCACCTACATGCACGCACACATTCAATTACATACATTTGCTGAAACACAACTTCTACATACCGGTTTGAGTTCCTCCCGGTTGACCTTGCGGCGGTAGAGGAGCATGGCGGTAATTGTGTTGCCTGCCCTCGCAGCTTGCACACAAGTCGGGGTCACATACAGGAAGTCCTGTAAAGTACACCCACAAAGTTGGGAAACTTGTAGACCACAACTGAAAATGATTTATCATACCCCGTGAGGAAATGAAAGAAGAAACAAGGACACACACACACTTGGGTATTAATTTTGACATGCAACATTTGGGATGCTGCTAGGTATACATTGTGGGAAGGGGAACAAATACAAATGTGACTATTTGCTTTTTTTTTTTTTTTTTTTTACTGAGTTAAATTTTTATGGCAGATTTGCTGTATATTAGTTATCCATTCTTTCAGACAGTACACAAGAAAAATCAACAAGTGCTGACATGAAGGAAAGATGCCATCACAAATATTGTACATATAGAAAGAATTGGAAGGAATAAAAAAAGGCAGCAGGTTACCATGCCGTAGTAGTTGCTGTTGACCATTATGGGGCCTCTGCTCCGGAGGTAAATGTATTCCTCCCACCAGTCACTCACCTGAAAGGAACACAGTCAATTCAAGTTTGATTTGATATTTTCCTTGTAGTTAAACTAAAACATAAACACAATTGAGCTGTAAAGACAAATAACAAGCTTCTTCATTCAAGTGAATGGATGGCATAGCTTGATTACTATATTGAACTTGTAGGTCAACACAATACAATCAAGAGACTGCCATCCATACATTGGCACACATACTTGTATGCTTCCCCCCCCCCCCACAGCAGTTTGAAATATTAGCGCTTCCAGACAATAAATAATGGCTACACTATTTTTTAAGTGACAACAGAACTGGTGCAGTGCTGTGATGGATGACAAATTGTGGTATACGAGCATTTTTTATTTCAATGAAATGAATACTACTTACAGTAAATAATGAATCATTTTCAAACACACATATTGAGTTGATGAACAAATTAATGTCAAATGCAAATCAACAGTAGCAAGTGTGATGCTTTTCTTTTCTTTTTTTTTTGGGTGATAGTTTGGCTAGTTACTTACATAGTTAGTCGCCCAGAGAGCTTTAAGTTTTAAGTAGCGTTGGAGTCGATTTCCAAGGTTACATTCAAAGTCAGAAGCCAATTTTGTCATCCGTTTGTACTCACACTCTGACAACAGAGGGCGTGCTGACTCCAAGTACTGACACAGAGAAACAGAATTATGTTAACAGTTTACGTTGTCCTACCATACCAAACAATCATGGGACTATGATTGAAGATGTGTTACGCACCCTGCTCAGGGTGTCCTTTATGGCAGGAACAGGCAGATGAGGTAGCGATGTTTGATAGCTGTAAAGGAGAGGCTTCCTGCTAGATAAGAGCCTCAATAGAGTCTGGGGGAAAAAGATAAAGTTTGAAATATCTGGCATTAAAACGTTACCACACTTAATCAGGTTAATAATTTTTAGCATATATGGTGCTAGATTTTTAACAGGGAGCCAAACACATACAAACTATAAACTTGACGAGTGCACCAACTTATGAGTTCCAAGCGTCAACTTTTTGCTTTGTGCTGTGAACCAAACTTTGAGGTATGAGTAACTACATGCGTGCTGCCATTAGATGGTGGCAGAGAGCGCCACAAACATCCACCCTGCATCCCACTCACTTAAACTTTGAGATATCAGTAAATTGAGTTAAAGCTCAGTCAGTGAACGAACTCGCAAGGCTCATTTAGACAAAAGTGGTGCTTTGCTACCATCTTTAGGCAATTATGAACCTTTTCGGGGGGGCTTCATCAATTACTCATGGATTATCCCTAACGTTGGGGAAAACGGCACAGACATCTAAGCCCTGCACAGTTGCCATCGTGGGTCGCTGTGATGGCTTACCACCCAGATCTTAGTGGTGTTGGAAACTCGACCATGCTGCTCGAACATCCACTGGTGGTAGGAGAGAAGCAGCTTGAGGCAGAACCTGAGAGCGAGGATGAGGGACAGCCACAGCAGCGTGCTGAAGACCAGCGCGGAAAGCATTGTCTGGCCCTGAGCGCTGAGAGAAACATGGAGGCTGGATGGAAAGGCGTGAGAGGGAGATTTAAACCACAAGGCATGTCATTGAGTCATATTAATCGGACCTTGAACAATCAACACAAAATACTTTCATTTGTTTCCAAGTAGAGGAAAAGAATGGTGAACATGTAAAAAAACATTCATCCATCCATTTTCTTGAAGCTCCCGTGCAGTGCGCAGGTAGGTGGGGGTTGAGTCGCCAACTGTCATTTTTTTTTTGCGGTGGTCAGTCCAAGTCAGGTTTGCCCGGATTGCGCGGTGTGCGGCAGCCCTTAGATTGTATAGTTGAGGTCTACATGGAGCGTCCAGTACATGCCGCAAATGTCATTGTTTTATTTACATGGAATTTATTTAAATAATTAGCCTACAGAAAAATATCCATTGTAACATGTAACTGTTAAAGTTGGTAAAACAGTGGGTTAATCTGAACTGTTGCTAACCAATGCATCATTGTGCTGTATGTATGCCGGCATCTTTTGAAAGTATCTTCATATCACATACTGTATAACATTTTTCTTAGTAGCAGACAGGTTCTAAATGCACAGTGTTAAATCAAGCCTACTGCTGCAATAATTAATATAACTGCATGAAGGGATTATAAACAATAAGGCTGCAGATTGAAACAAAGTCAGCGTACTCTTTGTCTGCTTATGATGGTGACGGTAGTGATATTTGGGCGGTGAAGTAATTTCCTCATGGATGCTATCAAAAATAGAACGGGACGTGTACGTGTATTGTTTGTGTGCGTGTTTACTGCTTGTGTGTGTTTGTCTGTGTGTGCGTGTCTGTCTGTCTGCGTGCGTGCGTGTGACTGACCAGAATGCAAACATTGAGTCAGTAACACTGAGTGGCAGTCAGTCAAGAGGCAATTTGGGATGTAGGTCAGAGTTCGCATGTTGGCAACACACCCACATAGCTCACTTGTGACTCATCAGTCAGATGTGCAGAGAACTTCAGTGTTTGTGGTTTAGCGACTTCCATTTTTTATACGTGGATTCAAGAAATGACAACATGGTGTGTCATATGTAATGTGTGTCATACTGACACGAATGACTGGAACATGATCACAAAGTTATACATTGGCAAATGTGACATTATTACGTTTTCATTTCATATTTAAAAGGCCACTATCAGAGAATTTGCAGAAACAAGATGCTTGGTGGAAAAAAAGATTTGAGAACAAACTAAAAAAGTCAAAACAAAGACTTTCAGATCCTCTTCATCTCTGTGCATCTACCTGAGGGGAAGGTGTTGCTGTATCTTGGCAATGAGCCCCATGCTAGGATCAGAGCGCATGTACATTGTGGCCAGGATCGCAATGACGACAAACAGCCAGGATGAAGGACTGGCAGGGTACATACCCTTGATCACCCGGTTCTACAGTAAACAAAAACAAAAAACAAAAAAAGGTCATTCCTGTGGGGAATGCAAAATTGCTAAATGGATAAACATACTCAAAACATTAGGAAAACACGACCAATCAATTCTGCCCTTTATAAAGAGCGTTTTATTTCGATCGACCCTGTCTGGTATTGATACAACAATCTTTATTTCTGTGATTTTACTCTAAACCGGCACTGCATCATACTGGGAGCTGTCCCTAATATTTTGCATGGCTAAAAGTAGTATTAGAAAGAGTAGAAACACTGCTATTATTCTCCGATCTCTAGTATTTCAGTTGAAACTGTTTTCTTACTAAAAGCCCATCTTTGATTTGTGGAGTTTTTTCAAATATTGGAAGGACTTTAATACATTAAAGACAGCAAATGTATCAGCAGGCATGCGTCTGTTAGGGAAACCGGATCCTTCCATCACATACCAGGACAACCAAATGTAAACATTTGCCATGTATGGTGGAGAATACTCATTGGGTTACTCTAACATTAGGCCAGCTAAATAAACCTTGGCCTGCAAGGCTTTCCTGTATTTTACTTCTTTGCACACAAATGACTCTCCCATACATCCACCAAGAATAAAAATTAAACTGCGCTTGTCATATCTATCAAATAGCCTCACCCAGGGAGGAGCCACATGATATATTGTACATGTAAAAGTTTAACAAAGACAATTTATTTTTCAAAATTAACATTTAAAAACACATCTGTTTATGAGACATACTTGTGCTAAGTGTCTTTCAGATGACAGTTCTCTAAAAGTGTGTAGGGAAGTGATGAATGTACAGTATTAGTCATGTCCCGATCACCTTTTTTTGCACCAGAGTCTGAGTCACGTGATTTTGGGCATCTGCTGATACAGAGTACCAATACCTTGGCAATGTAGTAAGAAAGAGAGAGAGAGAGAGAGAAAAAAAAGAGTGCATTCAAAATCTCCCAATTTTCTAAAAAGATTTTCATTGGAATAAACATAACCGAACAAGATTCCTTTTTATGTTGCTATTAATCTAATGCAGCATTGGGTCAAATCAAGCAATGATAAGATAAGCTTTATTAGTTCCACAATGGGGAAATGTGCAAACCCCAAATTTGCAAAAATTTGCAACATCTTTGTTTCGGTTGCAGACTTGCCACCATAGCTCCTCTTTTGTCAATTTGTCAGTTTTCCTTTGGTTGTCCGGGGTCGGGTCACAGGGGCAGCAGTTTAAGCAGGGAAGCCCAGACTTCCCTCTCCCCAGCCACTACTGTATGCATGCATGCATGTATGTCTGTCTGTCTGTCTATCCCTGCATGGACTTGGTGAAGTTTGCAGCCTAAACAATTATAACTTATAAGCTGCTTGGTCAAAAGATGCAGATGCGTACAGGAAATGTTGGTGAGATAAACATGAAATCACAAGCCTTCTGTTACCCACCCTTATGCGGCTGACACGCTTTTTCCACGATCGTACTCCCGACAGGTAGATCTGGTTCAGCGCCTGATAAGAGAGCTGCAGATCAATGCCCTCCGGTGTAATGGTGAACTGGAACGCTACAGCCTGGTGAGCCTCTGCCATGGCTGTGGACACACACACACCACAAAATAGAATCAATTCGACATGCACGTACAATTTTGCAATTGTGACCTACATTTTTTTAGTTTAAATACATCTTTGCTCACTTCTTGCTTACGTTCTATTGCATTTCTTTTTTTTTTTTTGGCGCCAGCCTTTATAAGCACCAAGCTGTAAAAATAATAATAATAATGACACCCTCTGCCCACTTTATCATAGTGCCACGTCTGGACATCTATTATTATGATGCACCCATCAGTGTCTTTCTGTCATCATGAAATATGCATTACAGTAGTACTTTAGTGCAATTAGCCCTAGAACCTTCCTGTTGGCTAAACATCAAATAAGAGGTTGAATCACCGAAGAGGTCGCGAGATGATTTGGGATGGCACCAATATTCTTGATTGTGACAGCATTCCATCCACATCTCTTATCAACTCCAATTTTAGTCATTTTTAGCAGTGGAATCTCTCAAGTATTGTTAAACTTCATTCAGCTGGCTATATAACATGCGGGCACACCCTGTAGCAGGGTGTGCCCGCCTCTCACCCGAAGACAGCTGGGATAGGCTCCGGCGCGCCCGCGACCCTCGTGAGGAGGAGCGGTACGGAAAATGCATGGATTGATGGATGATAATCAATTTATTTTAAAGATTCATTTTGCACGGTTTTGTTTTTTGTTTTTACATATTTTTTGCCGAAAAGTTCAATAAAAACGCACAATTGTGATTAATAATCGTATTACAACATTGATCAAAATAATCGTGATGAGCATTTTGGCTGCAATTGTCCAGCCCTACTAGGTCTGTGTCTGTGTGTGTGTGTGTGTGTGTGTCAGTGTCTTTTCATGCGTTTGTAGAAATTCATTGCTGCATATTTGTAATATTTTGTGTCATTTATTCACACACAACTATGTGAGCGAATGTGCTGGCATGTCGAAAAGAAAGAGAGAGAGAGAATGAAGGCCATTCAGGCTTGTTAATGTGTTACAATGTTTGTCAGGAAGTTTAGGAAGCTTTTTGTGTGTTCTTTCAAGTTATATAAAAGAACAGTAAAGTCTGAGCAGATACAATACAAATTCTGCTTTTTTTAAATGTTAGTGAGATTTTAAGGTCAACTGAAAAACATTTTTAAAAGAATGTCATAGGCACAGCCTCTTGGGGCTTGTGTTGATGAATGAACAAGGAAGAGATTTTATAATTCAACAAAGCAACCCATCTGAGATGATAAGGAGTAAAAAAAAAAAAGATTTTTGTTGTTACATTAAAGAATTGAAAACAAAGAGTCTAAATGTAGTCATCTGTAGGGATCAAATGATTACCGGAAGTACTTTTATCATTTCCAGTTGTCATCGCCAATAACGTAATTTGCACCCCAGAGTAAATCAATTCTCCTCTTCAATGTGGCGCATGCGCTCTAGTAGCTTATAACACCATTAGCAATAGCATGACAGCTAACAGGATAAAGGGAGGTATTATTTCAATTTGTATTTCCCTACCGCGCTTAAAAATGATGATGCTGACATAACTACTGGCAGCATGCAAATAGATGAGACATTCAATTTAGCAGATGTCTTTGCTTTAGCATGCTAGCATCTTCTTTTCACTTCGCCAATGACAAACCAAACACGGGGGACATAGAGTATTATATACAAAACGTATCAATAGATCCGGCCCAAATAAATCAAATTACATGTGTGAAAACACTTCCATTTCATAGGGTCTTACGACCACGAAAATCCATTTTGGTTGCTGCCGTTGACAGTTTTTAATGGGCAAAAGTGCATAGGTTTGCTATTTTATATTTTTTCCATGCATCCATTTTCTTTACCGCTTATCCTCACGCGGGTCGCAGGTGTGCTGGAGCCTCTCCCGGATATCTTTGGGCGGGAGGCGGGGTAAACCCTGAACCGGTCGCCAGCCAATCGCAAGGCACAACCATTCGCACTCACATTCACACCTACGGGCAATTAAGAGTCCTCAATCAACCGCCCACGCATGCTTTTGGGATGTGGGAGGAAACCGGAGTGCCCGGAGAAAAGCCACGCAGGCACGGGGACAACATGCAAACTCCACACAGGCGGGGCCGGGATTTGAACCCCGGTCCCGTGAACTGTGAGGCAGAAGTGCTAACCAATAAATAATTTGGATGCATATATCTATTTTTTCAAGCTTTTTTATAAAGCAATATCATGATACATTTCCATACATCTCTTTTAATTAGATTATTATACTTCTCGACCCTGACTAAAATCCAGTACGTGAATAGCACACCGTTAAACCCTGCAAAACAGGTTCATTCTCACATGAGAAGCTACCAAACGAGTATTGTGGAGGAAAGCGTGAACATCTTGGAATCCTGCCAATCAGGTCACCAGAAGAAAAACGGTCAGAGCTTGACGTGATTGACGTGATCCAGAGGCCAGGAGGTGTAGTTCAACACCCGCACAGTGAATACTCGCAATAAAGGCAGAAAGTTGCATGTAATCCAGCAAAACAAGTTGTTTGATATGCAATGTTCTTAATCAAACAACAGGAACATTTAAATCAGTTCTACACTAATCAATGTTTAAAATCCTTTCTTCTTTGGAAAGCAAACTAGTTGAGACCGCACCTCTGCCAAAGCGCCTTGGCCGCTCATCAGTAAAGAGTACACTCAATTTTGCCTCAATTGCTGCGAGACACCATTAATCAATCCATAAATTCATCCATCCATCCATCCATTTTCAACACCGCTTATCCTGGTTAGGGTCGCGGGACACTGGAGCCTATCCCAGCTGACTTCGGGCGAAAGGCGGACCACACCCTGAACTGGTCGCCAGTCAGTCGCAGGGTACATTTAGACACGGACGACCATTCGCACTCACATTCACACCGTCACTGAGCGGGAACTGATCCCACGCTGCCTGCACCAAAGTCAGGCAAGTGTACCACTACACCATCAGTGACTTTCCATAAATTCAATCCACGCAAAATATAGTAATATATAGAAAAGGCAGCACGGTCGACGCCACTTTTTCTAACCAACGTCATCAGTCCACAGCAAGTATTGCTGATCCAAGTCTCTAGCGTGAAGCTACTATTTTCCGCAGATGGACTACAAAATGCACTCCTTTTTTCCCCCCCCTTTTCCCTAAACTTCGGCGGTGGCCTGTTGCTTGAAATATGACTATCGGAAAGGTCGCAAAAGTCGGTCAGGAGTATCTTATGCTGAAGGTGGATTAAAGGTTGCGTCGAGGCAGCGTTCCTCAGCATTTTTAGAATTCGATAAACCCTTCCTCCGAGGAATTCAGAGTCACGTCGCTTGTGTAGGAACGTTACGAAGCAAAAACGAGAATCCGAAGAGGCCCGACACGTGCTTGCCTCAAGCGGTTTACCGACACACCCGGTTGAATTTGAAAGCAAAATTGACACATTTTACATTTAAGCAAACACATAGCTTGGTCTCGCGAATCTGCTTGCGCAAGATTAATGAAAAAAATAAATAACGATTAACGAACATTCAAAGACAAATGGTCAGGAACATATACAGAAAGATAATATAACAATACTCGCATGCATAATATTCTTGCTCCTCTGCGAAGAACGAGTTATATGAGAGCAGCTTTGCTGTGAAGTTGTTTGCGTTTTTTCATCAGATCCATCGACTGCTGACTTGCACAGCAGCAGCAGCAGCAGCACATAAACCTTGCCGGCAAACGGAATGAGATTCTTCCGCTTGACCGTTGACCTCCGGCATCGCTCCTCTGCATCGCACAGGTCTCGGATCGGATCCGCTATCAGCGATCGCTCAAAAGCAAGTGACTCCACATCCCCGTTTTCATATTTGACAGCAATTTGTACCTGCTAACTTGATATGGGCAATTACTTTGAAGACACGGAATTCAAATGGATGCTTTGTGTGCATGGAAAATGAACATGTATGTATATAGCAAGTGAGCAACAAATGCTCTACAAATATTTTCAGGATTTTTTTAAGAATCTCTGACAACAGTCAGCCCTAAAATGTGTGGGCGGCAAAACATTGTGTGTGTGTGTGTGTGCGCGCGCGCGCGACGTCCTAGCGTCAAACTGGGAGCTGTCGGTCTTCTTCCTATTTGAAGGATTCTTGCTCATAAATTCATGCTTGTCGTTACATGACGCAAGCATGACACCCCTCGGCGAAACTTGCTTCATGTGGCCCATCTCTCGCTAACCGGTTCAGCGGCACTAATGACATGCACCATGCTGGTCTCCATCCCCGGACGCGAATGGTGAATAGAAACCGAGCCGGCAACCACAAACAAACACCACATCAATCCAGAGCATATTTAGCCAATGCGTGGAGTTTCCGTTCATTTTTTTGTATTTTTTGTATTTCTTTTTTTTTTGGGGGGGGGGGGTGGGGGGGGGGGGGCGGCGTGAGAAGTAATGTAGCAGTTAAACACAAGCGCTCCATTCGGGTTCCGCAACAACTCCACCCGCGACAAACACAACGACATGCTTCTTGAAATAAAGCTTCACTCCAAAAGTAACACAATGCGAGTTGAAATGTACCTGGAAATGCTTGGAAGGCGCTTGCTTGGCAATGTGACCGACAGAGAAGCTCGTGTAGGTGCTCCTCCCTTCTCGCCGGTTATGGAAGCGAGCGAGCGAGCGAGCGAGCGCTCTGCTTTCAGTGAAAACTAGCCTAGCCTAGCCTAGCCTAGCCTAGCTCGGCTTTCACCGCCACTGGCCAAAGATCGTCTGCGCGAAGCTGACTACCTACTCGTCACTTAATACTGTGGTCAGATTTTTCGGTGAGCGCCAGTACTGAATGATTATTATGTAGAGAACACGCAAGCGTTTTCTATTCATCCAGGTCAACATTTTACAATATTTAGGACGAATGACATTCATTACAATAATTAGGGAGTTTCTATTTCAATGAAAAAAGAATGACATATTAAGAGGATTACGAGGGAAAAGGAACAGACACATGAAATATACTTGACATTACTCTAAAATTTGACTCCAATTAAATTGCTATAGGCAAATAACACTTCAGCGACTGCCCCTTTAAAATGATTCATTTTTCAATTAGAGTGAGACATCAATTTATTTT